>NW_026891084.1:0-306096 GCF_015708825.2 Lethenteron reissneri
ACTTGCCCCTACAGTCTGTCAAGGCTACACGGGGGATCTTTGTCTTTGTAAGCTACAGTGACGGCCTTCATAGCTGCTGCTACTCGCTAACAGCACTTGCCCCAACAGTATGTCAAGGCTACACGGGGCATCTTTGTCTTTGTAAGCTACAGTGACGGCCTTCATAGCTGCTGCTGCTACTCGCTAACAGCACTTGCCCCTACAGTCTGTCAAGGCTACACGGGGGATCTTCCCCCCCCCCACCTCGCCACTATGAATAGACGCGAGTTAATTGACGCGTAGGGGTTTTCATCGAAGCCTTTCGCCGACCCGCTGCTGGATGAGGCTGACCTCGAGAGGGGAGATTTGTACTTTTAGTTTTCGGTAAAGTCACCATGTAGGTAAAAAATGAAATAATAAAAATAAAATAATAAAATCACGACGTTTCGGAGGCAACACAAGTCTCCGTCATCAGGTGGGACCGTCACAGCCAGATTTGCTGCATCAAGTGAGTCAGGGATTCTAATTATTTAAATTTCATTTTTTACCTACGTGACTTTACCGAAAGAACCAAGAGTATGAATCCTTGCAGTCACGAAAGCTTCAAATCCAGGGGAGATTTGCTTGACCCCCGCTTCACGTCGCTGGCCAATGCGGCCCGGAGAAAGGCAGGCGACTTTAGACTTCGGAGCAGAGAAGTGCTCCTGTGCACAACAGCAGTGCTCTCTCTGCAGCCTGTTGAGTACATTGACAGCCGTGAGGCTGCGTGTCTCTCTCATCATCATGGTTTGCTAGGAGATGTTAACTACCTCGCCTGGTACGCAGGAGGTCGTGGGTTCTATCCCAACCCTGACGCTTCTACTGTCTGTTTGGAGTTTTGCGGTGTCTCTCTCCGTGGTCGCGTGAAATTTTCCACATTTATAGAATCAACGTCGCGCGTTTGGAGACTATTTGGATGCTCGACGTTTCCACGTGGTCATCATTGTGGGTTTTTTGCTTTTATCATTTTCAATTTGTTATCTTTTTAATTAAACATTTCTATGGACGTGACTTTACCGAAAGAACCAAGAATATAACTCAACTACACTTTTATATTACCAAGCTCAGGGCCCACTGAGTGTCTGTGGCTCTTTTTCACAAGTGACCTCACAGCAAGTTGGTTTCTTGCCCGTCTCTACATCGCCTGAAGGCGCGATAACCCACTTATGCCTGGACTTTCTCCCCCGTGGCTGACTTGATTTTTCAAGGAATTATTTTGTCGCTGGTAGTAGACCGGAGTAGGTATGCATGTGCTCATGTTTGCTGAACTTATTTTGCACCGTACGTAGCCAAGGAGTGCTCATCGGAGTCAGGACCATCGTGACAGGTGTAATGGATGATGATGATGATGCAACAGTGACGTCCACTGTAACACTAATGACGATCACACTCTCTCCGTCTCCACCACAGCATTCACCTGACCAAGTACTGAGACTAAAACGACTTCACCGTCTCCAGCAACGCCTTGGAGAAAGTCCTCGCCGGAGGGGTCAGAGGTCAGCGGTTCAGAGGTCACTCTGCCCGACTCCTCCGTCTCCTGCTGCCGACATCGCGGTGGGTTCACGATGGCCAGCTGGAGACTGCTTCAAGCAGCAGCTGCTGCTGCTGCTGGGCGCAAGCGGTTGGCCTCGCGCAACCGGTACGAGGCTCTGTCTTGTTTTAAAAACTTTTGGCGTCATCTGGTCCAACCCATGTGAGACTAGGCTCTAAGGAAAGCTGTCTCGGGTGTGGACCAATCAACCTCAAGGACAGTGCACATTATCAGAGTTATGTTTTTGTTTGCATTATGACTGCAGGTATTGTGGTCTATGCAAACATGACTCCTTGTAAAAAGGTGTCAGTTTTGTTGCCAGATAGAAGGGTAAAAAACCAATTATCATATTTTTACTGGCAAATGAGTTTCCCATAGTTTATTGAACCAGTTAAGGCGCCCACTGAGATTTTTATTATATATTATAGCTCTTTGTCAGAAGCGACCTGGTGATCGCAGGTTATAGCTCCACAAAGTGGCTTATTGGCACGTGCACATTTCATCATCGTCGTCATCGTCGCGAGACATAAACCGGAGGACCCGGAGAAAAACGAACGCGACCACGGGGAGGGAGACATGCAAACTTCATGTCTACAGCAGGCATCACGGTCAGGATTGAACCCATGAACCTCCTGCAAAGATAGCGACGGAGTGAGATGAGAAAAAAAAACTGATAGAGACGAGACAACAACGTAGTGAATTGAGAAGTGATGTGCATAAGAGAGGGGCGCCGTGGCGGTGAGATGTTGACCACCTCGCCTGGTACACAGGAGGTCGTGGGTTCGATCCCGACCCGGACACCTGCTGCTGTATATTTGGGGTTTGCGTGTCTCTCTCTCTCCGTGGTGAGATGTTAACAACCTCGCCTGGTATACAGGATGCCGTGGGTTCGATCCCGACTCCTGATGCCTGCCGTATATTTGGAGTTTGCCTGTTCTCCCGTGGTCACGTGGATTTTTCTCCAGGTCCTCCGGGTGTTCGCTGGACATTTAGAATCAACGTGCGTTTTAGAGTATTTGGCTGCTATAAATGTCCACACGATAAGCCACGTCGTTGAGCTGTATAGCTCGTTCTCTCTCTGGCAGGGCGAGCGATAGCCGTCAGAGCGCTACAAGTTGAAATCGTTGCTACTGTTGGATTGCAATGGGGGTGTTTGGGTGCTCATTCCAATTGGACATCCTGGAAATCCCACATTGGCGGTGACACTTGTGCATCACAGCAAGCAGCGCCTGGGTTCAAATCCCGACTTGGGCACCTTTCTGCATGGAGTGTGTCTTGTTGTTGTTTCCAAAGCACGTGCGTACTTTGGACGTCTTTGGCACCGTACGTAGCCCACCGTGCTCATCGGAGTTGTGGGGGAAGGACAACAAACGAAACACAAACTGAAAAATTGGATTCCACCACACAGCAGCAGCAGCGGTAGCAACATCGGCCACTACGGTGAAACCCTGGCAGGACCCTCCTGGACAATAACCCTTGAGACTCTGAGGCGTTTGCTTGGGTAAGCGGCCAATCATAATAACAATGATGATGATGACGATAACGACCTCTTGACCTTGTCCCAGAGGTCGCAACCGGGTACCCGATACCCGTACCCTACCCGATACCCGGCTACCCGTACCCGGTCGGGTACGGGTAGCCGTTTGCGACCCTGGTGCGGCCGGGTACGGGTAGGCCGTGAGTCACTGGTGAGTCACCGTTTGTCACTCATTTCCCAACGTCTTGTCTCTTCTCACAATTCAAGTTCCTAGAATCAACCCACCCGCGCCTGCAACATGGCTTCATCCCAGAGGTCGCAATCGGGTACCCGTACCCGTACCCTACTCGTACCCGGCCGGGTACGGGTAGGGAACGGGTACCCGTTTGCGACCCTGGTGCGGCCGGGTACGGGTACAGCCGGGTACGGGTACGGGTATCGGGTACCCGATTGCGACCCTGGTGTGGCCGGGTACGGGTAAGGAATCAAAACCCGTTTGCGACCTCTGACACAGACCTACACACACCTACACACACCTAAACAGACCTACACACACAGACGGACCTATACACACACATAACGACCTCTTGACCTTGTCCACCTCCGCCTGTCCGTCCTGTCCGTCGCAGGCTCCGAGTCCCCGGTGCGGCGGGAGCTGTCGTGCGAGGGTCGTCCCGTCGACCTGCGCTGCCCGGGCAGCTACGTCATCGCCGTCAGCTCGGCCTTCTACGGCCGCACCGACGGACAGATCTGCGAGTCCGAGGCGGCCAAGATGCAGAACACGGCCTGCTTGCAGGTCGAGAGCTTCCACATCGTGGCTCGGAGGTGGGCGCCAGTGTCGTGAGCGTGTGTGTGTGCACGCGCGAGTGTAGTGTGCGCGTGTGTGTGTGTGCACGCACGCGCGCGAGCGTGTGTGTGTGTGCACGCGTGTGTGTGTGTGCACGCGTGTGTGTGTGCGTGTGTGTTTGTGTGTGTGAGCGTGTGTGTGTGCACGCACGCGCGCGAGCGTGTGTGTGTGCACGCGTGTGTGTGTGTGCACGCGTGTGTGTGTGTGCGTGTGTGTGTTTGTGTGGTGTGTGTGCACGCGTGTGAGTGTGTGTGGGAGTGGTCGTGTAGTTGGCACAGTAAGGGGAGGCACAGCCTCTCCCTGTGGTCGCATGGATTTTTCTCTGGCTACAAACGGTGCAAAAGAAAGTCTCCATACATCCATAGAGACCCACAGACTCGGATAGAGACCCATAGACTCACACAGACACCCACAGCCTCAGAGACCCATAGACTCGCATACATACACGTACATACCTCCAACACAGCATGTACACGAACAAACTCGGGGCACCGGCTACGTGTCACAGTGCGCTAACCCACTCGGCCACCGTCTATCCCTGCCCGCCCCCCCCCCCCCAGTAAGAATCATAATAATTATAATGAATATGCCAGTCATTTGATAGCCACAAAGGGCCTGATTCTCATCATCACCCTCTCACAGGAGGGTCCTGCACTGGGGATGCTTGGCCCAGCTGTGGCCGAGAGTCGCGGCACCGGTGTGTGTGTCTGTGTGTGTCTGTGTGTCTGTGTGTCTGTGTGTGTCTGTGTGTGTGTCTGTGTGTGTGTGTGTCTGTGTGTGTGTGTCTATGTGTGTCGTGTGTCTGTGTGTGTCTGTGTGTCTGTGTGTGTCTGTGTGTGTGTCTGTGTGTGTCTGTGTGGTCTGTGTGTCTGTGTGTGTCTGTGTGGTTGTGTGTGTGTGTTGTGTGTCTGTGTGTCTGTGTGTCTGTGTGTCTGTGTGTGTCTGTGGTGTGTGTGTGTGTGTCTGTGTGTGTGTCTGTGTGGTGTGTCTCTGTGTGTCTGTGTGTGTCTGTGTGTGTGTGTGTGTCTGTGTGTGTGTGTCTGTGTGTGTGTCTGTGTGTGTGTGTCTGTGTGTGTGTTCTGTGTGTGTGTGTGTCTGTGTGTGTCTGTGTGTGTCTGTGTGTGTGTCTGTGTGTGTGTGTCTGTGTGGAGGGAGCGGCAGTGTAGCGGTTAGCGCGCTGCGCTATGAACCTGGTGAACCGGGTTCAATTCCCGCTCACGGCCAGCACCAGTGACGATTATCTGAAATGGTCCCGGGCCTCTCCTAGGTCGACTCAGCCTTGGTGCAATGTGTAAACATCGCCACTAGGGAGACAAAGGGCGTGGTGTTGGCCACCCACCCCCTCGTGTGCCGTGCTGGCCTTCATAGGTGCTGGCTAACAGCACTTGCCCCAACAGTCTGTTACAGGCTACACGGGGGATCTTTGTCTTTTGTTTTGTGTGGGCGGGGGGGTTAACGCGCGTGCTCGTTACCCCCCCCTCCTCTCTCTACGCCGCTCCGCTCCCCCTGCCCCCCGCAGGTGCAACAACAGGACGTGGTGCCACGTCGTCGCTGGCAACGAGCTGTTTCCGGACCCCTGTCCCGGGACGTACAAGTACCTGGAGGTTTGGTACAAGTGCGTCCCCTACAGTGAGTACTTGCGGAGCGCGCACACGCACACGCACACACACGCACGCACATGCACGCACACGCACGCACACACACGCACGCACACACGCACACACGCACGCACACACACGCACGGACGCACACGCGGGCAAAGATCGCCCCCCCCGTAACGCCCTTTGACAGGCTGTCGGGGCAAGCACCGATGAAGGCTGGTACGGCACATGAGGGGGTGTGAGTGGCCAGCACCACGCCCGGCCGTCTTTGTCTCCCCAGTGCTAGCGATGTTTACGCACTGCACCAGGCAACCGAGGGGAGGCCCATGACAGGTTTAAACAATCGTCACTGATGTTGGGCGTGAGCACGAATTTAACTCGGGTTACCGGGTTCAAAGCTCAGCGTGCTAATCGCTTGCAGTCCACCACTGACCCGTACATTGTTTGCACCTGCGGACTGGAAGATATTCGGTGTGATTACGAAACACACAACATATGTACCACTCTTAGCTTGAGACATAGCTGATAAAACCAAAGAATTCAATTGTGTGCGCTCACCAAAAGTTATGCAGGTTGTAAATAAATATTTATTATGAAATCGAATCAACGCTTTCTAACAGTTTTCGGCGTTAATTGACAGCATGGCGATTATGTGACATCGTCATTGCCTTGTTTCGTGTAATTGTTGACCGCATTTCTGGCGTAACTGTCAGCGCTGTGCGTTCATGAGCCTTATAGACTGCATTGATTACAATAGAACTAACACGCTAAATACGAGTACTACAACGTTATTGGAAAATCGTCCTATTGTGAAATTTGATGTCGTATAGTGAAAAAATATTTTGCGGCAATCCCAGTAACAACACCTTCGGTTGAAATTCGTTTAGGCTAGGCCTCAGCGCATCCTGGGAAACCCCACAATCCTCTGCATGCCCGCTGTTTCTGTGCAAAAGCTGAATGGCCTGTGTTCACGACGCTTTCATTTCAGCCAAGTGTTTAACCGACGTGCGACGATGAATCTGTCGATTTATGCCACACACAATAAGCCCCCGATGCACATGCCACGTGTGTGTTTAAGAATCGCGATCGTTCCCTGTGGACATTCGGCTTCGTCAGGCTCTGCTGCGACACAGACGGCACCTATGTTGACACACACCCATCAGTACACGTGTCACGTGAGGTTATATCCGGGTCGTTGACGGATTACAACTCGTCACGATGATTGGCTCTACCGGTCCTGGTCCATAGCCAATGGGGGGAAGCCTAGGGGCGTGGCCCTGACGTGATGGGATGGTGACAGCTGTTTGTAGAGGATTGGTTCTGCTGGCTTTGGCCACAGCCAATGGGGGGACGAGTCAGGGGCGTGGTCCCGGGAGCCTACGATGGAGTCTGGAAGATTCCATGGAGGCTAACCAGGATTGGTGGAAAGGTACCACGTGACCCGGGTATTAAATAGGGGTGGAGACGAACGACACGTGGTCAGAACTGGAACGAACGGAGGAGGAGGCCACGCGAAAACGGGGGTCCAGGCTGCCACGTGGTCTAGCCTGCCACGTGGTCCAGGCTGCCACGTGGTCCAGGCTGCCACGTGGCAGTGCGTCTCTCTCTCTATCCCTCTCACGCTGCCTGTCAGCAGCGTGAAGGAAGTGCTGTAATGAAAAGTGAATAAAGACCGGATTCCAGAAGTCGCTTCAACGACCTTTATTACACACGCATGCAAACGGTGGCGAGATGTTAACTACCTCGCCTGCTATACAGGAGGTCGTGGGTTCGATCCCGACCCTGACGCCTGCTGTATATTTGGAGATTGTGTGTCTCTCATCATCATCACGGTGGCTAGGAGATGTTAACTACCTCGCCTGGTACACAGGAGGTCGTGGGTTCGATCACCAACCTTGACACCTGCTCTATATTTGGAGTCTGCGTGTCTCATCATCATCATCACGGTGGCTAGGAGATGTTAACTACCTCGCCTGCTATACAGGAGGTCGTGGGTTCGATCCCAACCCTGAGGCCTGTATACTTGTGTAATGCGGGCGTAAACGACCTTCCGGAAGTGACGTCATGGGGGGAGGAGTTACGTCACGTGGGGGACAGGGTTCAGGGTTATAAGGGGAGAAACCGGAAGCAGTAGGGAGTGATCGGAGACTGGGGAAAGTGTAAGGCCATGCAGGGCGGAGTGGGGAAGAGAGTGTGGCGAGATCGCCACACACACAGACCTCGAGGATCGGCACCGTCGGCCAGCGGTGACCGACCCCGGGGCTGGAGGAGCAGCGAGGAGGCTGCAGAGAGAGCAGCGGGTCTGCAAGGGTGGAGTTGAGCAGCGGGGGGGGGGGTCTGCACGACGAGACAGCAGCGGGTCTGCAAGGAGGGAGTGGGCTACGTGAGCGACAGCAGCCTGGGGGCTGCAGAGCGAAGAGTATATAGGGGAGTGCTGTGAAGTGGGCTACGTAAGCGATAGCAGCCTGGGGCTGCAGAGCGAAGAGTAAGGGGGAGTGCCGTGAGGGAAAAGAGATCGAACCCAAATAAAGGACACAGGACAGAGAGAAGCGTCCGAGTTTTATTACACTGGTGTTGGAAGTGTAACGGCATGGCAAAACAACTGAGAAAAAAGATTATTCCGTCTCCGGCATCGGCTTCTTCTTCCGACGACGAAGACCTTCCTCCTACGGTGGACCTGACTCCGACAGATGAGGAGATCCGTGCTGGGACGAGTGCGGGTCCGGGGGTCCAAGAGGTCGTCGCGTCGGCGGACCCGTCTTCACTAAAGAACGTGGATTTAAGATGGAGTCAGATGGCGGAGCAACTTGAAACTCTCAAGAACGTACTTGCACAGTTGTGTGAGCTCGTCACGCCGGGAATGGCGTCTGGGGAGATGTTGGTGGTCCGCAGGAGCCCGGGTTGTCTTCGCTGTCGCCGCCATCAGCCACGCGGCGTGAGGACGCCATCTTGGGCGTGGCGCACGAGGAAAGGCGGGAAGCCGCCATTTTGGGCTCTTCTCGGCGTAAGGCCGCCATCTTGTCGACACCACGTTGGGACGCCATGTTGAATCTGCCACCCGATGAGTCAGCGGCGTCACTTGCCGACTGTAAAAGAATTCTCCATCGGGGGAGATTGGAGCGCGTTCGCCTGCAGATTTTTGGCAGCGGTACGCACGGCGAGGTGGACTGACGCGGAGGCATTAGAAGTTCTTCCGACTCTTCTCGATGATGAGTCTGTTAGATTCTTCCGCTCCATAAAAGCCGCAAAGAAGAAAACGTTGCGAGGAGTATTCACCGAAATGGCTGACGCTTACGAACCACCGGACGATGCTCATCGCCGGTTTGTGCAACGACAGCGCGCACCCGAGGAGTCTCCGGTGGCGTATAGGGGCGCGGTGCTAGAACTGGCTATGGCTGCATACCCGGAGACGGAGCCTGACCTGCTGGAACCTCTCATCCTGGGAAAGATGCTGGAGCTGTCCCGGGATCTCGGCATTCCTATGCCGGTGTGTGATCATGAGAAGCTCACCTCCCGGGCTGCGGCCAGATGTCTAGATGCCCAGTTCAACCTGCGCCGGTGGAAGCAGGTTACGGCGTGGACGGGGGGGCCTATCGTCGAAGGTGGAGCCTTGGGTTGGGACCCCAAAAAGGCAGTTTTTGTGCCAGACGACAGGGGCCCGCAGGAGCTGTCGGCTGCCGCGACTCCGTGGACGGGCCGAGGGGGGCCGGGGCCACGGGCTGCGCCGCCGACACGGCCGCGTCGGGACGGGGCGTCTGCAGCGCGCCGTAACGACATCGACTGTTTCCGCTGCGGCCGTAAAGGCCATTACGCTCGGGACTGCTGGGCCCGCGTTCCGGGTCCGCCCCAGCAGGAGGCCTCGACTGCGGCCGCTCCAGGAAAGGATTCGCCAGCACAGGCAAGTCGGTGCGCACCAGACACCCGGCAAGGCTTGACACCTCATTCATCACCGTTGTCGTGCGATCCGGGTATTGTTAATAACGGGAGGCCATCGACTGCGCCTTGTCGCTCGGTAACGCAGTGGCGTAAGCTGGCTCGGCGGGTTGTCGCGGCCGCTACCGGTTCGTCCACCGTACCTGGGTCGATACAAGGGGTGGACGTGCGGATTTTGGTAGATTCTGGAGCGTCCGCGACCATTATTTCTGATGTAATATTTCATCTCTTGAACATCCCACCAGAGGCCGTGAGTCCAGCTTACGCTTCCTGCATCGCCGCGAAGGGGGGTAGCATGGGCATTGTGGGCCAGGTGAACGCTAACATCGCTATCGGGGGAGTGTCTGCCTCGGGAATTGTGTTAATTTCGAGGTCTCTTGCGGTTCCTTGTTTGTTAGGGACCGATTTTCTGGCCAGAATGCCCATTCTGATTAGAATTAATGAGAGCTGCATTGAGCTACCGGAAGGCCGAAAAATTGCGTTTTTGCCGTCAGCCTGGGGGCGACCTGATCCTGTCGCCCAGGTGCAGGCGTTGTCCGAGGTGTCTGTTGATATTCCACCTGGCTCACAGATACTCATTCCCTTGCGTTATCGGAAGCCTGTACCTGGTCGTCAAGGAGCGATTGGTGTTTTGTTGTCGCCGTCCGCCGCTATTACGGGTGGATCGGCACTGGTTGGGGCACAAACTATTGTCCGGCCAGACCAACAGCCGTTTTTGCAAGTGCTTAACGCGAGTACCGAAAGCGTGTGTGTGCCGGCGGGTACTGTTGTGGCACATGCCACTACTGCGTTTACAGCTCATGATAATTTGTCCAGCCGGGGAGTTGTTGGAGGTGTTTCGGGGGCCGGAGCTGCAGATGATCGCTGGATCGCTGAATTGTGTGCGGAAAATTCGGTTCTTTCCGGGGAACAACGTTGTGCGATTCGTAAATTATTATTCAGCTATTCTGACGTGTTTAGCTCTGACGATTTGGACTTGGGACGCACCTCGTTGCTTTACCATCATATTGACACAGGGGACGCTGCCCCTATTCGGTTAAACTTGCACCGGATGAGTCCGGCGGAACGCGAGCATGTTCGAGGGGCAGTGGATGACATGTTGGCTGCGGACATAATATCTCCGCCTAACAGCCCATGGGGCGCGCCTGTTGTTTTGGTCAAAAAGAAAGATGGCAAATTGAGATTTTGTGTTGATTTTAGTAAATTAAATAAAGTGTCGGTAGCAGATGCATATCTCCTGCCGCATATGGACGACTCTCTCGATGCCTTGTCGGGGGCGAAGTTTTTCTCGACGCTAGATCTCTCTTCGGGCTTCTGGCAGCTTCCCCTTGATGAGTCCTCGCGAGAAAAAACAGCTTTCCGTACGCCGCAGGGGTTATTCCAATTTAACTGCCTTCCGATGGGGCTGAATGCGGCCCCTGCCACTTTTCAGAGGTTAATGGAGTTGGTATTAACGGGGTTGCAGTGGGAGACGTGTCTTATATATCTAGACGATGTTATCGTCTTCAGCCGCACATTTGACGAGCATTTATCGCGGTTGGAGGCTGTGTTCACCAGGATGCGCTCTGCTAATTTGAAATTTAAGCCTAAGAAATGTCACCTACTGCAACACTCCGTGCGTTACCTGGGGCACATCGTCAGTGTGGGGGGTGGCCACGGATCCGGACAAGACTGCATGCGTCCGTGACTGGCCAACCCCTGCCACGGTGGGGGATGTGCGTCGGTTTTTGGGGTTCGCCTCATACTATCGGAGGTTTGTTCCAAACTTTTCTACGATCGCGAGGCCCTTGCATCTCCTTACGGGAAAAGGACATAAATTTGCTTGGGGACCGCCAGAGGAGGCGGCGTTTCGAAGCCTACGCGATCTATTGGCTACGGCGCCGACGTTGGACTATCCGGATTTTGAACATCCCTTTATTCTGGATACGGACGCGAGTGACACGGGTATTGGGGCGGTGTTGTCTCAGTCCAAGGGTGGTGTGGAACGCGTGGTGGCGTATGGTAGCCGGGTTTTGTCTCCAGCTGAGACCCGCTATTGCGTCACACGCAGGGAACTTTTGGCTATTTTTTTTTCTCCGCCAATTTCGACCGTACTTGTACGGTCGTTCGTTTATTGTTCGCACGGATCACGCGGCCTTGCAGTATGCGCTTAAAATGGACCAACCATCCGGCCAGCTGGCGCGGTGGTTGGACACGCTGCAGGAATTTTCCTTCCAAATTCACCATCGGAAGGGAGTGCGTCACGCTAATGCGGACGCACTTTCCAGGCTGCCGCAGCGATCCCCTTGCGCGTGTGCGTCGGGGACGCATAGGTGTGGCCCGATTCAGCACCCCCCTCAGCCTGTCGCGTTGGCAGTCGAGGTGCCTGAAGCTCCGCTTGAGCCGGGGCCGGCTGATGGGGGACCGGCTGATGGCATTTTACATCTTCCGAGGTCCGTGTGGATCCGCGAACAAATGTTGGATGATTCTTTGGTGACATTACGTAAGCGGCCAGTGAAGGGAGAGGGGGGTGTGCCGGAAACTGCTCTCCGTGATGGCTTGCTGATGTGGAGGGAAGGGATACAGGAACGCTGGCGTCTTGTTGTACCGGCATCATTGCGGTACGAATTGATTAGAACTCTGCATTGTGACACGCTTTTACATCTGGGAGTGCAGAAGACCCTATTGACGCTGCAGCGAGATTACTATTGGCACGGCATGACGACGGATGTCGTCGGACACGTTCGTGCGTGTCCCGATTGTGCCCGCCGTAAGCCACCTAAACATCCATATGTGCCGCCTATACAATCTATTCAAGTGTCTCGAGTTAATGAGTTGGTGGCGTTAGATATTTTGGGACCCTTTCCGCCATCCGCTAGGGGAAATAAATATTTGCTGGTAGGGGTGGAGTACCTCTCCCGCTGGCCGATGGCCTGGCCCTTGCCTGACCAGTCAGCGGCGTCTATCACAGACGCCTTTCTTTTTGGGTATGTTATGGACAAGGGGGCGCCGGAGAGACTCCTTACGGACCAAGGCCGGAATTTTTCGTCTAAATTGTTGGGGGAGGTGTGTGCGGCTCTTGGAACAAAGAAAATTCGGACATCTCCCTACCACCCGCAAACGGATGGTATGGTGGAACGGCTAAATAGGACTCTGTCCACCATGTTGTGCCATACGGTTAGTGAAAAACAATCGGATTGGGATTTGCATATCCCTGGGGTGCTTTCTGCGTACCGAATGACGCCGCACGCGGCTACAGGATATTCGCCGTTTTTTCTTATGTACGGTCGTGAAAACGTACCGCGATTAATGAACAGTTGGGAACCGGAATGAGGGGACCTGCCAAGCCTCTGCCTGACTATATTCAGGACACCGTTCGCCGAGTCACTGTGGCGCGGGAAGGGGCCCGCGTGGCTACGGCCAAAGCCCAGGCTCGGAATGAGAGGTGTGCGCGCCGTTCAAAAGGGGAATGCCCCTGGAAACCGGGGGACCTGGCCTGGCTTCATTGTCCATAGGTGCGGCCAGGTACCTCTCCTAAGTTACACAAACCATGGCAGGGCCCGGTTCGCCTCATTGAGGTTCCCAACCCACAGTCGGCGCGTGTTCGGTTTGGATCTCGGCGTTGGTTCGTCCACACATCTCGGTTGAAACCATACGTGGCCCCTCGACCTGATGCGTCATCTCCTGAGATTGCCTTGCCGGGGTCTGTTGCTGCCGACGCGCCTTTGCCTGTGCCTGCTGACCTTGCAAGAGCGCCTGTTGTGCCTTTTACAGACGAGCCGGCCGTAACGTGGCAGGGGAAAGACGACTCAGCTCGGGGTGCGCCTAACACGGCTGCGGAACCTTTGAGGCCCGCAGCCCTTCCAACCCCGCCGCGGACGCGATTT
The DNA here is from genome assembly GCF_015708825.2 of Lethenteron reissneri. Lineage (NCBI taxonomy): Eukaryota > Metazoa > Chordata > Hyperoartia > Petromyzontiformes > Petromyzontidae > Lethenteron > Lethenteron reissneri. The sequence continues at coordinate 13,274 of NW_026891084.1, forward strand.
CGGGACGCCCCTGATGCTGCGCCGGCAAGATTGGGGGACCGGGACGTTGCCAGGCTTCCAATAACGACAGACGTACTTCAACCTGTCGCTCTTAAGACCCTGCCACGTTCTCGTTCGGCGGGAGGGCCGCCGACCGTCCGGGACGGTCCGGCGACCCGCACCCGCTCAAAATCCCTCACATTTCGTTAAATATTGTGTTGTGTTCTTGTTCTTCGATATAATATTGTGTGTTCTGTGTCCTTTTTGTTTTTTTGTATACGGTCGTGTTCGCTCGCATTATTGTTGGAGTTGTGTTCAGCCGAGGTCGGCTGGATTTTCTCTACGGGGGAGGGTGGTGTAATGCGGGCGTAAACGACCTTCCGGAAGTGACATCATGGGGGGAGGAGTTACGTCACGTGGGGGACAGGGTTCAGGGTTATAAGGGGAGAAACCGGAAGCAGTAGGGAGTGATCGGAGACTGGGGAAAGTGTAAGGCCACGCAGGGTGGAGTGGGGAAGAGAGAGTGTGGCGAGATCGCCACACACACAGACCTCGAGGATCAGCACCGTCGGCCAGCGGTGACCGACCCCGGGGCTGGAGGAGCAGCGAGCAGGCTGCAGAGAGAGCAGCGGGTCTGCAAGGGTGGAGTTGAGCAGCGGGGGGGGGGTCTGCACGACGAGACAGCAGCGGGTCTGCAAGGAGGGAGTGGGCTACGTGAGCGACAGCAGCCTGGGGGCTGCCGAGCGAAGAGTATATAGGGGAGTGCTGTGAAGTGGGCTACGTGAGCGGTAGCAGCCTGGGGCTGCAGAGCGAAGAGTAAGGGGGAGTGCCGTGAGGGAAAAGAGATCGAACCCAAATAAAGGACACAGGACAGAGAGAAGCGTCCGAGTCTTTTATTACACTTGGAAGCTTGCATGTTCTCCCCCCGCGGTCGTGTGGAGTGCTCTCCGGGTCCTCCAGTTTTTCCCTCCGCGTTTAGAATCGACGTCGCGTGTTTCGAGTACTCGGACACCGCTGTACATTTCCACGTGATAAGTCACTTTCATTGAGCTGCCATTGTGTGCGGCGAGGTTGCTTCTGCAAAAGAGTTACATAGCTCAGTTGGCCTTTTATAGTATATCGACTAGGGAGCAGCCGCGAATGATGCTTGACCCGACTGTCCGTCCATCCGTTCGTTCGTCTGTCCCCCGTTCCCCGTGGCAGTCTTCCCCTGCCCGGGCAGCATCCGCCTTGTTGGCGAGGCCTTGCACCTCCTGCAGGCGAAGCAGAAGGCCGGCTCGTGGTGCCGCGACCCGCTGCGTGCCGACGGCAAGGTGTACTTCATGCCGTGGATGCCCTACCGCACCAAGAGGCTCGTGGAATACGCCTCCCTCCAGGACATCGCGGCCAGGCTGCCGCTCACCAACTACCAGCTGCCGCACCGAGTGGACGGCACGGGCTTCGTGGTGTACGACGGAGCCGTGTTCTTTAACAAGGTCGGTGCCCGGCGCGGCGGAGAGATGTTGGCCACTTGATTTAGAATCCACGCGCATTTAGAGCGATTGGCTGCTGTTACGTCGCCACGTGATAAGCCACTTGGTTGAGCTCTCATTTTGTGTGGTGAGCTGCAATTGCCAGGTCGTCGGCATACATAACGTGGTTGACCAATAGGGAGCCTAAATGTTTTTAACCGGCGAAGATGTTCCATTAGGGGGGTGCACGTTTCGCAAGCGTAGAGAAGGGAGGAAATTACCGTGGCCGAGAAGACCTGAAGCTTCATGCGGAGCGAGAGAGACCAGGTAGCTTCCACACAGCGTAATGCAGCCGATGAAAAGATAATGACGCTCGACTGATTTGGAGTGAGACCTCTGCTGTTAAGCTGGAGCCGGTCATGAGCACACTGGCCAGGTATGGGAAACTCTCCACTCTCTACACAACTGCCGCATCACCGATTGTGAGTTATGGGAGTGGATTGTCCGATGGTACAAAATACCCAGGCAGGTGCTTGGTTTTGGTGGGGCTGATGGTAAGGTCCCACCTTTTAGTGGCAAGTTCCAGGTTCAGCAGCAGTGCCTCCAACTCCACCTCTGAGTGAGCAGCAATCACCAGAGCATCGGCATACATAACATGGTTGACCAATAGGGGTCTATACCTTGACCGCACCCGGGCATCGATCAGCCTCCCATTGTATCTGTACCAGATGGAAATTCCTCCGGTACAGCTAGTGAAGGCTTCACGAACTACGTGGTCGAAATAGATGTTAAATCATGTTGGAGCCAGAGGACATCCCTGTCGCACCCCAAGGTGTACAGGGAATGGCTCTGACTCCTGGCCACGTAGTTTTACCCGGGCCAGCTCACCATCATGAAGGTCCTTAATGAGCGTGAGCAGAGGGTCAGGCACTCCGAAAGCACGAAGAACAACCCAGAGCCCAGGCCTACTGATGGCATCATAGGCCTTGACCAGGTCAATGAAGCAGAGATGTAGGTCTTGTTGGAATTCCCTACACTTCTGCTGTAGTAGACGGACAAAAATATGGCATCTGTGTAGGACCGCCCTTTCATGAAACCACATTGGGGCTCCGCAAGTCCTCAGCGTGCCTAGCAAGGCGATGTTGAATAATCCTTGCCAAGACCTTTCCCGGCACACTGAGGAGTGAGATGCCCCTGTAGTTGTTACAGTCTGTGCGGTCCCCCTTCTTAAAGAGGGGGACCACCAGGGCATCCTTCCAATCCTGCGGAATCCGTCCAGTGGTCCCGACTGTTGTTATGATGTCATATAGGGTAGTCTGTGCACAAACGCCACCCTCCCTAAGCATTTCGCTTGGGAGATGATCTGTGCCTTTCCTGGTCTCAGACTCTGGATCGCCTTCAGTACTTCCTCAACGGATGGCACCTCAGCCAGCCACTCACAGGGGGTGAATTCCTCCTCCAATATTTGAGGCACCGCAGCCTCAGCAAGGTCATCCGCACTTTGTCCCATGATGTTTTCCAGGCTGAGGGATTTCCCCTCCTCCATGACCTCAGAAATGCTCAGCAAATCTGCAAACCTGTTCCTGGGGGTCTGAGATTGGATCATCGTTCTTTCCCCTAACGATGGTAATAGGTGTGGCGCTGCAGGTTACTTTTTGATCGAGTTAAATAGTGATTTGTGATCGCGGGCCATTGAGCAGCACCTATGATGGCCGGCGCAGCGTACGAGGGGGTGCTGTGGCCAACACCACCACGCCCGGATGTTTCACACTCACACCTTCACCCACTCATACACGCACACACTCCCACTCTCCTCTCTCACTCTCACCTTTCCTCTCCCCACCGCCTCTCCCTCCCTCTCCCTCACACACTCACCCACCTCTCCGACACACACACACACGCTCACCTGACCTCCCCCTCGCAGGAGCGAACGCGCAGAATCGTCAAGTTCGACCTGGGCACGCGTGTCAAGAGCGGCGAGGCGGTCGTCCCCAACGCCAACTACTACGACACGTCGCCCTACCGCTGGGGCGGCAAGTCCGACATCGACCTGGCGGCCGACGAGAACGGCCTGTGGGTCATCTACGCCACGGAGCAGAACGAGGGGCGCGTGGTAGTGAGCCGCTTCAACCCGTACACGCTGCGCGTCGAGGCCTCTTTTGAGACGGCCTACGACAAGCGCTCGGCCTCCGACGCCTTCATGGCGTGCGGCGTCCTCTACGTCCTGCGCTCCACTTACGAGGATGACGGCGACGGAGCGGCGAACGGCACCGCAGGAGGAGGAGGGGTGGGGGGGGGGACGAGCGACCGCATCGATTACGTGTACGACACCAACTCGCGACGGGATGCACGCGTCTCCATCCCGTTCCCCAACCCGTTCCAGTTCATCACGTCGGTGCAGTACAACCCGCACGACGGCGCCCTCTACGTGTGGAACAACCACCACGTGCTGCGCTACACGCTGCACTTCGCCCCGCTGGATCCCACTGCAGGTGAGCGGAAGGGTGAGGCGGCGGCGTGGGGGTGGGTTGGAGGAGTGGGGGGAGGTCGTGGGTTCGATCCCGACCCTGACGACTGTTGCTGTATATTTGGGGTTTGCGTGTCTCTCTCTCTCTCCGTGGTGAGATGTTGACCACCTCGCCTGGTATACAGCAGGTCGTTGGTTCGATTCCGACCCTGATGCCTGCTGTTGTATATTTGGGGTTTGTTCTCTCTCTCTCTCTCCGTGGTGAGATGTTAACTACCTCACCTGGTGTACAGGAGGTCGTGGGTTCGATCCTGACCCCGACAATGCCTGTATATTTGCAGTTTGCGGTGTCGCTTTCCCTGTGGTCGCATGGATTTGGGTACGAGGTGGCTGGGCATGCGGGCTACATGACCCAGCCAATGGAGCCTTGCCTGCCGGAGGAGCTCAGCGACGGGACTGTGTCCGGATCTTTCAAGGATCTGTGAGCTCCTCACACAATCCAGCCTGGTTAAACCCAACATGATTGTAAGCAGGCCAGCCTGCATGTTTCAAACCAGCACAGATATTCCATTAGAGCGGTGCACAATTTGCAAGCATAGAGAAGGGAGTTTAGTTGGTTGTCAACAGACACTCGCTATTGCATTCACATTCGTCACAACGACTCAAAAGTGATTTTCCTGCTCAGAAAGAGCGTTGAGGCATGTGCGCTCATCTCCCGCTTACAACCCTGAGCCAGCGGTGGGAATTCCACCTTCCTATGGCGGGGACAAGTCTATCGCACAGGACAGTGTAATTCCATTCAGAGTGAGTGATTAAATCCAGCTGCTCGTTCAAAACTGACCAGAGGGTAGGAATACCTTTTGAACCAGAGGTAGGACCCATCTGTGGCCTGTGGCTTCACTTCACAAGGCACACAGCCGCATGAGGCCAACTACAGACGATTGTTATCCATCGCCGTGGGCAGTTTTTCTTCGTGGCACTAATCGTCTAAACGACGCAGGGCTCTCAAGTCGCTCCCATCACCGCCTCGTCTTGTTTTCTGTGTGCAGCAACTTCACTCAGGGTGACCTCGTAAGAGTAAAACTCTTAAATTGGGGCATGGGTTCGAAATCAACCCTGATGCCTGCTGTATATTTGGAGTGTTCTCTCTGGTGTGTGGATTCTTCTTCGTGTTCTTTGGTGTTTCCCTCCACATTTAGAATCAACATCAACGCGTTCAGAGTGTTTGGCTGCTATAAATCTCCACGTGACGATGAGCCACTTCGTTGAGCTATTAAGCATATAAATGTTATACTTTGTTATTATACACTGTACCATTGACCGTCGTGTCAATGGGTGAATAGTGGGGGGAAAACTTGCAGCGGAGCAAAGAATCCATTCCCTGCGGAGAATACAATGCCAGTGAGTGGAACGCAGTCTGAAAGTCACCGTAAATGTGAACACAATCAGTTAAGATCCTAAATGGTTTATTACGTCCTTCCAATGATTGCTAAGCCAGAATCCATCTTCTCGGTTGAAATTGTCTCTGTGTTTGTATATGTGGATAGCCTCATGAACGAATCTCTCATGATAGCCAGTTGGCTTGCAGACAACCTCTGTCTTGGAGAAGTCAATGTCATGTGAGCCCACTGAATTGTAACAGTGATCTGCCACGGCTGAGGTTTGTCCTACCGTGTTTCAGGTCTGCTTTATGTTCATGGATGCGGTCCGAGACATGTCGTTTGGTTTCTCCAATGTAACTGCTACCACAGAGGCAACTTAGTTTGTAGACGCCAGGGTACTTTATGTCTGGAACCACATCTTTTACAGACGGGACCAGATCATGGATTTTATGTACTGTGTTGAATCGGACCTGGATCTTGTGTTTAATCAGGATTTTGGAGATCTTTTTTGTGACCCCAGCAATGTAGGGTAAGGTGATGGTCTTGAAAGGCTCCTCAACAGGATTCTTCTTGATGGTTGGAGTGATGGCCTTGCGGATTGTGTAGTCGGAGTAACCATTAGCCTTAAGAGCTTGGCGTACGTGTTTGAGTTCACTGGCAATGTGATCCTGGTCGGAAATGCATTGGGCTCTATGGTATAGAGTCTTGATGAGGGAATTCTTCTGGGATGGATGGTGGGAATCCGGTTTTAGGTAAGCATCCATATGGGTGGCTTTCCTGTAGACAGAGTGGCTCATTGAACCATCAGGTCTCCTTTTAATTAGGACATCCAAAAAGGGTAGCTTGCCATCTTTTGGACTTCCGTGGTAAATCTGATGGCTGGGTGTATGGAATTGATGTGGTCGAGAAATTGGTTTAGAGCAGGTCGGCCATGTGGCCAGATGACAAAAGTGTCATCTACGTACATCTTCATAAGGTCGGGCGTAGAGTGGCAGTCTGGATGGCGTCAGTCTCAAATTTCTCCATGAAGATGTTGGCTACAACCGGAGATAGGGGGGAGCCCATTGGGGTGCCCTCAGTTTGCTTGTAGAAAGTTCCATTCCAGGTGAAGTATGTATTGGTTAAGCAGTGTCTCACCAGGGGGGTACCCCAGCATTCAGTCCTTGATGGACCAAGTCTTCAATGATTGCGATGGTGTCAGGTACAGGAACTTTGGTGAATAAGGAAACCACATCAAAACTGATAAGCAGGTCGTCTGGGGACAGGGCAATCCCCTTGATTGTCGATACCAGGTCAGTAGAGTTTAGTACCGCAGAGGTGGTTTTTCCAGTGAAAGGCCGTAGGATTTCAGACAAAAAACGAGCCAGTTTATAGGTGGGGGAGTTGATAGTAGAGACAATGGGACGAAGAGGTGTATCTTTATGTATTTTGGCAAGCCGTATAATCTTGGTGGCCTGGCTGCAGAAGGTTTCAACGAGAACTGTTTGGTCTGATCAATTAATGCGGTTGAATCAGAAATGATTTGCTTGGTTTTAGAGACGAGGCTGTTGGTGGGGTCTCTTTTATTTTTGTATAGCTGCCATCGTTGAGTAGTTCTTGGATTTTTGTTGTATTCTGTTTTGTCCATGATGACAGTGGCATTGCCTTTGTCGGCTGAGAGGATGACAATGTCATCCCTCTTTTTTAATTGAGCTAATTCATAACGCTCATCTTTGCTGATGTTGCTAGCTGGCATCTTTGCATTTTTGAGAGTTGCAGAGATTTCAGATCTTGCTACGTCTGCAGCGATGGACTCAGGCCCTTGAAGCTACATCTACTCTAGCAATTATATCATTAACTGGTATGTGTCTAGGTGTGACTGCAAAGTTTAGTCCTTTAGCTAAAACGCATTTCAGACCTTGAGAAATAGAACTGTTACTGCGATTAATTATGACTTTGTTAACATCTAGCTTTTTAATGTGTGGGTCCGGTTCCTTATTTGAGAGGCGGTTGAATTTGGAAATCAAGTTGTCCTTACATTTGGTCGACATAGCGGCAGCTGACGAGGCAGTCATTTTTCTACATGTTCCCAATCCGATGCGGACATTGTTGCACTCAAAGATAAGTGTGATTTGTAGAGTGTCTTGTCTAACTGATCTAGATCGGTGCGCGTAAGTCTGATTTTCTCTGAGATAAGAGCCAAGCTAGTTCTAGACAGAATTCGTTTAGCATTAGAAGTTACAGCAGCAGATGTTAGTGTAAATGCGTTTGGTATTACCTTAGAGTCGCGGCATCTCTTCAGAAAGGTGAGAGACTCGATTAGCTGAGCCTTCTATCCCGGAGCTTGTTGAAGGATCTCAAAGTTATGTGGAAATCCTCCCCGTAGAGGCGGTTAAATTTCGATTTAAAGCTTTCGTGACTGCAGGGATAATCTTCTCGGTTCTTTCGGTAAAGTCACGTAGAAGGGAAGTAATAAAATAATAAAAACAAAACATAACAAAATAATATAATTCTCACGACGTTTCGGCCACAACGCAAGCAGCCGTCCTCAGGTGAAGAATGAAACACCACCAAGCTAGGAGCGTATATATAAGCTGGGTTGGGGGGGGGAGGTGGGAAGAAGAGCGCCTTAACAACATAATTTGCATATCAAGAGGAATTTAGCATATGAAAAATGCGTAGGAGGTGGATGGAGGGGTTTCAAGTTAATATTATGCCCGTGCATTATGCAGGATTAGCAGCATCAAAGGGAGGGGGAAGGGGGGTAGCATTAACAAAGGAAAGGAATGTTAATAGTATGTAGCTGCAGTTAAACAACAACGTAAAAAAAACTAAAGTGTAAACTGCATGAACAACTAAAGTATAAACTACATAGCATCATTAGTATACTTACTATACTCTACAATAAGCTGAGTTACTAACAGTAAGTAATATATTACAATTTTACGTCGTTTTAATGTAACACTATGTATTATTCTACCCACCTTAAAGTGTATCACAATGCTATATTTTACTATAAAATTACGATACTATATATTACTTTGTACATTGTATTAAGCATATAAATGTTATACTATTTGTTATTATACACTGTACCATTGACCGTCGTGTCAATGGGTGAATAGTGGGGGGGAAACTTGCAGCGGAGCAAAGAATCCAATCCCTGCGGAGAATACAATGCCAGTGAGTGGAACGCGGTCTGAAAGTCACTGTAAATGTGAACACAATCAGTTAAGATCCGAAATGGTTTTACGTCCTTCCAATGATTGCTAAGCCAGAATCCATCTTCTCGGTTGAAATTGTCTCTGTGTTTGTATATGTGGATAGCCTCATGAACGAATCTCTCATGATAGCCAGTTGGCTTGCAGAACCTCTGTCTTGGAGAAGTCAATGTCATGTGAGCCCACTGAATTGTAACAGTGATCTGCCACGGCTGAGGTGTTTGTCCTACCGTGTTTCAGGTCTGCTTTATGTTCATGGATGCGGTCCGAGACATGTCGTTTGGTTTCTCCAATGTAACTGCTACCACAGAGGAAACTTAGTTTGTAGACGCCAGGGTACTGTATGTCTGGAACCACATCTTTTACAGACGGGACCAGATCACGGATTTTATGTACTGTGTTGAATCGGACCTGGATCTTGTGTTTAATCAGGATTTTGGAGATCTTTTTTGTGACCCCAGCAATGTAGGGTAAGGTGATGGTCTTGAAAGGCTCCTCAACAGGATTCTTCTTGATGGTTGGAGTGATGCCTTGCGGATTGTGTAGTCGGAGTAACCATTAGCCTTAGAGCTTGGCGTACGTGTTTGAGTTCACTGGCAATGTGATCCTGGTCGGAAATACATTGGGCTCTATGGTATAGAGTCTTGATGAGGGAATTCTTCTGGGATGGATGGTGGTGAATCCGGTTTTAGGTAAGCATCCGTATGGGTGGCTTTCCTGTAGACAGAGTGGCTCATTGAACCATCAGGTCTCCTTTTAATTAGGACATCCAAAAAGGGTAGCTTGCCATCTTTTTCGACTTCCATGGTGAATCTGATGGCTGGGTGTATGGAATTGATGTGGTCGAGAAATTGGTTTAGAGCAGGCCGGCCATGTGGCCAGATGACAAAAGTGTCATCTACGTACCTCTTCCATAAGGTCGGGCGTAGAGTGGCAGTCTGGATGGCGTCAGTCTCAAATTTCTCCATGAAGATGTTGGCTACAACCGGAGATAGGGGGGAGCCCATGGGGTGCCCTCAGTTTGCTTGTAGAAAGTTCCATTCCAGGTGAAGTATGTATTGGTTAAGCAGTGTCTCACCAGGGGGGGTACCCCAGCATTCAGTCCTTGATGAACCAAGTCTTCAATGATCGCGATGGTGTCAGGTACAGGAACTTTGGTGAATAAGGAAACCACATCAAAACTGACAAGCAGGTCGTCTGGGGACAGGGCAATCCCCTTGATTGTCGATACCAGGTCAGTAGAGTTTAGTACCGCAGAGGTGGTTTTTCCAGTGAGAGGCCGTAGGATTTCAGACAAAAAACGAGCCAGTTTATAGGTGGGGGAGTTGATAGTAGAGACAATGGGACGAAGAGGTGTATCTTCTTTATGTATCTTTGGCAAGCCGTATAATCTTGGTGGCCTGGCTGCAGAATGTTTCAACGAGAACTGTTTGGTCTGATCAATTAATGCGGTTGAATCAGAAATGATTTGTTTGGTTTTAGAGACGAGGCTGTTGGTGGGGTCTCTTTTTATTTTTGTATAGCTGCCATTGTTGAGTAGTTCTTGGATTTTATAGTTGTATTCTGTTTTGTCCATGATGACAGTGGCATTGCCTTTGTCGGCTGAGAGGATGACAATGTCATCCCTCTTTTTTTATTGAGCTAATTCAAAACGCTCATCTTTGCTGATGTTGCTAGCTGGCATCTTAGCATTTTTGAGAGTTGCAGAGATTTCAGATCTTGCTACGTCTGCAGCGATGGGACTCAGGCCCTTGAAAGCTACATCTACTCTAGCAATTATATCATTAACTGGTATGTGTCTAGGTGTGACTGCAAAGTTTAGTCCTTTAGCTAAAACGGATTTCAGACCTTCAGAAATAGACTGTTACTGCGATTAATTACGACTTTGTTAACATCTAGCTTGTTAATGTGTGGGTCCGGTTCCTTGTTTGAGAGGCGGTTGAATTTGGAAATCAAGTTGTCCTTACATTTGGTCGACATAGCGGCAGCTGACGAGGCAGTCATTTTTTCTACATGTTCCCAATCCGATGCGGACATTGTTGCACTCAAAGATAAGTGTGATTTGTAGAGTGTCTTGTCTAACTGATCTAGATCGGTGCGCGTAAGTCTGATTTTCGCTGAGATAAGAGCTAAGCTAGTTCTAGGCAGAATTCGTTTAGCATTAGAAGTTACAGCAGCAGATGTTAGTGTAAATGCGTTTCGTAATACCTTAGAGTCGCGGCATCTCTTCAGAAAGGTGAGAGACTCGATTAGCTGAGCCTTCCTATCCCGGAGCTTGTTGAAGGATCTCAAAGTTATGTGGAAATCCTCCCCGTAGAGGCGGTTAAATTTCGATTTAAAGCTTTCGTGACTGCAGGGAATAATCTTCTTGGTTATTTCGGTAAAGTCACGTAGAAGGAAAGTAATAAAATAATAAAAACAAAACATAACAAAATAATATAATTCTCACGACGTTTCGGCCAAAACGCAAGCAGCCGTCCTCAGGTGTAGAATGAAACACCACCAAGCTAGGAGCGTATATATAAGCTGGGTTGGAGGGGGGGAGGTGGGAAGAAGAGCGCCATAACAACATAATTTGCATATCAAGAGGAATTTAGCATATGAAAAATGCATAGGAAGTGGACGGAGGGGTTTCAAGTTAATATTATGCCCGTGCATTATGCAGGATTAGCAGCATCAAAGGGAGGGGGAAGGGGGGTAGCATTAACAAAGGAAAGGAATGTTAATAGTATGTAGCTGCAGTTAAACAACAACGTAAAAAAAAAACTAAAGTATAAACTACATGAACAACTAAAGTATAAACTACATAGCATCATTATACTTACTATACTCTACAATAAGCTGAGTTACTAACAGTAAGTAATACATTACAATTTTACGTCGTTTTAATGTAACACTATGTATTATTCTAACCACCTTAAAGTGTATCACAAAGCTATATATTTACTAAAATTACGATACTATATATTACTTTGTACATTGTATTAAGCATATAAATGTTATACTATTAGTTATTATACACTGTACCATTGACCGTCTTGTCAATGGGTGAATAGTGGGGGGGAAATCTTGCAGCGGAGCAAAGAATCCATTCCCTGCGGAGAATACAATGCCAGTGAGTGGAACGCGGTCTGAAAGTCACCGTAAATGTGAACACAATCAGTTAAGATCCGAAATGGTTTGTTACGTCCTTCCAATGATTGCTAAGCCAGAATCCATCTTCTCGGTTGAAATTGTCTCTGTGTTGTATATGTGGATAGCCTCATGAACGAATCTCTCATGATAGCCAGTTGGCTTGCAGACAACCTCTGTCTTGGAGAAGTCAATGTCATGTGAGCCCACTGAATTGTAACAGTGATCTGCCACGGCTGAGGTGTTTGTCCTACCGTGTTTCAGGTCTGCTTTATGTTCATGGATGCGGTCCGAGACATGTCGTTTGGTTTCTCCAATGTAACTGCTACCACAGAGGAAACTTAGTTTGTAGATGCCAGGGTACTGTATGTCTGGAACCGCATCTTTTACAGACAGGACCAGATCACGGATTTTATGTACTGTGTTGAATCGGACCTGGATCTTGTGTTTAATCAGGATTTTGGAGATCTTTTTTGTGACCCCAGCAATGTAGGGTAAGGTGATGGTCTTGAAAGGCTCCTCAACAGGATTGTTCTTGATGGTTGGAGTGATGGCCTTGCGGATTGTGTAGTCGGAGTAATCATTAGCCTTAAGAGCTTGGCGTACGTGTTTGAGTTCACTGGCAATGTGATCCTGGTCGGAAATGCATTGGGCTCTATGGTATAGAGCAGGGGTCCTCAAACTTTTTAAACAGGGGGCCAGTTCACTGTCCCTCAGACCGTTGGAGGGCCGGACTATAGTTAAAAAAAAAAAACTATGAACAAATTCCTATGCACACTGCATATGTCTTATTTTGAAGTGAAGAAACAAAACGGGTACAAATACAATATTTAAAATAAAGAACAAGTAAAGTTAAATCAACAAACTTGCCAGTATTTCAATGGGAACTATGGGCCTGCTTGTGGCTAATGAGATGGTCAATGTCCGGTTCCATATTTGTCACTGCTAGTCGTAACAAGTGATGCAAGTGTGCATCCGTTAGTCTAGATCTGGTTGGAGATTTCAAATGTTTAATTCTGGAAAAAGTCTGTTCACAGACATAAGTGCTGCCAAAGATGGTTGCCATTTTGAGTGCATGGTTCCTGAGAGGATATGTCTCAGAGGGGAGAGATGCATTGAAATTATGAAGGCTGTGACATGAATGCGTTTCAGAGAGTCACAATTCTGCAGTTCAGCCAGTTCCATTTGGTAAATTGTATCCACATTTTCAATGTCAATAGAAAATGGATTACGGAAAAGCTGTATGTCCTGTTCATGGAGATGAAGCTCTTTAAATCCAAATTGGAACTCCTTTTGCAATTTTTCCAGTGAATCCACACATGTTTTGTTTGGGAATGCAACCAATGGTTTTTCCGCTAACAGATTTTGAGTTGTGGGGAGATGGCAGAAGTTTTCCTCCTTCACTTGTTTGATGAGGAGGCCTAATTTTACTTCAAATGCTTTGACATGTGATTGCATATCACAGATGAGCTTCCCCTTTCCTTGAAGTTGCACATTGAAACTGTTGAGTAGCTCTGTTACATCTGTCAGAAAGGCAATGTGCCATTTTTATTCTGCATCATTGAGCTCTGGTACTTCTTGTTTTTTTAAAGCAGAAAAACTGTAATCTGTGGAAGTAAGTCATAGAAACGTTTCAAAACTCTCCCTCGACTCAGCCAACGGACTTCTGTGTGATACAAAACATCTTCATAGTCAACATTTAGCTCAGACAGAAATTCCTGAAATTGTCTGTGGTTTAGTGCATGAGCTCTAATGAAGTTAACACAAGATACCACAATTTTCATAACAGAGTCCCACTTCAGTGATTTACTACACAGCGCTTGTTGGTGGATGAGGCAATGTATGGCTATTGGATGAGAATGGTTATGTTTGTCCATCTCTTGGTTAATGCGAGCAATTACTCCTTTCTTAGACCCCACCATGCTAGGAGCACCATCAGTTGTCACACTGGCTAGTTTAGCCCAGTTCAGCTCCAAACTATTCACAGTTTGGCAAACTTTTCATAGATATCCTCTCTTCTTGGTTCTTTCGGTAAAGTCACGTAGAAGGGAAGTAATAAAATAATCAAAATAAAACATAACAAAATAATTGCATATCAAGAGGAATTTAGCATATTATGGGAAATGCAGGAATGTGATTAGTACTACATATGCAGCGCGGGCATATGTAGTACTAATCACATTCCTGCATTTCCCATAAATATGCTAAATTCCTCTTGATATGCAAATTATTTTGTCAAGGCGCTCTTTCCCCCGTTTCCAACCCAGCTTATATATGCTCCAAGCTCGTGTGCTGTTTCATTCAGACGCTGTCTCCCGACAGACCTGGTTTTCACCTGAGGACGGCTGCTTGTGTTGTGGCCGAAACGTCGTGAGAATTATTTTATTATGTTTTATTATTTTATTATTTCCCTTCTATGTGACTTTACCGAAAAAACCAAGAAGATGAATCCCTGCAGTCACGAAAGCTTTAAATCGAAAGATATCCTCTCCTGTAGATGTTCCTTTGATGCTTTGCAGTGCAGCAAGCTCTTCTGTGACTTCGAAATAGTCATTCGTCCCACGAATAAAAATTAGAAGTTGTGCAGAATCACGAACATTATTGCTTTCGTCGAGTGCCGAGGAAAAATAGGAAAGTTTTTTGTGGAGTTTTGCAAATGCTGATGCAAATTGTCTCCCATTTCTTCAATCCTCCGTGTAATTGTAGGTCCTGAAAGACTCACTGTACTAAATAAATCGGCCTTCTCTGGACACATCTCTTTGGCAACAGAAAGAAGGCATTCTTTAATAAATTCTCCTCCACGAATGGTCTGCCAGTGCACGCTATTAGCTTGGCAACTTGAAAACTTGCTCGCAGTGATGAAATATTTATCTGCTTCTGCTTCACAAAAGTATTTTACTGAGTTGTTAATGTATTTTTCAGTTTTAATATTTTATCCTTTCTCACTTCTCCGACCAAACAATCATATTTATCTTTATGTTGAGTTTCATAGTGTCGACGTAAATTGTATTCTTTGAACACAGACACTATATTCTGGCATATCAGACACACAGCTCTTTCCTTGTACTGCATGAAAAAGTAATCATAAGTCCACTGTTATTTGAATATCCTACACTCCGAGTCAATTTTCTCTTTCTTGACATCATTGTTTCCTAGGGAGTCAAAATTGCTATTAGTAAAATACCAATATATATAGTGCTACAAAAACAATATACCAGCAATAACTTTGCCCACACAGAGACATACAGACTGCACTGCCCATCAATGCAGTCTGATTGGGGGAACTCCGCCCCCTCTCCCTCTTCCACCAATGACCGTCCTTCTCATGTAGAAAAAAAGTAACAGACAGGCAGCGGCGGCAAAAACGCCCGGCGGGCCGGATAAATGTCCTCGGCGGGCCGCATGTGGCCCGCGGGCCGTAGTTTGAGGACCCCTGGTATAGAGTCTTGATGAGGGAATTCTTCTGGGATGGATGGTGGTGGGAATCGGTTTTAGATAAGCATCCGTATGGGTGGCTTTCCTGTAGACAGAGTGGCTCATTGAACCATCAGGTCTCCTTTTAATTAGGACATCCAAAAAGGGTAGCTTGCCATCTTTTTCGACTTCCATGGTGAATCTGATGGCTGGGTGTATGGAATTGATGTGGTCGAGAAATTGGTTTAGAGCAGGCCGGCCATGTGGCCAGATGACAAAAGTGTCATCTACGTACCATCTTCCATAAGTCGGGCGTAGAGTGGCAGTCTGGATGGCGTCAGTCTCAAATTCTCCATGAAGATGTTGGCTACAACCGGAGATAGGGGGGAGCCCATTGGGGTGCCCTCAGTTTGCTTGTAGAAAGTTCCATTCCAGGTGAAGTATGTATTAGTTAAGCAGTGTCTCACCAGGGGGGGTACCCCAGCATTCAGTCCTTGATGAACCAAGTCTTCAATGATTGCCATGGTGTCAGGTACAGGAACCTTGGTAAAAAAT
Organism: Lethenteron reissneri; assembly: GCF_015708825.2. Classification (NCBI taxonomy): domain Eukaryota; kingdom Metazoa; phylum Chordata; class Hyperoartia; order Petromyzontiformes; family Petromyzontidae; genus Lethenteron; species Lethenteron reissneri. The sequence continues at coordinate 28,854 of NW_026891084.1, forward strand.
GAAATTAAAATTTATAAAAAATAAAATAAAAATCACGACGGTCCCACCTGATGACGGAGACTTGTGTTGCCTCCGAAACGTCGTGATTTTTATTATTTTTTTTTTCATTTAAATTTAAATTTTTTACCTACGTGACTTTACCGAAAGAACTAAGAGTATTCTAATATTTAATATACATTTTTAAAAAACCTCTGCAAAAAATGTGAGCTATTAGTATGTTTTCGCTATATCAACATCATCCATAAAAGGTAATGCGATCTAAACCAAAATACCCCCCTTTATTATAGAGTAATGGGCTAACAAACGACCCAGATGTGTTATTTAATACATTTCGATTTAAAGCTTTCGTCACGTAGAAGGGAAATAATAAAATAATAAAAATAAAACATAATAAAATAATTCTCACGACGTTTCAGCCACAACGCAAGCAGCCGTCCTCAGGTGAAGAATGAAAAAAAAATACTTAATAAATGTTATACTCAACTAAAACAACACGTATCTGACAATACAGCCTCGAGTGAATGCCTCATCTAACACTCACAGAAGTCGTCCCCAGCTCCACTCTGCACTGCTGGGTGATGTTTGTGCTCAGCTCCATTGCCGCTCCAAGCATCTGAACCACGTGGCCGAGTGGGGGAGGGTCTTTATACCCGAGGCGAGGTCTGTGTCGTCATCCACCAATGGGGTGACGCCTCTAGCGCCTGGCCGCAACGTCACGTGGTCGTCAACAACAAGTGACGTCACGCGATTTTGGACGATTTTTGACCCCCCCCCCTCGTCACACGGCGTCACAAAAAGTCAGACCCCCCCCCCCCCCACCTCAAATATGACGTCACAAAGCTCTGCCCCCCCCCCTCCATTTTGAAAAAAAACAATTCAAATGGCTTTAAACTGTTGTCATTGTCGTGCGTATTTAATGTGGCGCTGCACTCTGATGTTGTAGGAGAGTTGTCATAACAACTAGTGTTGTTATAACAATCCCATATTCATTTAAAGTTGCGTATTTAGATGTGACGTCACATTTCTCACTCCCCCCTCCTCCTCGTCACACATCGTCACAAATGTCTGACCCCCCCCCAGGTGCGTGACGTCATTTATGGACGGCCCCTAAGTGTGTCGTAAACAATAACATAAATATATAATAAATATAATATAAAAAATATATAAAAAATATTGGTTCATGTTTATTATTTTATTATTTCCCTTCTACGTGACTTTACCGAAAGAACAAAGAATGTGAATCCCTGCAGTCACGAAAGCTTTAAATCAAAACTGCAACACGATGTTTGTCCCCGGGTAGTGTTATGTTTAATTGGCTATGCCTAAAATGGATAGAAAGTGGCAATTATCATTCCCCACAAACTTTGCTTTTGTGACCAGGACTTTGTGTGTCCTGGTCACAAAAGCAAAGTTTGTGGGGAATAATAGTAACCCACTTTCTGTACTTTTGAGGCATTAGCAATTAGAAAATATTACTCACTACCCAAGGACAAAAAAACATGCTTTTGTTACAGTGTTGTCACGATTCACCACCAGCACGATCCACGATTCACCAGCTCTACGATCCACCAGCATCACGATCCACGATCCACCAGCTCCACGATCCATCAGCACCACGATCCACCAGCTCCACGATCCACCAGCACCACGATCTACCAGCACCACGATCCACCAGCTCCACGATCCATCAGCATCATGATCCACCAGCACCGCGATCCACCAGCACCACGATCTACCAGCACCACAATCTACCAGCACCACAATCTACCAGCTCCACAATCCACCAGCTCCACAATCCACCAGCTCCACGATCCATCAGCACCACGATCCACCAGCTCCACAATCCACCAGCATCATGATCCACCAGCTCCACAATCCACCAGCACCACGATCCATCAGCCTCATGGCGCCTGGATCCGTCTCCTCCACGCTCCTGCAAAGCGCCAGTCTTCTGGGGTCTCTCCTCGCCGTCTGCGTCGCTCACGAAGGTAACGAGGCGAGTGGGGGGCGGGGTGGGGTGGGGGGCTCAAGCATCATCGCTCTTTGCCGGCTCCGCATCTTTCATCGTGAATGTGACGGGGCACGTGGAGAGAGAGAGAGAGAGGAGAGAGAGACACCGCCAACTTCTGTACGTGTTGTTTACGTCGTTTATTGTGGAAAGTTCGGTCACAGTTCCTGTGATCACTGTTTCATTGCTTTCATGGCTTGATTTTGGTGATTTTCGAAAAGTGTATTGGTTTGGCCATGTTTGTGTTGTTGTAGTACAGAGTTCGACTGATGGCCTTAATCTAAGTTGTCTTGTGGTTGTTTGACTTGCATCCCACTGGGATTTTTGCACACAGCGTTGGTGTGTAACGGTGCTTTTTCTGTAATATTTTGCTGTCTTTTCTTGGATTTTCTGTTTGCACTCAGTTACATATTCACTTTGAGATGTTTTTTGTTCATGTTTTAGTTTTTTTGTTTGTTGCGATTGCACCCGATTCAAGAGCCGAATGGTTCACAGGGCTATACCTAATACATGAACTTTGAAACTTTGATATATTCTAGATGTGAAGCTTTCGTGACTGCAAGGATTCATAGTCTTAGGCTTTTTCGGTAAAGTCACGTAGGTAAAAAATAAAAAAAAAAATAGAAATAAAATAATAATTCACGACGTTTCGGAGGCAAAACATTACGAAGAGAAATCCCTCTACGATTTCAACAACATCCACGGGGCCTTTTTGGAATTTCAAGTTGTCTCCTGGAGCCTGGTAGGGCCCATCCACGGTAGTTGCAGAGGGAGTTTGTGTTGAGTCCAATGTGCCTGTAAGCAGATAACTGGTTCAGTGAGATAAAAAAGTTTCATGTCAATGATGGAAAATAAAATACTTCACATTTTAGCCTCATTTTAAATAATCGTTTGTTTTACACCAAAGACTGTATATTAACACCGTATTCTCGAGAATATAAAATGCTGCTGAAAATAAGAAATTTTAATTATGCAGGGGGCAGGGGGGGGTCTTATAATCCAGAGAATACGATGTCAGCAATACGACATTTCCCATTGGTATTCTCTGACAGATGACCCCACTCGCTTGGTTTACCTTGAGTAGAGTCGGGGAAAATGCATGGCCATTGTGCCATTGCTGTCGCAGAGTGTTCACCCGCACACTTCACCAACAAACACATCGTCCTGCTGCTGCGGAGGGAGCTGGTAGGAACGTTGGGTTGCTCGGTCAATGGCCTGCAGGGTCAACAGCGGCGTGGTGTATTCCACCAATATGCCCGACTGTGAGGGCGGGCACAAGCCGGCGTGAGTAGGTTCAACGTTGATAAGGGCACCACGGGGTGACCAGCCTTTTCCCACCCAGCCCCACCCCTCCCAGCCCCACCCTCCCCACCCAGCCCCTCCCCACCCAGCCCCACCTTCCCCACCCAGCCCCTACCCTCCCAACCCCTACCCACCCAGCCCCTCCCGACCCAGCCCCACCTTCCCCACCCAACCCCTCCCCACCCAGCCCCTACCCACCCAACCCCTCCCCACCCAGCCCCTACCCACCCAGCACCTCCCCACCCAGCCCCACCCTCCCTACCCAGCCCCTCCCCACCCAGCCCCTACCCACCCAGCCCTTCCCCACCCAGCCCCTACCCAGCCCCTCTTTGCACGGCGGACACAATAATCTCCTGTGGGCTGGTGTAACCAAGAGGTTCCTACCAGTAAAAACATGTGACTCTCATTGTGTTTGACTTGATGTGTCTCCCCGGCCTCGCGGCTCTGCACATCCCCACGTTGTGACGACCAGCTGTTCGGGGCTGAATGTTGCGCCTTGTCTCCTGCAGTCAATATCCTCGACTCAAAGAGCGCACTGGGGGAGCCTGGCTGGATTGCCTCACCACCTGAAGGGGTAAGAAAACAAAATGACCACCTACGGATATTGGTACTGTATGAGTGCAGGCTCATGCAGCCAGTTATGGCTGCAGGGTTTGGTGTTGTTTATGTCGTTTATTGTGAAAATTCGGTCACAGTTCCTATGATCACTGTTTCATTGCTTTAATGGCTTTATTTTGATGATTTCGAAAAGTTTTTTGATTTGGCCATGTTTGTTTCTTGTAGTACGGAGTTAGACTGATGGCCTTAATCTAAATTTGTCTTTTGGTTGTTGTTGTTTGACTTGCATCCCACTGGGATTTTTCTACACAGTGTTGGTGTGTACGGTGCATTTTTTTCTGGAATTTTTGCTGTTTTTTCCCCTGGATTTTCAGTTTGCACATAGTCACATAGTCACTTTAAGATTTCGATTTAAAGCTTTCGTGACTGCAGGGATTCATCTTATTGGTTCTTTCGGTCAAGTCTCGTAGAAGGGAAATAATAAAATAATAAAAATAAAATATTAAATTCTCACGACGTTTCAGCCACAACGCAAGCAGCCGTCCTCAGGTGAAGAACAGGTCTGTCGGAAAGACAGCGTCCGAATGAGTAGTAGTGCTTATCACAACTTGGGATTTATTCCCGGCCATGTACACCGGTTTTGGAACGTTTACTGGCCCTCCATGAGGTCAACTTTGTCCTAAAAGAGTCCTTGGAATCGTGTTAAAACATATTCACGACAGAGTCAAAGGTCCATCCCCTCATACAGCATGCCAGTGATCACCAGGAGATTCTCTGATTTTCAGCCAAACATTCAAATAATGTTTAATTTGTTGCGACTAATTAATAAGTTGATAATTGGTTATTTACCCTTCTATCTGGCAACAAAACTGACACCTTTTTACAAGGAGTCATGTTTGCATAGACCACAATACCTGCAGTCATAATACAAACAAAAGACATAACTCTGATAATGTGCACTGTCCTTGAAGTTGATTGGTCCACACCCGAGACAGCTTTCCTTAGAGCCTAGTCTCACATGGGTTGGACCAGATGACGCCAAAAGGTGTGGACCAATCAACTTCAAGGACAGTGCACATTATCAGAGTTATGTCTTTTGTTTGTATTATGACTGCAGGTTTTGTTGCCAGATAGAAGGGTAAAAAACCAATTATCATATTTTTACTGGCAAATGAGGTTCCCATAGTGTAGATAATTAATAAGTGTCGGAATAATTGTGATCGTTGCCTAAAAAGCTAAGCAGCATTGAGCCTGGTCGGTAGTTGGATGAGTGACCACCAGGTACCACCACCAGGTGTTGTTGGCATGGGGATGCCAGAGATGGTCAGGAGATGACGGTGCTGAGTGGCACCACCTCGTAACTGTGGTGGATTTTCTCCGGGCACTCAGTTGGGCAGGACTGTGGTGCCAAACCATATTCAGGGAGGATCCTGTGAGTCTTTTTATCTGGAAATAATTTACATCATTGTTATTGTAATAAAGGTCGTAGAAGCGACTTCTGGAATCCGGTTATTATTTGTCTTTCATTACAACACTCCTCCACGCTGCTGACAGGCAGCGTGAGAGGGATAGAGAGAGAGAGACACGCGCGGCCACGTGGCAGCCTGGACCCCGCTTCAGCGTGGCCTCTCCCTCCGTTCATTCTAGTTCTGACCACGCGTCGACATTTTCACCCCCCCGCACGATTCCCCCGACGCGACGGCGCAAAGCGAGGAGGGAGGTGTCCTCCATTTGGAGGCGCCCCCACTCCGCAACCGACAACCCCAGCAAGGAATCCCTCCCTTCTTGCTCGATAGGACCGGCAACGGAAGGCGCATCGGCGGCGGCTGCTAAAACCGAATTAGAGCTGACATTCGGAGGTCTGCAACGCCACGAACCCAGCAGGCAAGCGCACTCAGAAGTGGGTGGTAACCGGGACAGAGCGTCCGCATTGGTGTGGCGAGTGCCCTTACGATAGGTAGTCGCAAAATCTAAATCCTGAAGGATTTCCAACCATCGAGACAATTGTCCCGATGGCTGTTGAACCCGCAAAGCATACTGCAGCGCCGCATGATCTATGCGGACGGTGAACCGCCGACCGTACAGATATGGGCGGTATTGTTGAATGAAGTACACGATTGCCAATAGTTCCCTACGGGTAACGCAGTATCTTTGCTCCGCCGGAGACAACACCCGACTGCCGTACGCAACCACATGTTCCACGCCCCCAATAACCTGGGAGAGAACGCCCCCGATGCCCGTTTTGCTTGCGTCTGTATCGAGCAAGAAGGGTTTTGTAAAATCCGGGTAACTCAATGGCGGAGCCCCGACTAGGGCGTCCCGGAGCGAGTGAAAAGCGGCGACTTCCTCCTCACCCCAATGAAATTTGACCCCCTTAGATGTCAAGGCATGTAAGGGTTTCGCAATGGTAGCGAAATCAGTGACAAACCGGCGGTAGTATGATGCGAATCCGATGAAACTCCTGACCTCACCCACCGAGGTGGGAGTCGACCAGGAGCGAACACATTTCGTTTTGGCGGGATCAGTGGCAATGCCTGAACGGCCCACAATGTGACCCGAATAGCGCACCGATTCGCGGAGCAAGAAACACTTCTGGGGCTTGAACTTCAAATTAGCAGCCCGCATTTTGAGAAAAACGGCACGCAACCTCTGGAGGTGTTAATCGAATGTTCTACTAAAGACGATGACATCGTCTAGGTAAATCAGACACGATTCCCACTGCAAGCCAGCCAGAACCAATTCCATTAATCGCTGAAAAGTTGCCGGCGCGGAATGTAATCCCATCGGCAAGCGATTAAATTGGAAAAGGCCCTGTGGCGTACGGAAAGCAGTTTTCGGTTTGGATTCGTCATTCAGAGGCAGCTGCCAGAACCCGGACAATAAATCCAATGTGGAGAAGAATCGCGCCCCTGCCAGGGCATCAAGCGATTCGTCCATCCGGGGAAGCGGGTATGCGTCGGCTACAGAAATTTTGTTAAGCCGACGGAAATCCACACAAAAGCGCAATGATCCGTCGTGTTTTTTAACCAGAACGATCGGCGCGCCCCAAGGGCTGCTGGAAGGGGATATGATATCCGCAGCTAGCATGTCGTCTACAGCCGATTTAACATGCTCCTTTTCGGCGGGACTTAACCGAAATGGATTTTGGCGGATTGGCGCGCTGTCACCCGTGTCAATATGGTGTTTCAGCAATTTAGTACAGCCAATATCGTATTTATTTAGACTAAAAACGTCTGAAAATTCGCGAAGGAGGACTCGAAGCCTCTCACGCTGTGGACCGGACAGGTCCACCGATCCCGCGCAAAGCGCATCGAGCCACCCCTCATCACAATCCGAATGTGGTAGCGAGGGCGAACCGGCGCTCACCTGAGCAACAACCGGTTCCTCCCGAGGCACCGGCGTCGCGTGCGCGAGCACGGTCCCCTGAGGAACCACGGCCGTTCGCGACCCCACATTGAGGACCGCGATGAAGGGGTCCTCGTCCCCTTTGACCAGGGTCTGGGCCGCTACCAAGTTGGGTCCGTTGACCTCGGCCCTCGATGGTCCCAACAGAACCCCCCGATCCCCGACGCCCTCCCCAAACGGTCGGCGCAGCCTAAGAGGTACGAGCATTTGAGCTCCCAGCGGTGCACGTACCGTCCTCGCGACCAGCGCCGGTACCGTCGCAAACGCCGTACGGACAGTGGTAGCGGGGGATGACAAAAAGGCCATACGTCGCCCCGACGGAAGTTCAATGCATCCTTGGTCGATTAGTATACGAATGGGCATTTTGGCCAAGAAATCCGTCCCCAACAGGCACGGAACCGCCAGCGAGGAGGAGACCAATATCGGGCCGGATAATTTAATGTCCCCAATACAAATTTGCGCGCGGATCTGTCCGATAATGCCCAACGAACCCCCGTTAGCAGCGTAACATGGGACATCAACAGGGAGCAAGGGACGACTTTGAATGGGGAGAATGTTGTAAATCAAATCAGACACAATAGTCGCCGATGCTCCCGTATCAATCAAGACCCGTACCTCGACCCCATCAATATGTCCCACAACAACCGACGACCCCGACGACGCGGCAACAACACGATGAGCCAACTCGGTCCACTGGGTCGGTTGGACCGCACACCCGACGGAGGTACGTTTTGGCGTGACAATGGATAATTTCTGACCCCCGTTCGTTGCTGTGTGTGAGTGAGTGGCAGGTGTGTGTGTGGGCCAACCATGTGGGGTGCCACGACTCGCCGGATTTTGCTGGGGAGACTTGGGTCGAGGCGCGACGTCCTGGCGAGGCGTCGCACCACGCTGCCGAGGAGCCCGGCATCCTGACGCCACATGGCCCTGGAGGCCACAGTTGTAGCAGCGCGTGAGTGTTGCTGATGGCTTGGGCTGATCCCGGCGGCTCGGTCCGTCCCGAGCTGGCCGTACTCCGGACCTCCACTCCGTCGGGCGATCCACAGCGCAGATGTCTTCCGCTGGGAGGGCGGATGCAGCCACGGTATGGCTGGCCTTCGCTTTGCTGGCCTTCCGACGTTGGGCCAGCAGGTTGGCATGGATGTGCCGGGCGGCCGTCAACGAACACATTTTTGCGTCGTCCTCAGCCAAGACGACGATGTCCAAATCATCGGCCAGCAGCAGTAGCTTTTCCGTGACCATGGCGTCCACCCCATCCTCGTCCATCCATGGAAAAGCCGTTTTCGCCAGGGCCAGGAGAGCCGTGCGGTACGCCAGGGGCGACTCCTTGGCGCCCCGCTGGCGATCGTAAAACAGCTGGCGACAGTCCGAGGGTGGTCCATAGACCGCGGCGAGGAGTTGCAGCGCCATTTGCAGCGTGGCGCGCTTCGCCCTTGGTGCCGAGGTGAAAGTTGCGAGGGCATCGCTGTCAAGCATCGCCGGCAGCGCACGCAACGCCTCGTCATCGGTCCATTTCGCCATCTCTTGATGGGCGAGGAAGCGCCTCCGGAAGCCACCCCAGTCGCCTTCTCCTCCCACGAATTCCTTGAGAGGTGGCAGTCGCTGTTGCAGCGCAGCGTCCGTAGGCGAAAAACGCTCTCCGTCACTCCGTGCAGCTTTGGCGGGCTGGGCGCGTGGCAACGGCGGTTGCTGTGGTGACGTTTTGTTGTCCGCCGCTGCCGACGTGGCTTGTGGTTGGTGAGTTACGGCCACGTGACGTAGCCCCGCCTCGCCGTCAGCCTGCACTGTACTTATGGCGGGAACTCCAAACTCAGCGTCTCTGGAAATGGCGGGAAACGGCATTGTATGTTGGCCGCCATCGCCCCGTGCAGCTCCTCCCGTCCCCAGTCGGGTAATCTGTTCCAGTGTGGTGGCTGCAGCATAGAGCAATTCTGCCAGTCGAGAGTGGGCCAGCCACAGTCCTTCAGACGACGTTTCCCACTCGTCTTGACGTTGCGGTGTGGGTGGACTTGGCCCCTGCTGCTCGAGTCCGCCCTCAGCCATTTCTGGCTCAAAGTCAGCCGAGGTTTCCTCCGCCCCCGTCTCTCTGGTAGGAGTTGTCCGTCGTGTCTCCATCCTTGTAAAACCACTTCCGACACCAGATGTAGTAAGGTTCCCGGAGACTTGACAACGTAGTTGGAGGCACACGCTTGTTTATTGACACCAGCGAGTAACAGGCAACTTACAGTACTTGAAGGGGTATCGGCCCCTTCACCCGTCTACACTACGGAACACAACAGCCTGACTCACAGCTAGCTTACAGCTAGGTTACGGCACCCGGAATACCCAGTCCGGCTCTTAGAAGAGCGTCGGTCCTGGGCTCTTAGGGCCACGCCGCTGGCTTGCCTGGTCGGCCCTGAAAAGGGCAGCGATCCCAGGGAGTTCCAGGGCCTGTCTAGCGAGTCTTCTTTCTTCACTGGTTACAGCTTAACACTAGACCCCGAGCCGTCCGGCTCGCCACCTTAAATAGCCATCCCCTCTTGAGGGGTGGGGCTGTGGGGGATCCCAGCTCCCCAATAGCCCCCCAGGATAACAACGCGGACGTCGCAGTAAACACCGTCTTCGCGTCCCGATGTAGCCACGCCCATTGTGTTTGTTTGCCATCCGCGGCAAGTCTAAATCCGGCCGTCTACAACGGCTACAACGGCTCTACAACGGCTCTACACTTGTAAGAGCCGAGCAGGGCAAGCCAGGGGCGACCTCAGAGCAGCGAGGTCTGTGTCCTTGTGAGGGCCAGACTCGTGTGGCTGAGGGTCGGACCTGAGCCGAAACTGGGCCAGGTCAGTTAGCCTCCACTAGGATGGTCTGAGATAGAGGGGTGTAGTAGGAGCTCACGAGGAACGTTCGCTGAGGAACACATCCTCTAGTACAGTGGTTCTTAACCTTTTTGGAGGTACCGAACCCCACCAGTTCATTTGCGCATTCACTGAACCCTTCTTAATTGTAAAAATAAAATATGATTTTTTCAAATTAAAAACATAGGTATATTTTTTACTGGTGCACAATCATATGAGTCGGGTGTGTGTCTTAACCTCCGCCGAACCCCTGAGACTGACTCACCGAACCCCTGGGGTTCGATCGAACCCAGGTTAAGAACCACTGCTCTAGTGTTAGGGTTCGCTACGTGCTGCTGTATCGTAGCTCTTTTTAATCAATAAGTGTTGCCTCCATCGACGTCTCCTGCACTACCCTTGCTCACTACACATACTCACGTTGAGCTTATTTTGTACCCTCCGAAGCTAACCATGCTAATCGGAGGTGTGACGAAGGACAACATTCAATCCGTGCAATGATGACCATGAAACTCCTTGAACGACTAGCCCTCGCCCAGCTAAAACCACACATCACCTCCTCCGCAAACTACTGCTGCTTCCAGTCAGCTTACCGTCAAAACTATTCCACAGAAACAGCACTCACTAGAGTGCTCGATGACATTTTAACGATCATTGATTCCGGCTCAACTGTTGCACTTATAAGTCTGGACATTTCGTCAGCCTTCGACACCATCAACCATTTGCTCCTTACATCCCTCCTGAAATCCGACTTTGGTATATGCGGCTCAGCACTCAAGTGGATAGTTTCGTACCTTTCTGACCGGCAATCTTCAGTCAGGGTGGGCATGTTCACATTGCCTGAAACAACAGCATTAAGCGGGGTTCCCCAAGGCTCTGTACTAGGTTCCCTGCTCTTCACAGCCTACACTTCCCCGATCGGCCGGCTCATTGCAAGCTTCGGTGTTAAGCATCACTCATACGCGGATGACACGATTATATTCACCGCCATCGATTCTAGAAATGCATCTGGATTCGAGAGGCTCTCGGAATGTACCACCACCGTGCAACAATGGTTCACTGCACACAACCTAGCCCTTAATCCGAAAAAGTCAGTGGCCATCATGTTAGGTACCAAGCAACGTCTTAATTCAGCAGCACTCCCCACACACATACACATCTTCGGTCACAGCATCAAGTTCACCGACCACTTCAGCTACCTCGGTGTCATCCTAGATTCAACTTTATCCTTCGACCGTCAAACCAACCATATCATCAGCTCATGTAAATTTCACCTGAAGGCTCTTAGACACATACGTCCTCTCATCTCTACTGAAATTGCCAACACATTGGCATGTTGCATAGTTGGGTCTCGCCTTGACTATTGTAACTCCGTCCTAGTCCGGACCTCCGCTGGCAGCCTAAAGAAACTTCAAAGACTACAAAATAACCTGGCATGCGTCGTCATTGCCCACACTCATCCCCGTCTCGACTCACTAGCTTGTCTCCGTGCTCTCAACTGGCTACCCATCACCAGTAGGGTCACACAAAATACCGCCTACCTCTGCCACCATGCCTTCATATCGGCCTGCCCACCGTACCTCTCTTCATTATTGACAACTTGCAGCTCAGCACACGGCAGATGCCTGCGCAGCGCGACTCACGACCTCCTCTTGATACCAAGATCCTCTGCACAGCATCACCTCAATCGCCTCCTTTAAGAGACACTTAAAAACTCACCTCTACAATCATGCTTTTGAGCGATTCTGAGCTTGGCTCCGCGCCTCTGAGTTGCGGCCACTACGTCTGCAAATTTGCGCACGTTAGAAATTGAACTATTATTATTAATCTATATATTGGCGACTAAATTGCATAATGCTGTTGTATCCAATTGTGAATCTTATATAAAGTACTGTACATAGAGGCCAAAGACTGAATTACAAGTCAGAGTGCCATGATGCTCAATTGAGCATTTGGAGGTGCTCATCTCATTTACCTTTCTTAGCCATTGGTGGAAATTGCACATTCCTATGGCGGGGGCCGAGATGCCTTAGAGCAACCGCCGTTGATTACTTACAAAGTAGTGCTCGCAATGTGATTCCTGGGTAGACAAGGAGCTGAATGGACCCGATAATCTGACCCACTCCGACTTGACACTTCGTAGCTCATCAGTTTCCCCCAGCGCTAAAGAACGATTCTGATCATGAGACTTTAAACTCCCGATCTTCCAATTTCACTAACAAAAATATCGCCACTCCCCCCCTCCCGCTCCACCCACCAACCTTCTCTGTCTACCCTCCCCTACAAACACAGTGGGAAGAAATAAGTGGGTACGATGAGTTCCACACGCCCATTCAGATGTACCAAGTCTGCCACGTGATGAAGCCCAACCAGAACAACTGGCTGCGGACTAACTGGATGATGCGCGGCGGTGCCCAGCGCGTCTTCCTCGAGCTCAAGTTCACGCTGCGCGACTGCAACAGCATCCCGGGCATCTCGGGCACGTGCAAGGAGACCTTCAACGTCTACTACCACGAGTCGGACAGCGAGCGCGTGTCCGGCATCCACGAGAGCCAGTACGTGAAGGTGGACACCATCGTGGCCGACGAGACCTTCACCGAGATCGATCTGGTCGGCCGCATCATGAAGCTGAACACGGAGGTGCGTGACGTGGGCCCCCTCGCCAAGAAGGGCTTCCACCTGGCCTTCCAGGATGTGGGTGCATGCATCGCGCTCGTGTCCGTGCGCGTGTACTACAAGCGCTGCCCACGCACCGTGCGCGGCCTGGCCGTCTTCCCCGACACGGTGACGGGCGCCGAATCTTCCTCGCATGTCGAGGTGCGCGGGGCATGCGTCGAGAACTCGGTCGAGGAGGAGGCGCCGCGCATGTTCTGCAGCGCCGATGGCAAGTGGCTCATGCCCGTCGGGAGGTGCGTCTGCGGCCCCGGCTATGAGCAGGCGGTGGATGGGTGCCAAGGTGAGAGAGGGCGCATGTGGGGGCTGGGGGTGGTTGGTTGGGCACGCGACGCACGGTCCGGCATGCGGTCCGGTGGTAAGTCTGTGGATTCGTCTCGCTGCCGGGTGTACGCACGTAATTGTGCACGTGTGTGCGTGTCGTTACCCGAACGTCAGTTTCGCAAAACGAGGTGGGATAGTAGTAGCTGCGCTGCACAGTGAACGTTTGTGTGTGTTGAACTTCTTTCGTGCCGCACGATGACAACCGTGCTTATTGGTTCGAATGACATGAGCGTTCAACGCACGTTGAAAAGTGCGTGGCTCCGGTGGATTCCTGACATCGGCAGGAAGAGCGATCGAGACGGCCATGGAAGTCACCTGAAAGCGCGCGATGCGATCGCCGTCTTTGTTGTGTGATGTGAGGACATATCCGGGTTGCTGTTGGATTACACCTCGTACGATGATTGGCCCTGCCGGTCCTGGCCCATAGCTAATGGGGGGAAGTCTAGGGGCGTGGCCCTGACGTAATGGGAAGGTGACATCTGTAAGTAGAGGATTGGTTCTGCTGGCTTTAGCCACAGCCAATGGGGGGACGAGTCAGGGGCGTGGTCCTGGGAGCGTACGATGGAGTCTAGAAGATTCCATAGAGGTTAACCAGGATTGGTGGAAAGGTACCACGTGACCCAGGTATTAAAAGGGGTGGAGACGGACAACACGTGGTCAGATCTGGAACGAACGGAGGGTGAGGCCACGCCCGTTGCTCTGTTTAACTCGTCCGTGCGTTGCCAGCCGCCACAGACAACGCGAACAGACGAATGTAGCCAACGTACGAGGGCGTCTGAACATTCACTGGGGGCAGTGGGGACTCGAGCTGTCTAGGTGCCATCCGTGCTCTTCACTCCGCTGGGTGCGTTTGTTGGGGGGGGAGGGGGGGTCTGCGCCGATTTCATCTCTCCGGAGTGGGGCACCACGAACCTCACATCGCGGAAAGTAAAAAAAACAGCGCGGGTTTCCGTGGAGAGCGCATGGCCCCCGCTGTGGGACTGGAATTTTCCATGGTGAGCTCAGGGCCACCAACAGAGATGAGAGCGCTGCTACGTTGCCCACCCCCCCCCCCTCCCCGTGAGCTGGGAGCAGAGGTCGCAAACGGGTTTTGATTCCTTACCCGTACGCGTACCCGGCCGCACCAGGGTCGCAAACGGGTACCCGTACCCGGCTGGGTACGGGTAGCCAGGTATCGGGTAGGGTACGGGTATCGGGTACCCGGTTGCGACATCTAGCTGGGAGGAAATCCGACCGAGTAGAGAGGAAGGCAGAGACGACACCACAGGTCCCGTAACGCGAGCACAGAAGACTCCGTTATGGGAGGATTCATGACCGAATAGACGAGTTAGTGACTATAATGACGCATTGTCACGGGCATGAGCGCTCTGCGCTGGAATTTACACCGTTCTGAAATTATTAATCGCTACTGATTGTCATCTCTACACTCCAAACAACCAAAGTCATGCTTGAGTGTGCGTTGTATTAGCACTGCACTGAGATTGATGTTCCATAGTCATCTATATATATGAATACGAGACACGGTCATGCACACATCAAACTCTCCCGTACCACATCCTGAGCTGCAAATGCGTCCGGTCGCTATCCACATCTTAAGTTGCATTGTTGTAAGACGCTGTTTGTATTTGTAGGTGTTTTGTGCAGCAGGAATCTTCACGACGAGTTCGCAAATAAGTCGGCCGCTCTCGTCTGGCACAGCCACCAAGGGAGGAGGAAGTGGAGGAAGCACCCCAAGTTGGGGTTGCTGCTCCGACAAGCCAACAGCTGCTACCCAAAGTTCATTTATTAGGTAGAGCCCTGTGAGCCATTCGGCTCTTGAATCGGGTGCAACCGCAACAAACAAAAAAACAAAAACATGAACAAAAAACATCTTAAAGCAGTGGTTCTTAACCTTTTTGGAGGTACCGAACCCCACCAGTTTCATATGCGCATTCACTGAACCCTTCTTAATTGGAAAAAATAACCTCCGCCGAACCCCTGAGACTGACTCACCGAACCTCTGAGGTTCGATCGAACCCAGGTTAAGAACCAATGCTTTAAATCGAAATAAAAATTTCATCTCGACGTTAAGTCCTGTTATTTGGTTGCTTCTTTTAATAACGCGTGGGATGGACCGGGTGTCGCCGTGCTGAGAACAGTGCGCGATGAAACCGACCACCTGAGTTTGATTCTCCGTCACAGTGTACACACACACACAGTGTGTACACACACACAGTGTCTACAGTCTACACACACACAGTGTACACACACACAGTGAACGTACACACACAGTGTGTACACACACAGTGTACACACAGTCTACACACACACAGTGTACACACACACAGTGTGTACACACACACAGTGTACACACAGTGTCTACAAACAGTCTACACACACACAGTGTGTACACACACAGTTTATTGTCGGGGACACAAAGGCGGCCAGGCGTGCCTCGTTCCTATGGCGGGGCTAGTTGTGGTGCTCACTTTACGACGGCCGGAGGTGTTGATGATGGTGATGACGATGTGAGTTGAGTCGTCCCCCAACCAGGGATTGAACTGACACCCTTCTTCGTTCGATGGTTATTATTTGTTGACGGTAATTATTTTGATGTTGGGTTTAAAGTTACCTTTGCTGAATGCGCCTATTGACACTGGGCGTGTGTTGATTAAAAGCAGTGCAACATGTGTGGAGGATAGAACTAAATTGCCAATATAGAGTTTGACGTAAAATTTAGGGAGCAAAACCCCAGCACTCAACTTGATTTTCAGGTTACGGTTCAGAGGAAATTATTTGGTGGTTGCTGAAAACTTTACAGTTTCAAATATTCTGGAATGCGTCCGAAGAAGTATTCAAAAGGTCGACCGAACATGCAAACGGTAGTGAATGGAACCCAGTGTTAAAATAGCAACGTAATAAATATTTCCTGCAAACAATGAACAATTTTTCTTGGTTCTTTCGGTAAAGTCACGTAGAATGAAAATAATATTATTTCCATTCTGGTTCTTTCGGTAAAGTCACGTAGAATGGAAATACTATTATTTCCATTCTACGTGACGAATGGCGGTTGTTGTTGTCCGGCAAAACAACCCCCTACCTCCTCGTTCGTACCGGACAGCAACGCTGTGATGGGCAGTGCCGTGGGGGGAGGGCCAACTTAAATTCGCCATTCCCCTCATGGCCTTTGTAACCACTGCAGCGGCCAAATGGGGGCTCTGGACAGGTGTGAGGAACTGGTAATCTCTCCACCTTCAATTCATGACCACAAAGCGACCTGCAAAATATCTAATTCAGCTTGTCCCGGAGGAGCCGGGGGGACAGGCATCTATGACGTCTACTGGCCAAACCCCATTTGGCGGAGCCAGGAGACTGAATTCTTACCCTCGGGGCTCCTCCAGAAACAACAAAAAACCACTGCGGGTGGCCACGTGGAATGTTCAAACGCTCACTGCGGAGGAGAGGCTGCCACCCCTCTATCGGGAGCTGGACCGGTACCGCCTGGATCTCTGTGGTATTCAGGAGGTCCGGTGGACCGGCTCAGGCTCCTGCCACCATGAGGGGTGGACAGTCCTCTACTCGGGGCATGAGACTGCCAAACAACAGGGAGTGGCTCTTCTGAACAAAACAAGGGGTTGCGGGAGCGTGGTGGTGAGGTGTGGGAAGCTGTAAGCCCCAGGCTACTGTGGGCTCGCCTTCCCATCAACCAGAGGCGAGGAATGGTGGTCGTGGTTACTTATGCCCCCACTGAAGACGAACATCCGTGGAGGGATGCAGGCAAGGCCGATGAGTCAGATGCCTTCTATGACCTGTCACAGGTGTTAGCTAAAGTGGCCCCTTGGGGATAGAGTCATCTTGTTGGGCAACTTCAATGCCCGAGTTGGTCATGATACTGGCACTTGGCCTGCAGTGATTGCACCATAAACTCAACACTGCCCATAGATAATTGGTTCTTTACCCTTCTATCTGGCAACAAAATTGACACCTTTTTGCAAGGAGTCATGTTTGCATAGACCGCAATACCTGCAGTCATAATACAAACAAAAGAACATAACTCTGATAATGTGCACTGTCTTTGAAGTTGATTGGTGTGGACCAATCAACTTCAAGGACAGTGCACATTATCAGAGTTATGTTCTTTTGTTTGTATTATGACTGCAGGTATTGCGGTCTATGCAAACATGACTCCTTGCAAAAAGGTGTCAATTTTGTTGCCAGATAGAAGGGTAAAGACCCAATTATCATATTTTTACTGGCAAATGAGGTCCCCATAGTGTAACTGCCCATAGACTCAACACTGCACTATAGACTCAACACTGCCATATACTCAACACTGCCCATAGACTCAACACTGCACCATAGACTCAACACTGCCCATAGACTCAACACTGCCCATAGACTCAACACTGCACTATAGACTCAACACTGCCCATAGACTCAACACTGCCCATAGACTCAACACTGCCCATAGACTCAACACTGCACCATAGACTCAACACTGCCATAGACTCAACACTGCCCATAGACTCAACACTGCCCATAGACTCAACAGTGCCCATAGACTCAGCACTGCCCATAGACTCAACACTGCCCATAGACTCAACACTGCCCATAGACTCAACACTGCCCATAGACTCAACACTGCACCATAGACTCAACACTGTCCATAGACTCAACACGTGCCCATAGACTCAACACTGTTACCCATAGACTCAACACTGCTACCCATAGACTCAACACTGCACCATAGACTCAACACTGTTACCCATAGACTCTACACTGCCCATAGACTCAGCACTGCACCATAGACTCAACACTGTCCATAGACTCAACACGTGCCCATAGACTCAACACGTGCCCATAGACTCAACACTGCACCATAGACTCAACACTGCCCATAGACTCAACACGTGCCCACAGACTCAGCACTGCACCATAGACTCAACACTGCACCATAGACTCAACACTACCCATAGACTCAACACTACCCATAGGCTCAGCACTGCCCATAGACTCAACACTGCCCATAGACTCAACACTACCCATAGGCTCAGCACTGCCCATAGACTCAACACTGCCCATAGACTCAACACTGCCCATAGACTCAGCACTGACCATAGACTCAACACTGCCCATAGACTCAGCACTGCACCATAGACTCCACACTGCCCCCCCCCCGCACCCCCCCTACCCCTCCTCCTCACCAGCAGTAGACAGAGGCTACCCTACGCGATGTTGACTCTAGACGTGAGTAGTGCGCAACGCATTCCATGATTGTGAAGCTTAAATCCGCACAGCTCAGCGGGAACCATCGACCATTCGCCAGAGTCGAGCCAGCCCTTGGCAAGGGGCGTGTTGAGTCACCAGAGCTGAGTCTACACGGAGCCCTGGACACAGAGGCTGCTGCAGTCAAGCTGCTGGGTGCTGGCTGGCTTCTAGCTGGGCAACTGCTGCTCCACCATTGCTGTGGTGCTGGGACTGACACCTCCACAGGCAAGCCTCTCATCACCACCACCTCCACCTCATCCTTCTGCTGTGTGGGTGAGTGAGCGAGCGAGTGGGGGGTGAGTGTGTGCGTGTAGGCCCCGGCAAGGTGGAGGTTAAAGGGAAAAGCAGCGATTCTAGATTTGAAGTTTTCGTGACTGCAAGGGTTCATACTCTTAGCGGGTTGTTTTTCGGTAAAGTCGCGTCGGTAAAAAAGTAAAAAAAAAATAAAATAAAATAAAAATACATCGACTTATTTTCACGTATTATTATTTTACTTTTCTTATTTAACCTACGTGACTTTACCGAAAAAAACCTAAGAGTAAGAAAAACAATGAGCCTACTTTTACCCTTACCCTATACAAATTATCCGATTTTCATGGTAATTACTGGGGTACTACTACCCATGAACAATGTTTATAACGGTAAATGCTGTAAGGTAGAGCACTTTATTCATATAGAATACTCTCCATGATTCCAATTTTACACGCTGTCGTTGTCGTTGTTGTCGTTGTTGTTGTATCCTCAAATCTTGTAACTCAATTTTAACCCACTTCCCAATGTGGTATCGACTGCAAACTTGGTATACTTATTTCATAGTGATGACAACACTGTCCATAGACTCAGCACTGCCCATTGACTCAACACTGCACCATAGACTCAACACTGCACCATAGACTCAACACTGCCCACAGACTCAACACTGCCCACAGACTCAACACTGCCCACAGACTCAACACTGCACCAGTAGGAGTATAAAAACTATTTCAAAAGTCACCTTTAAAGATCTAAGATGGAAAGCTCTGAAATCAGCTCGTATGCAGGTGCTCCGTGAATTGTTGCATTGCAAGAAAATGTGATGATGACAGCTTGGAGAGGCCTCCATCCAGCATTGGATTTAATCTTGGTTGACAATGATGATGAACATGAATCTCTCACTCGGCTTTGCCGCCTGTTTACATAAAAGACTCACCTGAGCTGTATCGCCACTAGGTGGCACCATATTACAATTTACTCCAATTCTGGCAACATGTTCAGGAGATACATGAAAACGTCGAGGTCTGCTAGCCAGAAGAGGGCTTCGGGAGAGAGTTGGTGTAGCTTTGTTATTCCTTCATTGCAGGAACGAAGACTACAGTGGTTTACTAGATGGTTTACTGTATTTACCGGGTAAGGTTGCCCTTTGAGTTTATTGCCGACGCAACTCAACAACTTAAGCAAGATAAGCGGACTTCCTCACTGCTTGGAACGTGAACCAACGCTCACGGACGGCGCAGTAACAAGGATATGCCCTCGCGGCTAGGAACAGAAACGCACCATCCCTGCAGATCATTGCCAAAAACCTCGACTGCCGCTGGGACATCCCAAACAAATACAATCTCGGTTGGAATGTTTCCATGAAAGCAAACCGTCCTGGATTGTTTAAAACTGTTTCCAAAGACCGGCATAAATGTTGCATTTCTCTGTTAAATGTTCATCATTCATCTCCTCTGGTTCGTGATGGCAGACTACTCGCGCTGTGACACACTGGGTGGGTGTGGCAGGACAAAGTGGCAAGCGAGTGGAGCAGAGGGAACGCCAACTAGTTTCCCTTGCCAAATGAATCTCACCAAAAAACGCACACAGAGTTGTAATGTTCGGGCCTTTAATAACCCTTGAACAAGATCAAGATGTACGTCTTGTTTGGGGCGATGTGTCAGTGGTAAAGGTCACAAGGCTATCACAATTTGTTCAACGAATTGTGCAACGCAACAGTAAATTCCTCTCCACTTAGTGCAACAAGTGAAGGATAATTTATTCCATCACGCGGTAATATTTAACTCTTAGGTTATTTCCTTGTTGCCGTTGTTGTGATGGGAATTGAACAGAAACACATTCCTGCGGAGGGAGCTGCTAGGAACTTTGGGTTGCTCGGTCAATGTCCAGGGTCAACGGCGGCGTGGTGTATTCCGCAAATATGCCCGACTGTGAGGGAGGGCACAAGCCGGCGTGAGTAGGTGAAACGTTGAGTTTTAGAAGGGCACCACGGGGTGACCAGCCCCTCCCCACCCAGCCCCACCCTCCCCACCCAGCCCCTCCCTCCCCACCCAGCCCCACCCCTCCCACCCCCCACCCAGCCCCACCCTCCCCACCCAGCCCCTCCCCACCCTCCCCTCCCCACCCAGCCCCTCCCTCCCCACCCAGCCCCTCCCTGCACGACGGACGGACGGACACAATAATCCCCTGTGGGCTGGTGTAACTAGGAGGTTCCTACCAGTGACAATGTTGCCAATTGCTTCGTTTTTATTTGGCGAGTCCTGTTCTCTCCCGTGACGAGGTGGATCCGCACGACGATGTGTGTGAAGTGACTGTCATCGACAACACGATGTGTGTGTGAAGTGACTGTCATCGACAACACGATGTGTGTGTGAAGTGACTGTCATCGACAACACGATGTGTGTGAAGTGACTGTCATCGACAACACGATGTGTGTGAAGTGACTGTCATCGACAACACGATGTGTGTGAAGTGACTGTCATCGACAACACGATGTGTGTGAAGTGACTGTCATCGACAACACGATGTGTGTGTGAAGTGACTGTCATCGACAACACGATGTGTGTGAAGTGACTGTCATCGACAACACGATGTGTGTGAAGTGACTGTCATCGACAACACGATGTGTGTGAAGTGACTGTCATCGACAACACGATGTGTGTGTGAAGTGACTGTCATCGACAACACGATGTGTGTGTGAAGTGACTGTCATCGACAACACGATGTGTGTGAAGTGACTGTCATCGACAACACGATGTGTGTGAAGTGACTGTCATCGACAACACGATGTGTGTGAAGTGACTGTCATCGACAACACGATGTGTGTGTGAAGTGACTGTCATCGACAACACGATGTGTGTGTGAAGTGACTGTCATCGACAACACGATGTGTGTGTGAAGTGACTGTCATCGACAACACGATGTGTGTGAAGTGACTGTCATCGACAACACGATGTGTGTGAAGTGACTGTCATCGACAACACGATGTGTGTGAAGTGACTGTCATCGACAACACGATGTGTGTGTGAAGTGACTGTCATCGACAACACGATGTGTGTGAAGTGACTGTCATCGACAACACGATGTGTGTGAAGTGACTGTCATTGACAACACGATGTGTGTGAAGTGACTGTCATCGACAACACGATGATGAGGTGACGACGTGTATCCCATCGGCGAGGGTGGTGAATGGTGTCGTGGCTCTGGGGGCGAGGGGCGTGAGATGTGGCTCACATGTCCTGAATGACTTGGTCAAGGTGCCACGTGCACGTGCGTCTCACAGCGCGATCTGGGCGATTAGAACACACGACGGAATTGATTACACCTGCTTGCTTATTGTTTATTGATTTTTTTTACTTAACATTTTACTGTGCAATACAGTATTGCAATTAATAAATACACACAGTGTATAGTTTACATTTCGATTTAAAGCTGCTTTCGTGACTGCAGGGATTCATATTCTTGGTTACTTCGGTAAAGTCACGTAGAAGGGAGATACAAAAAAAAATTTAAATAAACACGTATATCGTTTATACAGCACGCTACTGTGAATTGCTCTGTTCTGCTAAATTACCACCATTCTTTCGAACTCTGGGGAGGCGAGGTCATCTTCCACTTACGGTGAGAACGCATCTCCGTCCTAAGTATTTTGTATTAGTCGGTTCGCCAGGCTGCCTCCATAGGTTCATTTGCATTATGTTTAACACGACACAGGATTCACGACGGCAGGAGACGGGCACGGCGGTTTCACTGCTCCACAAGCAGCAGCAGCATCATCAGCAGTCGCAGCATCATCAGCAGCAGCATCATCATCAGCATCAGCAGCAGCAGCAAGAACATGTTGCTGCCACGGCGTCTCGCGGTGCTGCTTCTCGCCTGCTGCGTCTCCTTCCAAGGTGACGATCGCGTCGTGAACATCGTCCCAGCGGCGGCGGCGGCGGCATCCAGCAGTATCCCCCCCTCCCCCCTCATCCGATCGAGGGCAACACCGTGCGGCTTCATCGTGTCGATCGTCATCTGTACAAGCGGAGATTCGCCCCCCCCGCCCCCCCCACACGCGAATTGGCGCTGTACGATTGGGAGTCTTTAAAAAAGAACGAGTCCTGATTGTGATTCCTGCGACAGGCGACGCTCCGCGCAACGATGAGCTCGTTGGTGCCTGCACCACGGTGGATTCCATCGTGTAAGTCGTCATCTAGCCCCGTTTACTGTACACTTCACTACTACACTACACACTACACTACTATACACTACACTATACACTACACCACTATACACAGACTGCAGCGTGACTTGCGTGCGATGACCGTCATCGCCGCAGGCGTCGAAGCGGCGATCTCAGTGGCGGTGACCCCGCTGATGGAGGTGGAGCTGGGAAGTCCGCTGGTGATCCCCTGCACGGTCACCAGCTCCGTGGGCGACCACGTGGTCACCCAGTGGTTCATCGTGAGTAGCGCCACCCCCACCTCACCACCCACACGCACACCGCCGCTTGTCATGCTCGGATACGTACGTCGTATGCCCTGCCCAGAGACTCAGCACTGTTACCCATAGACTCAGCACTGTTACCCATAGACTCAACACTGTCACCCATAGACTCACACTGAGATCCATAGACTCAACACTGTCACCCATAGACTCACACTGAGATCCATAGACTCAACACTGTCACCCATAGACTCAACACTGTTACACATAGACTCAGCACTGCCCATAGACTCAACACTGCACCATAGACTCAACACTGCTCAGAGACTCAACACTGCTACATAGACTCAACACTGCCTATAGACTCAACACTGCACCATAGACTCAACACTGCCCATAGACTCAACACTGCCCATAGACTCAACACTACCCATAGACTCAACACTGCCCATAGACTCAGCACTGCCCATAGACTCAACACTGCCCATAGACTCAACACTGCCCATAGACTCACATTGCCCATAGACTCAACACTACCCATAGACTCAACACTGCCCATAGACTCAACATTACCCATAGACTCAGCACTGCCCCTAGACTCAGCACTGCCCATAGACTCAACACTGCACCATAGACTCAACACTACCCATAGACTCAGCACTGCCCATATACTCAACACTGCCCATAGACTCAACACTGCCCATAGACTCACATTGCCCATAGACTCAACACTGCCCATAGACTCAACACTGCCACCCATAGACTCAACACTACCCATAGACTCAGCACTGCCCATATACTCAACACTGCCCATAGACTCAACACTGCCCATAGACTCACATTGCCCATAGACTCAACACTACCCATAGACTCAACACTGCCCATAGACTCAACACTACCCATAGACTCAACACTGCCTATAGACTCAACACTACCCATAGACTCAACACTGCCCATAGACTCAACACTGCCCATAGACTCAACACTACCCATAGACTCAACACTGCCCATAGACTCAACATTACCCATAGACTCAGCACTACCCATAGACTCAAAACTGCACCATAGACTCAACACTACCCATAGACTCAGCACTACCCATAGACTCAAAACTGCCCATAGACCCAACACTGCCCATAGACTCAGCACTGCACCATAGACTCAACACTGCCCATAGACTCAGCACTGCCCATAGACTCAACACTGCCCATAGACTCAACACTGCCCATAGCCTCAACACTGCCCATAGACTCAACACTCCCCATAGACTCAACACTGCCCATAGACTCACACTGCCCATAGACTCAACACTGCCCAAACACTCAACACTGCCCATAGACTCACACTGCCCATAGACTCAACACTGCCCATACACTTAACACTGCCCATAGACTCACACTACCCATAGACTCAACACTGCCCATAGACTCAACACTGCCCATAGACTCAACATTGCCCATAGACTCAACACTGCTCATAGACTCACACTGCCCATAGACTCAACACTGCACCATAGACTCAGCACTGCACCATAGACTCAACACTGCACCATAGACACAGCACTGCACCATAGACTCAACACTGCCCCATAGACTCAACACTGCACCATAGACTCAGCACTGCACCATAGACTCAACACTGCCCATAGACTCAGCACTGCCCATAGACTCAACACTGCCCATAGACTCAGCACTACCCATAGACTCAACACTGCCCATAGACTCAGCACTGCACCATAGACTCAACACTGCCCATAGACTCAACACTGCCCACAGACTCAACACTGCCCATAGACTCAACACTGCCCATACACTCAACACTGTACCATAGACTCAACACTGTACCATAGACTCAGCACTGCCCATAGACTCAACACTGCCCATATACTCAGCACTGCACCATAGACTCAACACTGTACCATAGACTCAACACTACCCATAGACTCACACTACCCATAGACTCAACACTGCCCATAAACTCAACACTGCACCATAGACTCAACACTGTACCATAGACTCAACACTGCCCATAGACTCAACACTGCCCATAGACTCAACACTGCACCATAGACTCAACACTGCACCATAGACTCAACACTGCTCCATAGACTCAACACTGCACCATAGACTCAACACTGCACCATAGACTCAACACTGCACCATAGACTCAACACTGCATCATAGATTCAACACTGCACAATAGACTCAACACTGCACCATAGACTCAACACTGCACCATAGACTCAACACTGCACCATAGACTCAACACTGCACCATAGACTCAGCACTGCACCATAGACTCAACACTGCACCATAGACACAGCACTGCACCATAGACTCAACACTGCCCATAGACTCATCACTGCTCATAGACTCACACTGCCCATAGACTCAACACTGCCCATAGACTCACACTGCCCATAGACTCATCACTGCTCATAGACTCACACTGCCCATAGACTCAACACTGCCCATAGACTCAACACTGCACCATAGACTCAGCACTGCACCATAGACTCAACACTGCACCATAGACACAGCACTGCACCATAGACTCAACACTGCCCACAGACTCAACACTGCTCATAGACTCACACTGCCCATAGACTCAACACTGCCCATAGACTCACACTGCCCATAGACTCAACACTGCCCATACACTCAACACTGCCCATAGACTCACACTGCCCATAGACTCAACACTGCCCATACACTTAACACTGCCCATAGACTCAACACTGCCCATAGACTCAACACTGCCCATAGACTCAGCACTGCCCATACACTAAACACTACCCATAGACTCAACACTGCCCATAGACTCAGCACTGCCCATAGACTCAACACTGCCCAAAGACTCAGCACTACCCATAGACTCAACACTGCCCATAGACTCAGCACTGCACCATAGACTCAACACTGCCCATAGACTCAGCACTGCCCATAGACTCAACACTGCCCAGACTCAACACTGCCCATAGACTCAACACTGCCCATACACTCAACACTGTACCATAGACTCAACACTGTACCATAGACTCAGCACTGCCCATAGACTCAACACTGCCCATATACTCAGCACTGCACCATAGACTCAACACTGTACCATAGACTCAACACTACCCATAGACTCAACACTGCCCATAGACTCAACACTGCCCATAGACTCAACACTGCACCATAGACTCAACACTGCACCATAGACTCAACACTGCTCCATAGACTCAACACTGTACCATAGACTCAACACTGCACCATAGACTCAACACTGCACCATAGACTCAACACTGCATCATAGATTCAACACTGCACAATAGACTCAACACTGCACCATAGACTCAACACTGCACCATAGACTCAACACTGCACCATAGACTCAACACTGCACCATAGACTCAACACTGCACCATAGACTCAACACTGCACCATAGACTCAACACTGCACCATAGACTCAACACTGCACCATAGACACAGCACTGCACCATAGACTCAACACTGCCCATAGACTCAACACTGCACCATAGACTCAACACTACCCATAGACTCAACACTGCACAATATACTCAACACTGCCCCATAGACTCAACACTGCATCATAGATTCAACACTGCACCATAGACTCAACACTGCACCATAGACACAGCACTGCACCATAGACTCAACACTGCACCATAGACTCAACACTGCACCATAGACTCAACACTGCATCATAGATTCAACACTGCACAATAGACTCAACACTGCACCATAGACTCAACACTGCACCATAGACTCAACACTGCACCATAGACTCAACACTGCACCATAGACTCAACACTGCACCATAGACTCAACACTGCACCATAGACTCAACACTGCACCATAGACACAGCACTGCACCATAGACTCAACACTGCCCATAGACTCAACATTGCACCATAGACTCAACACTACCCATAGACTCAACACTGCCCATAGACTCAACACTGCCCATAGACTCAACACTGCACCATAGACTCAACACTGCACCATAGACACAGCACTGCACCATAGACTCAACACTGCATCATAGATTCAACACTGCACCATAGACTCAACACTGCACCATAGACTCAACACTGCTACATAGACTCAACACTGCTACCCATAGACTCCAACCCCCCCCCCGGCACAGATTTCACGATCTTCGCGAACGAGGATCTCGTACCGCGACGCGCGACTCTTCGTGGCGGACGTGGGCACCGGCTACGAGAGTCGCATCGACGCTCGGCGCAGCGACTCCGCGCTGGCGCTGAGCGCGACGGTGGCCGCTGACGATCGCGACTTCGTCTGCCAGGCGCTGGCGGGGCGCGCCGGCGTGGCCGAGGCCACCGCAAGCGTGCGGGTGTTTTGTAAGCAAGCGCACGGTCCAGCACCGCCGGGGCTACTTACTACTCCCCTACTTACGGACGTTGCTACGAGGACTCCCCTACTTACGGACGTTGCTACGAGGACTCCCCTACTTACGGACGTTGCTACGAGGACTCCCCTACTTACGGACGTTGCTACGAGGACTCCCCTACTTACAGACGTTGCTACGAGGACTCCCCTACTTACGGACGTTGCTACGAGGACTCCCCTACTTACGGACGTTGCTACGAGGACTCCCCTACTTACGGACGTTGCTACGAGGACTCCCCTACTTACGGACGTTGGGACAGAAACTATACACTACACGCTACTATACACTACACTATACACTACACACTACTATACACTACTATACACTACACACTACTTTTCACTACACTATACACTACACTATACACTACACACTACTATACACTACACTATACACTACACTACTATACACTACACTACACACTACACTATACACTACTACACGACGTTTCGGAGTCAAGTTGGACTCGCAAGCAAATGGCGGATGACGAGCCCGCGACCTTTGACTTAGGGAGCGCCCCTCCCCCCCGCCCCCCCTCCCCTCGTCTCCCTCCCAGCGGCCCCCACGGTGGCCGTGGCGTCCACCCAGAGGCCCGTGATGCTCCACCAGCAGCACCTCAAGGTGAGCCCTCGGCCTACGTGGACATTGTTTCGTTTCAAAGTCTGGCTCACCCCGAGCTCTCATATTCTGATGGTGCGTTGTCTTTGAGTTGTGCGCCTTGTGGCGTCATCTGGTCCAACACCACGTGAGACTAGGCTCTAAGGAAAGCTGTCTCGGGTGTGGACCAATCAACTTCAAGGACAGTGCATACATTATCAGAGTTATGTTTTTTGTTTGCATTATGACTGCAGGTATTGTGGTCTATGCAAACTTGACTCCTTGTAAAAAGGTGTCAGTTTTGTTGCCAGGTAGAAGGGTTAAAAAATAATTATCATATTTTTTACTAGCAAATCAGGTTCCAATGGTGTAAATGCTTGCCCCGAGCTCTCATACTCTGATGGTGCATTGTCTTTGAGTTGTGCGCCTTTTGGTATCATCTGGTCCAACCCATGTGAGACTAGGCTCTAAGGAAAGCTGTCTCGGGTGTGGACCAATCAACTTCAAGGACAGTGCATACATTATCAGAGTTGTGTTTTTTTTGCATTATGACTGCAGGTATTGTGGTCTATGCAAACATGACTCCTTGTAAAAAGGTGTCAGTTTTGTTGCCAGATAGAAGGGTAAAAAAAACAATTATCCTGTTTATTTCTCCGTTCCCTGCTGCCGGTGGTTTTTGTTACCTTAAAGGCGTCGCTGTCGACGCCACCGATTCGTGCATAGATTCAAACGTGGTTTAGTTTTAGTTAGGAGATGTTGACTACCTCGCCTGGTACACAGGAGGTGGTGGGTTCGATCCCGACATGGACAACTGCTGCTGCTGCTGCTACTACTACTGCTGCTACTGCTGCTACTACTACTGCTGCTGCTCTATATTTGCGGCGTTTGTCTCTGGATCTTTCAGGTTTTTCCCCTCCAAGTAGTGTAGTGTATAGTGTAGTGTATAGTAGTGTATAGTGTAGTGTATAGTAGTGTATAGTGTAGTGTATAGTAGTGTAGTGTATAGTAGTGTAGTGTATAGTGTAGTGTATAGTAGTGTAGTGTACAGTAGTGTAGTGTATAGTGTAGTGTATAGTATAGTAGTGTTTAGTGTAGTGTATAGTAGTGTATAGTGTAGTGTATAGTAGTGTAGTGTATAGTAGTGTATAGTAGTGTAGTGCATAGTGTAGTGTATAGTAGTGTAGTGTATAGTGTAGTGTATAGTATAGTAGTGTATAGTGTAGTGCATAGTGTAGTGTATAGTAGTGTAGTGTATAGTGTAGTGTATAGTAGTGTAGTGTATAGTGTAGTGTATAGTAGTGTAGTGTATAGTGTAGTGTATAGTGTAGTGTATAGTAGTGTATAGTGTAGTGTATAGTGTAGTGTATAGTAGTGTAGTGTATAGTGTAGTGTAGTGTATAGTGTAGTGTATAGTAGTGTAGTGTATAGTGTAGTGTATAGTAGTGTAGTGTATAGTGTCGTGTATAGTGTAGTGTATAGTAGTGTATAGTATAGTAGTGTATAGTAGTGTAGTGTATAGTAGTGTAGTGTATAGTAGAGTAGTATATAGTATAGTAGTGTATAGTGGTGTAGTGTATAGTAGTGTATAGTAGAGTAGTGTATAGTAGAGTAGTAGCAGTACGTGAAAACATCGCCACCGGGGAGACAAAGGCGGCCAGGCGTGGTGCTGGCCACCCACCCCCTCGTGTGCCGTTCTGGCCTTCATAAGTGCTCGCTAACAGCACTTGCCCCTACAGTCTGTTAAGGCTATACGGGGGTTCTTTGTTTTGTGTGTTGGTCTGTTTCCCTCTCTTGCAGATCGGTGAATGTTACGTGCGCAACGCTTACCCAGAGCCCCGCATCACGTGGTACAAGGAGTCCCTGCCCCTGTGGCCATCACCTGGTAGGTAGATCTGCTGGTGAATGTATCTGCTGGTGAATGTATCTGTTGGTGAATGTATCTGTTGGTGAATGTATCTGTTGGTGAATGTATCTGTTGGTGAATGTATCTGTTGGTGAATGTATCTGCTGGTGAATGTATCTGCTGGTGAATGTATCTGCTGGTGAATGTATCTGTTGGTGAATGTATCTGTTGGTGAATGTATCTGCTGGTGAATGTATCTGCTGGTGAATGTATCTGCTGGTGAATGTATCTGCTGGTGAATGTATCTGTAATGCGAGCAAGGAAAGGGTGGCGCTGCCTTCGCACCACTCACGTGGGCCGGGGTATTAGGGGAGGTGGAGCCTGGTCGCGGGGTGAGTGGGGGCGGGTTCAGGTTCACGTGAGGAGGAGGAGGAGTCAGGGTCACATGAGGAGGAGGATATAGGACGAGAACCGGAAGGGGATCGGGAGTGGGGAGAGAGTGAAGATAGGGGGAGGCCACGCGGAGTGCTGGCGGAGGAGTGGCACGAATTGCCATGCGGTTGGAGTCACGGCACCGTCGGCCAGCGGTGGATGTGGAGCAGCGGAGTGGCTGCAGAGTGTGCGGGGCACACGGGCAGCAGTGTGGCTGCAGAGAGAGAGAGCGGAGAACTCGAACGGCGTGCGGGGGAGCACGCGACGGAAGAGGTGCGGGTCCGATCGGGGACATCGCGGGGTGCGAAACAAGAACCCAATAAAGGACAGACGGAGACCAACATCGCCTAAGAGTCCTCAGAAGAAAGAACATACCTGCACCATCTTCTGCACCATCTTCTGCACCATCTTCTGAAGACGACGACGATCCTTCTCTGGCGGTGGCGCTACCGACGATAGAAGACGGGGGCGACGTGCCGGGAGTGCAAGATGTTACCGGAGCAGCAGGACCGTCTGCGTTGGTGGGCGCCGAGGAAGGATGGCGACACGTGGCGGCCCAACTTGTTTTAACGCAGTTATGCACCCTGGTGACGCCCACGACGAGTCCGGGGAGGCCAAGCGGGGAGCATCCGAGTGGGGCCTTGCCGACACTTCCAACCCTCTCAACCACGCGGCACGAAGCCGCCATCTTGGGCGTGGCCGGAGAGGAACGGCGGGAAGCCGCCATCTTGCTGCCTCCACCGCGGGAAGCCGCCATCTTGGGCGCGGTCGGGGACGAACGACGGGGAGCCGCCATTTTGAACACATTGCAGAGTGACGCCATCTTGTCGCTGCCGCATGGATCACCTTCGGCGGATGATGGCGGTGTGGGGACCCGCAGCCATCGTCTAACGACTGTGAAAGAGTTCTCCATTGGCGGAGATTGGAGCGCCTTCGCCTGCCGTTTTCAAGCGGTGGTACGATCCGCAAAATGGATGGATGCGGAAGCCTTGGAGGTCTTGCCAACGCTTCTTGACGACGAGTCCGTCAGGTTCTTCCGCTCCATCAAGGCCGCAAAGAAGACGACGCTACAGGGGGTGTTTGAAGAAATGGCGGAAGCGTATGAGCCCCCGGACGATGCACATCGCAGGTTCGTGCAGCGGCAACGGGCACCTGAAGAATCGCCAGTGGCATTCTGGGGCACTGTGTTGGAGCTAGCTATGGCCGCGTATCCGGAGACGGAGCCCGACTTGTTGGAACCCCTGATACTGGGTAAAATGTTGGAGTTATCCAGGGATTTGGGCATCCCCATGCCGGTGTGCAGCCACGATAAGTTAACGTCCCGGATGGCGGCCAAGTGCCTGGATGCCCAATTCAACCTTCGCCGGTGGAAACAGGTGACGACTTGGACGGGGAGCCCCACCGTCGAAGGCGGAGCAATAGGGTGGGACCCGAAGAAGGCCGTCTATGTTCGTGACGAGAAGGGTCCTGAGGAGCTGACGGCAGCATCGACCCAGTGGCCTGCTCGAGGGGGAGCGGAATTGCCATCCGTGCCGCCGGTGCGGGAGCGCCAAGACAGAGGGGGTGCTGCACGGCGAGCCGACTTTGCGTGTTTCCGCTGCGGTCGTAAGGGCCACTTCGCCAGAGAATGTTGGGCTCGCATTCGCCAGCCGCCCCAGCAGGAGGCCTCGGTCAAGGACGCGACGCGGCAGGAACACCCACGACAGGCAAGTCGGTACGCATCAGACACCCGGCAAGGCCTGTCATCTCATGCAACACCATCGCCATGCGGACCGGGTGCCAGTACTAACGGGGGGGCGCTTAGTAATCCGCGTCGCTCTCTGACACAGTGGCGAAAATTGGCACGACGGGTGGTTGCGGCCACAACTGGGTCGTCGACCGTGCCGGGTTCGATCCAAGGGATCGACGTACGCATTTTGGTGGACTCGGGTGCGTCCGCAACTATTATCTCCGATGTAATATTCCATCTCTTGTCCATTCCGCCGGGGCGGGTGCGGCCGGTATACGACTCTTGCATAGCGGCGAACGGGGGTAGTATGGGCATTGTGGGTCAGGTGGACGCCAGTATATTGGTTGGGGGTGTTTCGGCTTCAGGGACCGTATTGATTTCCAGGTCCCTCGCGGTGGCCTGTTTGTTGGGGACCGATTTCCTGGCCAAGATGCCCATTCAGATAAGAGTGGATCACAATTGTATCGAATTGCCGGGGGGTCGGCAGATTTCATTCTTGCCGTCACCCTGGGGCCAGACAGCTCCTGACCGTCAGGTACAGGCGCTGTCCGAGGTATCGGTGGATATTCCGCCTGGCTCGCAGATGCTTATTCCACTGCGGTATCGAAAACCGGTGCCTGGCATCGAGGGTGCGGCGGGTGTTTTGTTATCACCGTCCACTGCTATAACGGGTGGCTTGACGCTGGTCGGGGCACAGACGATTGTCCGGCCGGGTCAACCTCCGTTTTTACAGGTGTTGAATGGGAGTGTGGATAATGTTGTTGTACCGGCCGGAACGGTTTTGGCTCATGCTACGACTGCCTTCACAAGCCATGACGATCAGGGCCGCCGGGGCCTTGTGGGGGGAGTTTTGGCCTCCACGTCACAGGACGATCGATGGATTGCCGAGTTGTGTCGGGAAAATGCGTCTTTGACTGGGGACCAGCGGTCCGCGCTTCGCGCGCTGTTGGGAAGGTATTCCGACGTCTTTAGTGCGGACGATTTCGATTTGGGTCGCACCTCCTTGCTCTCCCACCACATTGATACGGGTGATGCTGCTCCGATTTGGATGAACCCGCATCGGTTGAGTCCGCCGGAGCGGGATCACATTCGCGGCGCAGTCGAGGAGATGTTGGCCGCTGACATCATTTCCCCGTCCAACAGTCCGTGGGGCGCGCCGGTGGTCCTTGTGAAAAAGAAGGATGGGAAGTTGCGGTTTTGTGTTGATTTTCGCAAATTAAATAAGGTGTCGGTTGCGGACGCGTACCCCCTGCCGCGTATGGATGATTCCCTCGATGCCTTGTCTGGGGCGAATTTTTTTTCTACTCTTGATCTCTCATCGGGATTCTGGCAACTTCCCCTGGACGAGTCCTCGAGGGAAAAGACGGCTTTCCGGATGCCGCAGGGATTGTTTCAGTTTAATTGTCTTCCCATGGGCTTGAACGCCGCCCCCGCAACATTCCAGCGGTTGATGGAGCTCGTGTTACCGGGTCTGCAGTGGGAGAAGTGCTTGATATACTTAGACGATGTTATCGTCTTCAGCCGCATGTTTGAGGAACATCTGCGGAGGTTGGACGCGGTGTTTGCTAGAATGCGTTCCGCCAATTTGAAATTTAAGCCCAAAAAGTGTCACCTGTTGCAACGATCTGTGCGCTATTTGGGCCACATTGTCAGTTCGGAAGGGGTCGCCATGGACCCGGAGAAGACGGCGTGCGTCCGTAACTGGCCGACGCCGGCCTCAGTGAGGGACGTGCGTCGGTTCGTTGGGTTCGCTTCATATTACCGCAGGTTCATTCCAAACTTTGCCACGATCGCTAGGCCGTTGCACCTCCTTACGGCTAAAGGCCGGAGATTCAGCTGGGGACCGACGGAAGAGGCGGCGTTTCAAGGCCTGCGCGATCGGTTGGCGTCGGCACCGACGTTGGACTATCCAGATTTCACTCGACCTTTTATTCTGGATACTGACGCTAGTGACACCGGAATTGGGGCTGTTCTGTCCCAGTCTAGGGACGGCGTCGAACGTGTGGTAGCTTACGGTAGCCGCGTGTTGTCTCCGGCGGAGACCCGTTACTGTGTTACTCGCCGCGAACTTTTGGCTATTGTACATTTTCTTCGCCAATATCGGCCGTATATGTATGGCCGTATGTTTATTGTGCGCATGGACCATGCGGCTTTGCAATATGCCCTGAGAGTTGACCAACCGTCTGGCCAGTTGGCACGATGGTTGGAAACCCACGCACTGTCCAGATTGCCGCAGGGGTCCCCTTGCACTTGCGCTTCGGGCACGAATAGGTGTACGCGGGTTCCGCAACCCCCTCGGCCTGTTGCGTCCACTGTCGAGGTGGCCGAGGCTCCCGTATGCCCGGGACCGGCTGATGGGGTTTTGAACCTGCCGCGTTCGGTATGGATTCGCGAGCAATTGCTCGATGAGTCGCTAGCGGCCTTGCGGGGTCGGGCTGCGAAGGGGACGGGGGGACCGCTGTCCGGTGGGACGCCGGGAGCCGCTCTCCGGGATGGGTTGCTGATGTGGCGGGAAGGGTTGCACGATCGCTGGCGTTTGGTGGTGCCGTCGTCGTTACGGTACGAGTTGGTTCGGACTCTGCACTCCGAGACGTTGTTACATCTCGGGGTGCAGAAAACCTTGTTGACGTTGCAGCGGGACTACTTCTGGCACGGCATGACGACTGATGTCGTCGGGCACATTCGGGCGTGTCCCGACTGTGCCCGGCGGAAGCCGCCTAAACACCCATATGTGCCGCCAGTGCAGTCCATACAGGTGTCTCGGATTAACGAGTTGGTGGCGTTGGATATATTGGGACCCTTCCCGCCGTCCGCTCGGGGGAATACATTTTTGCTGGTCGGGGTGGAATATCTTTCCCACTGGGTGATGACTTGGCCCTTACCCAACCAGTCGGCGGCATCTATCACGGACGCGTTCCTGTTCGGATATGTAATGGACAAAGGGGCGCCGGAAAGGTTGCTCACGGACCAAGGGCGAAATTTTTCTTCTAAATTATTGGCTGACGTGTGTGCTGCACTGGGGACCAAGAAGGTTCGTACGTCTCCCTACCACCCGCAGACGGATGGCATGTTGGAACGGCTTAATCGGACCCTGTCGGCCATGCATATCCCTGGGGTGCTCTCCACTTACCGGATGATACCTCATGCGTCGACAGGGTACTCACCTTTTTTTTAAATGTACGGCCGCGAGAATGTGCTGCCGGTGGACGTCCAGCTGGGTACGGGGGCGAAGGGTCCTGTTAAGCCTCTCCCGGAGTACATTCAGGACACTGTTCGTCGCGTGGCAGAGGCACGGGAGGGGGCCCGATTGGCTACGGCCAAGACCCAGGCCCGGAATGAACGTTGCGCTCGGCGCTCGGTTGGGAAATCCCCCTGGCGAGTGGGGGACATGGCCTGGCTGCACTGCCCGCAGGTGCGGGCGGGGACCTCCCCTAAGTTGCACAAACCATGGCAGGGGCCGGTTAAGCTTATTGAGGTTCCTAGTATGCAGTCCGCATGTGTTCGGTTCGGATCGCGGCGCTGGTACGTCCATACGTCTCGATTGAAACCCTACGTGGCCCCGCAGACGGATGCGTCATCTCCTAATGTTGCCTTGCCGGTGTCTGTTGCATCCGACGCGCCACTGACTTTGCCTGTTCAACCTGCAAGCGCACCTGTCGTGCCTTCTACAGACGGACTGGCCGTGACACGGACGGATACAGTGATTCCTGCTCCGGGTGGGCCTACCACGGCGACGGGGACACTTAACCCCGCTGCCCCTCCAACCCCGCCACGGACGCATTTGCAGGAGACCTCGGCAACGGGTCTCTCTGGGGAACGGGACTCTGGAAATGACAGGCCTCCAACAGCGGCGGGCGGTTCCGATCCTGCCGCTCCTAAAACCCTGTCGCGGTCGCGGTCTGTGGGGGGGCCGCCTCCCGTTCGGGACGGGCCGGCGACCCGCACGCATTCCAAGTCCCTTTCCTTTCGTTAATTGTTGTTCTTGTTGTTGTTATAATCTCCGTTTGTCTTGTGATACCTGATTGTTGTATGGTTGCTCGCATTATTTTTGTTCTGTTGCAGCCGGGGATGGCTGGGTTTTTCATCAGGGGGGGGGGGTCATGTAATGCGAGCAAGGAAAGGGTGGGCGCTGCCTTCGCTCACGCGGGCCGGGGTATTAGGGGAGGTGGAGCCTGGTCGCGGGGTGAGTGGGGGCGGGGTCAGGGTCACGTGAGGAGGAGGAGGAGTCAGGGTCACGTGAGGAGGAGGATATAGGACGAGAACCGGAAGGGGATCAGGAGTGGGGAGAGAGTGAAGATAGGGGGAGGCCACGCGGAGTGCTGGCGGAGGAGTGGCACGAATTGGCACGTGGTTGGAGTCACGGCACCGTCGGCCAGCGGTGGATGTGGAGCAGCGGAGTGGCTGCAGAGTGTGCGGGGCACATGCGCAGCGGTGTGGCTGCAGAGAGAGAGAGCGGAGGACTCAAACGGCGTGCGGGGGAGCACGCGACGGAAGAGGTGCGGGTCCGATCGGGGACATCGCAGGGTGCGAGACAAGAACCCAATAAAGGACAGACGGAGACCAACATCGCCTAAAAGTCTTTTATTACATATCTGCTAGTGAATGTATCTGTTGGTGAATGTATCTGCTGGTGAATGTATCTGCTGGTGAATGTATCTGTTGGTGAATGTATCTATTGGTGAATGTATCTGTTGGTGAATGTATCTGCTGGTGAATGTATCTGCTGGTGAATGTATCTGTTGGTGAATGTATCTGCTGGTGAATGTATCTGCTGGTGAATGTATCTGCTGGTGAATGTATCTGCTGGTGAATGTATCTGTTGGTGAATGTATCTGTTGGTGAATGTATCTGCTGGTGAATGTATCTGCTGGTGAATGTATCTGCTGGTGAATGTATCTGCTGGTGAATGTATCTGTTGGTGAATGTATCTGTTGGTGAATGTATCTGTTGGTGAATGTATCTGTTTGTGAATGTATCTGCTGGTGAATGTATCTGCTGGTGAATGTATCTGCTGGTGAATGTATCTGCTGGTTAATGTATCTGCTGGTGAATGTATCTGTTGGTGAATGTATCTGCTGGTGAATGTATCTGCTGGTGAATGTATCTGCTGGTGAATGTATCTGCTGGTGAATGTATCTGCTGGTGAATGTATCTGCTGGTGAATGTATCTGCTGGTGAATGTATCTGCTGGTGAATGTATCTGCTGGTGAATGTATCTGCTGGTGAATGTATCTGTTGGTGAATGTATCTGCTGGTGAATGTATCTGTTGGTGAATGTATCTGCTGGTGAATGTATCTGCTGGTTAATGTATCTGCTGGTGAATGTATCTGCTGGTGAATGTATCTGCTGGTGAATGTATCTGTTGGTGAATGTATCTGCTGGTGAATGTATCTGCTGGTGAATGTATCTGCTGGTGAATGTATCTGCTGGTGAATGTATCTGCTGGTGAATGTATCTGCTGGTGAATGTATCTGCTGGTGAATGTATCTGTTGGTGAATGTATCTACTGGTGAATGTATCTGTTGGTGAATATATCTGTTGGTGAATGTATCTGTTGGTGAATGTATCTGCTGGTGAATGTATCTGCTGGTGAATGTATCTGCTGGTGAATGTATCTGCTGGTGAATATATCTGCTGGTGAATGTATCTGCTGGTGAATGTATCTGCTGGTGAATGTATCTGTTGGTGAATGTATCTGCTGGTGAATGTATCTGCTGGTGAATGTATCTGTTGGTGAATGTATCTGTTGGTGAATGTATCTGTTGGTGAATGTATCTGTTGGTGAATGTATCTGCTGGTGAATGTATCTGTTGGTGAATGTATCTGCTGGTGAATGTATCTGTTTGTGAATGTATCTGCTGGTGAATGTATCTGCTGGTGAATGTATCTGCTGGTGAATGTATCTGTTGGTGAATGTATCTGCTGGTGAATGTATCTGCTGGTTAATGTATCTGCTGGTGAATGTATCTGTTGGTGAATGTATCTGCTGGTGAATGTATCTGCTGGTGAATGTATCTGCTGGTGAATGTATCTGCTGGTGAATGTATCTGCTGGTGAATGTATCTGCTGGTGAATGTATCTGTTGGTGAATGTATCTACTGGTGAATGTA
This sequence comes from Lethenteron reissneri, assembly GCF_015708825.2. NCBI lineage: Eukaryota > Metazoa > Chordata > Hyperoartia > Petromyzontiformes > Petromyzontidae > Lethenteron > Lethenteron reissneri. The sequence continues at coordinate 67,014 of NW_026891084.1, forward strand.
TCTGTTGGTGAATGTATCTGTTGGTGAATGTATCTGTTGGTGAATGTATCTGCTGGTGAATGTATCTGCTGGTGAATGTATCTGCTGTGAATGTATCTGTTGGTGAATGTATCTGCTGGTGAATGTATCTGCTGTGAATGTATCTGTTGGTGAATGTATCTGTTGGTGAATGTATCTGCTGTGAATGTATCTGTTGGTGAATCTGTCTGCGATAGTGTAGTGTATAGTATAGTGTAGTGCATAGTGTAGTGTATAGTAGTGTATAGTGTAGTGTAGTTCGTAGTGTAGTGTATAGTGTAGTGTAAACTGCTACGTGGTGCAGGGAGTAAACATCGCCACTGCGGAGACAAAGCCGGCAGGGCGTGGTGCTGGCCACCCACCCCCTCGTGTGACACTCGCTAACAGCACTTGTCCCAACAGTCTGTTAAAGCCACACGGGGGACCTTTGTCTCTGTGTACGTGCGTGTGCGTTCGCCAGACGTGAAAGTGACGAGGAAGGTAATGACGGAGGCCGACGGCACCTTCGCCGTGATGTCCGTCCTGCGCTACAAACTGCGGTGGTGGGATGCGAGAGCCGGCTACCGCTGCGTGGTGAACTACGCCGTGCCGGGCGGCAGGAGCGAGGCCGTTGCCTCGGAGACCATCCACGTGAAGGTGCAGTGTGAGTACGGGGGGGGGGGGGGGGCACCAGACGGAGCGAAGTACAACAGACGGATGTGTATGACGGGTACCACAACAAGACATGCCTGACGGACCATCTTATTGGGTTATGGCCAAATGAAACACAGAGACTACCGCTACTCGTGAAGATTTGACTCGTGAACGTTCAGAGAGACGCTCAAACCTTTTAGAAAGTCCAGTTGCCTGTTTGGACCGCAATAGATGGCGGAGGTGGCGTCTGCATCTGCAGAACACGAACAACGAGTGGCATCTACATCTGCAGAACAGCGGCAATTGACGATGACTATGACGGTAAGTGGCATAGTTATCAATGACGACGACGTAACTGACGATGAATTGCGATGGCGAGTAGCACCGTGAATGTCTGCCGGCGGTGGTGGGATGCGTAGATACACCCCGCGGGAGGGTGGCCCTCATCCTGGAGTCTCACCGCGAGGCGGCCGTGAAGGAGGGCGACACGGTCGTGTTGAGGTGCCGTGCTGATGGATTCCCCCATCCCGAGGTCGACTTCTACCGGGTGAGGCGATGATGATGATGACGATGATGACGACGATGATGACGATGACGATGATGATGACGATGATGACGACGATGATGACGACGATGATGACGACGATGATGACGACGATGATGATGACGATGATGATGACGATGATGATGACGACGATGATGACGACGATGATGATGATGATGACGATGATGATGATGATGATGACGATGATGATGACGATGACGATGACGATGATGATGACGATGATGATGACGATGATGATGATGACGACAATGACGATGATGATGACGATGATGATGACGATGATGATGACGATGATGATGACGATGATGACGATGATGATGACGATGATGATGATGATGACGACGATGATGATGACGATGATGATGACGATGATGACGATGATGATGATGATGATGACGATGATGATGACGATGATGATGACGATGATGACGACGATGATGATGATGATGACGATGACGACGACGATGACGACGATGATGATGATGACGATGATGACGATGATGATGACGATGATGATGATGATGATGACGATGATGATGATGATGACGATGATGATGACGATGATGATGATGACGACAATGACGATGATGATGACGACGACGATGACGACGACGACGATGATGACGACGACGACGCAGACGACGCAGACGACGACTGCTGAGCGTGAGCGTTGTTGCCGCTGTGGGCCGCTGCTGCAGCTCGTGGCAGCGTGAGACGGAGTGTGAGGTGGAGTGTGAGGTGGAGCGTGAGGTGGAGTGTGAGGTGGAGCGTGAGGTGGAGTGTGAGGTGGAGTGTGAGGTGGAGTGTGAGGTGGAGTGTGAGGTGGAGTGTGGGGGCAGTCACAGGGCAGCCTCCCGCTCTCGGTTGGGGGCAGTGGAACGAGGCTCACAACGGCGACGCCGCGGGAGACATTTTTTTCGCCCCCCCCCGTTGAAGTTTGTTTTGCCGCCTCCTCTGCCGTCCCCGCCGTCCCCCGGCCCGTCAGAGCTCCCCGACGCGGGAGGACTACGGCCACGCGGCCGCCGGGAACGCGCTCACACTGCCCGCCGTCAGCCGCGACCACAGCGGCACCTACGGCTGTCGCGTCCGCGGCGGCCGCGACCCACCCGACAGCAGCGTGGATCTCCTGGTGCACTGTGAGCGGCGGGGGGGGGACGAGGGGGAGAGAGAGACTTTGCGTGAGGCCGCGTTTCTGCGAGCGAGGAGGAGGAGGCGACGTTACGAAAGAAATCGACGGTCTCAGAGTTTTTTGAGCGGATTTTTAAGACGTCCTGGGCCCGGGCGTCGAACCCACGTCGTCGGGAGACGACTCGCTCGCAAGCGAACCGTGCCTCTCCGGCGTCGCGCGTCGGGGAATCCCGGGGGGCGCGTCGGACGTCGCCTTGTTATCGTCGTCACGAGACGGAGACTGCGACTCCGACTCGGACGTCCGCGACGCGCAAAGAGCTCCGCGGCTCGTCGGATTTCCTCCGCACGGACGTTGCGACTGCGAGCGAACGGCGCCGCTTGGCCCGGAGTAAAAGTCGATCGTCTGTCCTCCTCGGCAGACGCGGACGACGTGAAGCTGCTGGGCCCCACCGAGGCGACCCGGCTCACGGCCGGGGACGTCGTGCAGGTGGCCAGCGCCGCCGCCTCATCCTCCTCGTCGCCCGCCGGGATACCCACCCTCACGTGGACACAGGTGCCCCGTCGGTGTCACCGTCACCCCGCCACCGTCACCCCAACACCATCACCCCACCGTGCCAACACCGCCCCCCCCACCACCCCCACCACCGCCGACCCCACCGTGCCAACACCCGAGTTTGATTCCCGCTCACAGACAGCAGCAGCGATTATCTGAACCGGTCCTGGGCCTCCCCTAGGTCTACTCAACCTCTAATTAGTACTTGTAGTAAAGATCGCTAGCACGCGGGAGACAAAGGTGGCGGAGGCGGTGGTGGAGGTGGTGGTGACGGTGGTGACGGTGGTGGAGGTGGTGGAGGTGGTGGTGACGGTGGTGACGGTGGTGGAGGTGGTGGTGGAGGTGGTGGTGACGGTGGTGACGGTGGTGGAGGTGGTGGAGGTGGTGGTGGAGGTGGTGGTGGTGGAGGTGGTGGTGGTGGAGGTGGTGGTGACGGTGGTGGAGGTGGTGGTGACGGTGGTGGAGGTGGTGGTGACTTTGGTGGAGGTGGTGGTGGTGGAGGTGGTGGTGGTGACGGTGGCGACGGTGGTGGTGGTGGTGGAGGCGGTGGAGGTGGTGGTGGTGGTGGTGGAGGTGGTGGTGGTGGTGGAGGTGGTGGTGGTGGTGGAGGAGGTGGTGGTGGTGGAGGAGGTGGTGGTGGTGGTGGAGGTGGCGGTGACGGTGGGTGGCATTTACGAAGATGGGAATGAGATGAGTGGATGTTGTGTGTTTATATTGGAGTGCGCGTGGCACCTGCTGGGTCTGCCTCGTGACCTCCTCCTCCCTGTGGGCGTTCGACACTTGGCCCGGCCTCAACGTGCACGTGGCCTGGCACAAGCGCCGTAGTGACGTCACCGCCACTTAGTGGTGTGTGTGTTGTTGTGTGTGGGGGAGTGTACGCGCGTGTGTGTGTGTGTGTCGGTGAGTGTACGCGTGTGTGTGTGTGTGGGTGAGTGTACGCGTGTGTACAACGAGGTGGTGACAGTCGGTGGCGTTAACGAGACAATCGGATTGATGGGGGGGGGGGGTGGAGCGTAGGGGGAGAGAGCGATCGCATTCGATGTCAGCCGTGAGCCCCGAGTGGACGTTCTCGCTCGTCACGGCAGGGCCTGCTCACTTGAGGCAGGACCACCGCTGACGTCCCACAGCACGAGACGGATGTCATTGACCCCTCGAGCCACTGGCTGAGTCATGCCCCCAACCAGGATGTCAATATGCAACCTTCTTGATTGCAAGTCAGGTGCTTTAGCCACTGACCCAACGAGAGACAAGCCGTTACAATCACAAAGGGCGATCGGAAACGCAGTGACGGATATGCAAAACGTTGAGTTTCAGTCGCCCGTCGTCTCCCCTGCGGCGCTCCGCGTCCCCCAGGCGGGGACGGCGCTGTCCGACGGGGCCACGTTGACCCTTGGGAGCGCGACGCCGTCCAAGATGGGCGCCACCTTGCCGCCCTCCGTGCCGGGCCTGGGGAGGTCGCGACCCGTCAAGGTCGCTGTGGGAGGTCACCGGGGCGGTGAGAGGCCGACGACGATGAGTCTCTCTCTCTCTCTCATAGCACCAGCAGAGACTCCACTCCCTCTCCACTCTCTCTCTCATAGCACCAGCAGAGACTCCACTCTCTCTCTCTCTCATAGCACCAGCAGAGTCTCCACTCTCTCTCTCATAGCACCAGCAGAGACTCCACACTCTCTCTCTCTCATAGCACCAGCAGAGACTCCACTCTCTCTCCACTCTCTCCCCACTCTCTCCACACTCTCTCTCTCTCATAGCACCAGCAGAGGCTCCACTCTCTCTCTCTCTCATAGCACCAGCAGAGACTCCGCTCTCTCTCCGCGCTCTCTCCCCGCTCTCTCTCCGCTCTCTCTCCGCTCTCTCCGCTCTCCACGTTGTCTCCTCTCTCTCCGCTCTCTCTCCGCTCTCTCTCCGCTCTCTCTCCGCTCTCCACGTTGTCTCCTCTCTCCTCGCTCTCTCCCCGCTCTCTCTCCGCTCTCTCCCCGCTCTCTCTCTGCGCTCTCTCCCCGCTCTCCACGTTGTCTCCTCTCTCTCCTCTCTCTCCGTGCTCTCCGTCCACACCGTCTCTCTCTCTTTTTTGTTTCCACTCGCAGGAGGAGCGCAGGAAGCAGACACGTCGGGACGTGGGCTGCCGTGGCTCATCATCATCCTCAACCTCCTCCTCGTTGTCGTCCCCCCCCTCTTCCTCGTCTTCTGCGTTTGGGCGCTTCGTCACGTTTGCTCGAGAGAGCCGCGAGAGGTCGCGGTCGTGGCCAGCGAGCGAAGATGCTGACCGCACGGCGGCGGTGCGGCAGCAGCAGCACAGATCCCAGTGCGCGCCCACCGGCCGCTGGGCGCGACGTGCGATCACTGACGAGGTGGTGGTGGTAGTGGGGTGATGGTGGTGGTGGTGATGGTGGTGGTGATGGTGGTGGTGATGGTGGTGATGGTGGCAGTGGTTGTGGTGGTGGCGGCGGCGGTGGTGGTTGTGGTGTGGGGGTTGTGGTGGTTGTGGTGGTGGTTGTGGTGGCGGTGGTTGTGGTGATGGTGGTTGTGGTGGTTGTGGTGGTGGCGGTGGTGGCGGTGGTGATGGTGGTGGCGGTGGTGATGGTGGTGGTTGTGGTGGTGGTTGTGATGGTGGTGGTTGTGGTGGTGGTTATGATGGTGGTGGTGGTGGCGGTGGTGGTGGTTGTGGTGGTGGTTGTGGTGGTAGTTATGATGGTGGAGGTGGTGGCGGTGGTGGTGGTTGTGGTGGTGGTGGTTATGATGTGCGTTGCATTAGCACTGCACTGAGATTGACGTCCCACAGTGGTCTATAATAAAGGCTGTCACGAGTTCAATCTGCCTCGTGATTCACAATGCCATTTACGTATGCACTTTTAAAACATTAGATTGACAACTCATTTGTTTAGAAGTGAGTTTTGTGTTTAGTTTGGTGTCGTTCCCTCTCACCGCTGATGAGTGCGGTTGGCTACGTACGTTGCGAAACAAGTTCAACACGCTGCACACGATGTACACATCTTTAGCAGGCCACTGGAACCGGCTTGTCTCTCTCATTACCTCTCGCTGTGCTGTATCCGTTCATGTCTGCCTCTCTCTCTGTCAGCATGCTTGGCCATACATCTGCAGTGGGCAGAACGGAGAGCGAGACTTCTTTAGAGGCAACACGTTTATTATAACAACGTGATCCTAACACGAAGGGGTAACGGCCCCTTCCACTCGATACTCGACGTAGGTCACGGCTTTGGGTCTTCAAGTACTACACGACAACAGCCAGCCGGACACGCTCAGGGCTCCTCCGGCTTGTATAGTCAGTCCCGGCTCTGGAGCAGACCGGTGGACACGGCAGCCAAAGGGGAGAATTCCACCCCGCGAAGACGTCCAAGAGAGAGATGGAGCGATTAGCTCGGCTCGTGTGCAGGCGATGGATTCTGACGACATCCTAGGACTGAGAGTGGGGGTTGGGACTTCATACAGCAGTGGGTAGACAATTGCTGGTCACGTGGCGATGTACTACGTGAGCTTGCATTGTTTGCAATAACCCGTAGATTCACAGGGAGGAATTCTTCCAGACACGACTGACAAAACGATTGTTTAATTGTCAAGAGCTGGAACATCTTGCCAAGAGCTGGAACATCTTGTCAAGAGCTGGAACATCTTGTCAAGAGCTGGAACATCTTGTCAAGAGCTGGAACATCTTGTCAAGAGCTGGAACATCTTGTCAAGAGCTGGAACATCTTGTCAAGAGCTGGAACATCTTGTCAAGAGCTGGAACATCTTGTCAAGAGCTGGAACATCTTGCCAAGAGCTGGAACATCTTGCCAAGAGCTGGAACATCTTGCCAAGAGCTGGAACATCTTGCCAAGAGCTGGAACATCTTGTCAAGAGCTGGAACATCTTGCCAAGAGCTGGAACATCTTGCCAAGAGCTGGCACATCTTGTCAAGAGCTGGAACATCTTTCCAAGAGCTGGAACATCTTGCCAAAAGCTGGAACATCTTGCCAAGAGCTGGAACATCTTGCCAAGAGCTGGAACATCTTGTCAAGAGCTGGAACATCTTGCCAAGAGCTGGAACATCTTGCCAAGAGCTGGAACATCTTGTCAAGAGCTGGAACATCTTGCCAAGAGCTGGAACATCTTGCCAAGAGCTGGAACATCTTGCCAAGAGCTGGAACATCTTGTCAAGAGCTGGAACATCTTGCCAAGAGCTGGAACATCTTGCCAAGAGCTGGAACATCTTGTCAAGAGCTGGCACATCTTGTCAAGAGCTGGAACATCTTGCCAAGAGCTGGAACATCTTGCCAGAGCTGCACTAAGTGCAGAACCGAATGTTAATGTGACCAGGGGGTTTTGTTGCTACTCTACAGTCATTGTTGACTGTAGAGAACATCACAACTGGGTCCACGTGTGCGAGTCTCTACGCATGACGATGGGCCTCTGTGCAATTCTACGGTGAGCGGGCCGAGACCAGTAGTTCACGACTCTTCCAAACCCAGTAGAATCACGGGCAGATGAGACCCGGGTTTAAACCCTGCCTCTCAGCGGTGCCGGCTGCACGTGTCGAACCCCGCCTGAGCCACCCGGCCTTCTCACAATGCAGCAAAGCTTCCGTCGCAGCGGCTGTTGACGACGATGGAGATGGCCGAGTATCCCAGTGTAGAACGACAGAGCTTGGGCGATCGTCTGCGGCTTTTTTCCCCCTCCCTGTCGCCCTTGGAGAGGGGGGCGAGCGAAAATTGCGCGCCTTTATAAACCTAGGTGTACGCGATGTTCACGCTTGTGTGTAAGCTGCCAATGAACGTGCACACACACGAGAGAACAAAACAATATTGACAGAAACTTGAACAGGCCGCCGCCTGCGATTAACCAAGTGCATTGACACCATTGGAACCTCATTTGCCAGTAAAAAATATAATTGGTTTTTTACCCTTCTATCTGGCAACAAAACTGACACCTTTTTTTTACAAAGAGTCATGTTTGCATAGACCACAATACCTGCAGTCATAATGCAAACAAAAAACATAACTCTGATGATGATATGCACTGTCCTTGAAGTTGATTGACCTGCGCCTTTTGGCGTCATCTGGTCCAACCCATGTGAGACTAGGCTCCAAGGAAAGCTGTCTCGGGTGTGGACCAATCAACTTCAAGGACAGTGCACATACATTATCAGAGTTGTGTTTTTTGTTTGCATTCCGACCGCAGGTATTGTGGTCTATGTAAACATGACTCCTTGTAAAAAAAGGTGTCAGTTTTGTTGCCAGATAGAAGGGTAAAACACCAAGTGCATAGAGTTAATGATCTCAGCCCGGTCTCCAACGACAGCGCAGCATCATCCTCGAGTGACATTTGGTTCCGCGCTGATCTCCATCACAGCCGAGAATCAGAACATTTCCTCGACCGTCACGTGACCACCCCAACGTCGCAGAGAGAGCGGGAAAGTGCCGCCCTCTTCTCAGTGTGGCTCAGAGAGGTCACGTGTTGAAGAGGGGACCTCAAGAGGTAGCTTTGCGACATCTGCTCCTGTGGTTCTGTGGGGGTGGGCGGGGTTCCCCCCCCCCCCCCACGAGGATACAGACGGCGACAAACGGAGACAAGAACGCGCTCCGATTAAGGTGCGAACGGGCCGTGTTAGTGAAATGGCAGAAGCCTAAAAACGTACAAACTGCAGCAAGTATCCGGAACAGCAAATATCAACGGCCAAGTGTCCCAAGCATGAACGTCAAACGACAAAAGCCACTTCCAGAACGAGGCAGGCTTCAGTGTGCGGCGACTTGACTGAGCACATAACGTGCGTCAACGGGGAGTGCTGGAGGTCAGCGGCTCAGCGGCGGACCCAAGTTTCACTCGCGACCGTGGCCAACATCAGCGGCAGATGATATCGGTCCTGGGCCTCCCCTAGGTCGACTCGGCCTTAAAACGAGTTACCTGGTGCGTGGCCGGGCGTGCAGATCGTCACGCCAGCCCCCCCCCCCCCCCCATAGCTGCCCCCGTACCATCCTGGACAGGCGCTTGCCAACAGCACAGCCAGTTAACGACTACGGGGGGTTGGTGGGGGGGTGGTGGGGGGGGAGTCGCTGCACACCGCCCCACAACGCCGGTGACACAGGTTCAATTCAGACCATGGCCGCCACCGTTTCACTGATTAGCATCCGAACCTGGCATGGATCACAACCCACCCCAACCCGCTCCACCCACCTACCACCCACCCCCACCCACCCACCCCGCCCCCCCACCCACCCCGCCCCCCCACCCACTCAACCACCTCACCCCCCACCCACCCCGCCCCCCACCCACCCCCCACCCACCCCGCCCACCCCGCCCCCCCCACCACCCACCCACCCCCCACTCACCCACCCCCCCACCCCACCCCCCCCTAATCACACTGCAGGTCGTTGAGTCGCACGTCGAGGTCGGCGGCGGCCATCTTGCCTGCGGACACGCTGAACGAGCCGCCTGTGGCCGGCAGAGCTGCGGGGGGGTGGGGGGGGCGGGGTGGGGGGTGGGTGGGTGGGTGGGGGGAGACACACGGAGAGAAAACAGCGACGGTCAAGCGCACGCACACGGAACACCGCCACTCGCACAAAGACAAAGGTCCCCGTGCAGCCTTCACTAATTGGAGGGGCGAGTGCCGTCAGCGAGCGGCACTTACGAAGGCCGCCGGCGCCGTGGCGCACGAGGGGGGGGCGGGTGGCCAGCACCACCACACCCGGCCGCCTTTGTCTCTCCCCCAGTGCTAGGGATGTTCACTACACACCGCACCGGGTACTCGTTTGAGACCGAGTCGACCTAGGGGAGGGCCCAGGACCGGTTCAGATCATCATCACCGGTGTTGGCCGTGGCGCTGACCGCTGCACTCCCGCAGACACAGAGAAGACCGCCAGCCACGCGGCGCAGCTGTGGAGGCGGCAGCGAGGGCTGGTGGCTCGCCGGGAGCAAGCGGTGCAGGCAAGCGCGCACTGAAGGCCACCCGTTGCATCTGCATGGGATAGAGTGTTGCCCCCTCGCACGCGTTGGGCATTCTCTGGGTGATTCAGTTTCCTCCCACGTGTATTAACGGTCGTTAGTTTACTGAAATTTGCTTAATAAATCAAGGGCTGCAGAACCCAGGCAATTGTTGGTAGCACCGTCTCCTGGCTGCTGCTGCCTTCCCCCACTACTCGTCCGCGCTGCCTCCTCGTGCTCTCTCCGTTCGACGGCGATGAGCGAAATGCCGGTGGGGAGGAAGGCAACGGCAGTGGCACAGCGGCACAAGTTGAAATTACAAATAACAACAATAATCGTAATAAGAGACCCGAGAAAAGCCAGAACAGCTCCCATGCTGTAAACACGCGTCGAGGCTTCGGCGACATCGGCGACGCGCGCGAGTCGTGCCGCGTCTACGAGCGGCCACTTTGCCCGTGGACGCACCGCGCCAAACCCCATCAAACGACGTAATTGTCTCCGCTTTTCCGATCCGACAACTCGCCGTTCTTCACGCTCCGCGCGGCTCGGGGTCCGGCGGTCGTGCGCTCGCTGCAGAGGTTCGTATCTGGCGGGGCCACCCTAGTAATTACTGCGGTGTGTGTTATCACTCGGCGGGTGGGTGGCTGGGTGGGTGGGTGGGCGGGTGGTTAAGTGGCCGGGTGGGTGGCTGCGTGGGTGGGTGGCTGCGTGGGTGGGTGGCTGCGTGGATGTCTGGATGGGTGGCTGCGTGGATGTCTGGGTGGGTGGCTGGGTGGGTGGCTGCGTGGATGTCTGGGTGGGTGGGTGGATGTCTGGGTGGGTGGCTGCGTGGATGTCTGGGTGGGTGGCTGGGTGGGTGGGTGGATGTGTGGGTGGATGTCTGGATGGGTGGCTGCGTGGATGTCTGGGTGGGTGGCTGGGTGGATCTCTGAATGGGTAGCTGCGTGGATGTCTGCGTGGATGTCTGGGTGGGTGGCTGGGTGGCTGGGTGGATGTCTGGGTGGGTGGCTGGGTGGGTGGGTGGATGTCTGGGTGGATGTCTGGATGGGTGGCTGCGTGGATGTCTGGGTGGGTGGCTGGGTGGGTGTCTGGATGGGTGGCTGCGTGGATGTCTGGGTGGGTGGGTGGATGTCTGGGTGGATGTCTGGGTGGGTGGCTGGGTGGCTGGGTGGGTGGGTGGCTGGGTGGCTGGGTGGGTGGATGTCTGGGTGGATGTCTGGGTGGGTGGCTGGGTGGATGTCTGGGTGGGTGGCTGCGTGGATGTCTGGGTGGGTGGCTGGGTGGGTGGGTGGATGTCTGGGTGGGTGGCTGGGTGGCTGGGTGGCTGGGTGGGTGGGTGGCTGGGTGGATGTCTGGGTGGATGTCTGGGTGGGTGGCTGGGTGGATGTCTGGGTGGGTGGCTGGGTGGCTGGGTGGATGTCTGGGTGGGTGGCTGCGTGGATGTCTGGGTGGGTGGCTGGGTGGGTGGGTGGCTGGGTGGATGTCTGGGTGGGTGGCTGTGTGGCTGGGTGGGTGGGTGGCTGGGTGGATGTCTGGGTGGATGTCTGGGTGGGTGGCTGGGTGGATGTCTGGGTGGATGTCTGGGTGGGTGGCTGCGTGGATGTCTGGGTGGGTGGCTGGGTGGCTGGGTGGATGTCTGGGTGGGTGGCTGCGTGGATGTCTGGGTGGGTGGCTGGGTGAGTGGGTGGCTGGGTGGATGTCTGGGTAGGTGGCTGCGTGGATGTCTGGGTGGATGTCTGGGTGGGTGGCTGGGTGGATGTCTGGGTGGGTGGCTGCGTGGATGTCTGGGTGGGTGGCTGGGTGGCTGAGTGGCTGGGTGGATGTCTGGGTGGGTGGCTGCGTGGATGTCTGGGTGGGTGGCTGGGTGGCTGGGTGGGTGGGTGGGTGGCTGGGTGGGTGGGTGGGTTGATGTCTGGATGGGTGGCTGCGTGGATGTCTGGGTGGGTGGCTGGGTGGCTGGGTGGGTGGGTGGCTGGGTGGGTGGGTGGCTGGGTGGATGTCTGGGTTGATGTCTGGATGGGTGGCTGCGTGGATGTCTGGATGGGTGGCTGGGTGGGGTGGCTGAGTGGCTGGGTGGTGGCTGGGTGGGGTGGGGGTGGCTGGGTGGGTGGCTGAGTGGCTGGGTGAGTGGGTGGTTGGGTGGGTGGCTGGGTGGGTGGGTGGCTGAGTGGGTGGCTGGGTGAGTGGGTGGCTGGGTGGGTGGCTGGGTGAGTGGGTGGGTGAGTGGCTGGGTAGGTGGCTGAGTGGGTGGCTGGGTGAGTGGATGGCTGGGTGGGTGACTGGGTGGGTGGCTGGATGGGTGGCTGGGTGGGTGGCTGGGTGGGTGGCTGAGTGGCTGGGTGAGTGGGTGGCTGGGTGGGTGGCTGGGTGAGTGGGTGGGTGTCTGGGTAGGTGGCTGAGTGGGTGGCTGGGTGAATGGATGGCTGGGTGGGTGACTGGGTGGGTGGCTGGATGGGTGGCTGGGTGGGTGGCTGGGTGGGTGGCTGAGTGGGTGGCTGGGTGGGTGGCTGAGTGGCTGAGTGGGTGGCTGGGTGGGTGGCTGAGTGGGTGGCTGGGTGGGTGGCTGGGTGAGTGGGTGGCTGGGTGGGTGGCTGGGTGGGTGGCTGAGTGGGTGGCTGGGTGGGTGGCTGGGTGGGTGGTTGAGTGGGTGGCTGAGTGGGTGGCTGGGTGGCTGGCTGGGTGGGTGGCTGAGTGGGTGGCTGGGTGAGTGGGTGGCTGGGTGGGTGGCTGGGTGAGTGGGTGGCTGGGTGGGTGGCTGGGTGGGTGGCTGAGTGGGTGGCTGGGTGAGTGGGTGGCTGGGTGGGTGACTGGGTGGGTGGCTGGGTGAGTCGCGAAATGAAGAAACTCACTCGAGAGTTTGTCCGCGAGGCCGAGTCCCAGCTCGTCCAGCACCTGGCTCACGATGGCATCACTGCACACACACAGACACACACACAGACACACACAGACACACAGACACACACACACACAGACACACACACACACAGACAAACACACACACAGACACACAGATACACAGACACACGTGCACACACACAGACACACATGCACACACAGACACACACACACACAGACACACACACAGACACACACAGACACACGCACACACACGCACACACACACGTACACAGACACGCACACACACACACACAAAGATAAAGATCCCCCGTATAGCCTTGACAGACTGTAGGGGCAAGTGCTGTTAGCGAGCACCTATGAAGGCCGGCACGGCACACGAGGGGGTGGGTGGCCAGCACCACGCCCGACCGCCTTTGTCTCCCTAGTGGCGATGTTTATACACCGCACCAGGTAGTCATTTAAGTCTGAGTCGACCTAGGGGAGGCCCAGGACCGGTTCAGATAATCGTCAACGGTGGTGGCCGTGAGGTGTACAGTCTGGAAAGTACCCACGTGGCAAATTTCCAGTGTGTTGCATGTCGGGAAGTACGCTAAACATTTTGAACAGACACACACATACACACAAGTTTGCCTTTGATAATTGGTGTTTTACCCTTCTATCTGGCAACAAAACTGACACCTTTTTACGAGTCATGTTTGCATAGACTACAATACCTGCAGCCATAATGCAAACAAAAAACACAACTCTGATAGTAAAGTCACGTAGAAGGGAAGTAATAAAATAATAAAAATAAAACATAATAAAACAATTCTCACGACGTTTCGGCCACAACGCAAGCAGCCGTCCTCAGGTGAAAACCAGGTCCGTCGAGGCGACAGAGTCTGAATGAAACAGCACACGAGCTTGGAGCATATATATAAGCTGGGCGCATAGACAAAGGAATTTGCATAGCAAAAGGAATTTAGCATATTTATGGGAAATGCAGGAATGTGATTAGTACTGCATATGCATGTGCATTATGCAGGATTAACAGCATCAAAGGGAGCTGCAGTTACTGCTGCTGCTGCAGTTACTGCTGCTGCAGTTTCTGCTGCTGCTGCAGTTGCTGCTGCTGCTGCAGTTGCTGCTGCTGCTGCAGTTGCTGCTGCTGCAGTTGCTGCTGCTACTGTACTTGCTGCTGCTGCAGTTGCTGCCTTATCCATTTTAATATAACACTATGTATTATTCTACCCACCCTAATGTGTATCACATTGCTATATGTTTACTATACAACTAGCTGTACTACATGGTTTATTACGTCCTTCCAATGATTGCTAAGCCAGAATCCATCTTCTCGGTTGAAATTGTCTCTGTGTTTGTATATGTGGATCGCCTCATGAACGAATCTCTCATGATAGCCAGATGGCTTGCAGAGAACCTCTGTCTTGGAGAAGTCAATGTCATGTGAGCCCACTGAATTGTAACAGTGATCTGCCACGGCTGAGGTGTTTGTCCTACCGTGTTTCAGGTCTGCCTTATGTTCACGGATGCGGTCCGAGACATGTCGTTTGGTTTCTCCAATGTAACTGCTACCACAGAGGCAACTTAGTTTGTAGACGCCAGGATACTGTATGTCTGGAACCACATCTTTTACAGACGGGACCAGATCACGGATTTTATGTACTGTGTTGAATCGGACCTGGATCTTGTGTTTAATCAGGATTTTGGAGATCTTTTTTGTGACCCCAGCAATGTAGGGTAAGGTGATGGTCTTGAAAGGCTCCTCAACAGGATCCTTCTTGATGGTTGGAGTGATGGCTTTGCGGATTGTGTAGTCGGAGTAACCATTAGCCTTAAGAGCTTGGCGTACGTGTATGGAATTGATGTGGTCGAGAAATTGGTCTAGAGCAGGCCGGCCACATGGCCATCAGATTCACCATGGAAGTCGAAAATGATGGCAAGCTACCCTTTTTGGATGTCCTAATCAAAAGGAGACCTGATGGTTCAATGAGCCACTCTGTCTACAGGAAAGCCACCCACACGGATGCTTATCTAAAACCGGATTCCCACCACCATCCATCCCAGAAGAATTCCCTCATCAAGACTCTATATCATAGAGCCCAATGCATCTCCGACCATGAACACATTTCCAGTGAACTCAAACACGTACGCCAAGCTCTTAAGGCTAATGGTTACTCCGACTACACAATCCGCAAAGCCATCACTCCAACCATCAAGAAGGATCCTGTTGAGGAGCCTTTCAAGACCATCACCTTACCCTACATTGCTGGAGTCACAAAAAGATCTCCAAAATCCTGATTAAACACAAGATCCAGGTCCGATTCAACACAGTACATAAAATCCGTGATCTGGTCCCGTCTGTAAAAGATGTGGTTCCAGACATACAGTATCCTGGCGTCTACAAACTAAGTTTCCTCTGTGGTAGCAGTTACATTGGAGAAACCAAACGACATGTCTCGGACCGCATCCGTGAACATAAGGCAGACCTGAAACACGGTAGGACAAACACCTCAGCCGTGGCAGATCACTGTTACAATTCAGTGGGCTCACATGACATTGACTTCTCCAAGACAGAGGTTCTCTGCAAGCCATCTGGCTATCATGAGAGATTCGTTCATGAAGCGATCCACATATACAAACACAGAGACAATTTCAACCGAGAAGATGGATTCTGGCTTAGCAATCATTGGAAGGACGTAATAAACCATTTCGGATCTTAACTGATTGTGTTCACGTTTACGGTGACTTTCAGACCGCGTTCCACTCACTGGCATGGTGCAGTGTGCAGAGTAATGTATGGTGTCGTAATTGTATAGTAAACATATAGCAGTGTGATACACATTAGGGTGGGTAGAATAATACATAGTGTTATATTAAAATGGATAAGGCAGCAACTGCAGCAGCAGCAAGTACAGCAGCAGCAGCAACTGCAGCAGCAGCAGCAACTGCAGCAGCAGCAGCAACTGCAGCAGCAGCAGCAACTGCAGCAGCAGCAGAAACTGCAGCAGCAGTAACTGCAGCAGCAGCAGTAACTGCAGCTCCCTTTGATGCTGTTAATCCTGCATAATGCACATGCATATGCAGTACTAATCACATTCCTGCATTTCCCATAAATATGCTAAATTCCTTTTGCTATGCAAATTCCTTTGTCTATGCGCCCAGCTTATATATATGCTCCAAGCTCGTGTGCTGTTTCATTCAGACTCTGTCGCCTCGACGGACCTGGTTTTCACCTGAGGACGGCTGCTTGCGTTGTGGCCGAAACGTCGTGAGAATTGTTTTATTATGTTTTATTTTTATTATTTTATTACTTCCCTTCTACGTGACTTTACCGAAAGAACCAAGAAGATGAATCCCTGCAGTCACGAAAGCTTTAAATCGAAAAATACAACTCTGATAATGTATGCACTGTCCTTGAAGTTGATTGGTCCACACCCGAGACAGCTTTCCTTAGTCTCACACGGTGTTGGACCAGATGACGCCAAAAGGCGCACAACTCAAAGACAATGCACCATCAGAGTATGAGAGCTCGCGACTCCCCCCCCATCACCTCTCCTCCTCCTCGTCGCCCTCATCGCCCACGGCGTCGTCGATGGCGTCGTTCATCACCTCCTCCTTCACGTCCGTGATCTCTGACTGCTCCTCAAACTCCACCATGATCTTGTGGACCTGCGGCAGCGTGAGCTGGGCGGGGTGCGACACGCGCGCCGGCGGAGACGAGTCATCGGTCGTGTAGTGTATAGTGTAGTGTATAGTGTAGTGTAGTGTATAGTGTAGTGTATAGTGTAGTGTATAGTGTATAGTAGTGTAGTGTATAGTGTAGTGTATAGTGTAGTGTATAGTAGTGTATAGTGTAGTGTATAGTAGTGTAGTGTATAGTAGTGTAGTGTATAGTAGTGTAGTGTATAGTAGTGTAGTGTATAGTAGTGTAGTGTATAGTAGTGTAGTGTATAGTGTAGTGTATAGTAGTGTAGTGTATAGTGTAGTGTATAGTAGTGTAGTGTATAGTAGTGTAGTGTATAGTAGTGTAGTGTATAGTAGTGTAGTGTATAGTAGTGTAGTGTATAGTAGTGTAGTGTATAGTAGTGTAGTGTATAGTAGTGTAGTGTATAGTAGTGTAGTGTATAGTAGTGTAGTGTATAGTAGTGTAGTGTATAGTAGTGTAGTGTATAGTAGTGTAGTGTATAGTAGTGTAGTGTATAGTAGTGTAGTGTATAGTAGTGTAGTGTATAGTAGTGTAGTGTATAGTAGTGTAGTGTATAGTAGTGTAGTGTATAGTAGTGTAGTGTATAGTGTAGTGTATAGTAGTGTAGTGTATAGTGTAGTGTAGTGCCTCTATAGAGCCCAGTGTGTTCACTTACCGACCATTCCCCTGTTAACGACGGGCTGTTGTCGATGGAGTAAATATTAATTAATGCATCGATTAACCCCGTTTCTTTTAACACGATGTGTTTATAATGTTGTTAGTATCTTTATGAATTAATATGTTCATTGTTTAAATGTTATAAAGAACTTCTTTTGAAGGGTAACTTTCGATGCCATCGGAACGAATTAAGCCTTTTCGCTTAACCACCAGTTTCACGGAACCAATCACCAACGTGAAGAGGGATTTCACTGTAACAATTATAACCCAAGTTCAATAATCAAACATCAATAACCATCTTCTTGGTTCTTTCGGTAAAGTCACGTAGAATGGGAATAAAATAAAATAATAAAAATAAAACATAATTAAATACAATTTTCACGACGTTTCGGCCACAACGCTGTCCTCAGGTGAAGACCAGGTCTGTCAGAAAGACAGCGTCTAAATGAAACACCACCAAGCTTGGCAGCGTATATTTAAGCTGCTGGGTTGGAGGGGGAAGAGCGCCTTGACAAAGGAATTTGCATATCAAGAGGAATTTAGCAAATTTAAGATACAATGTTGAAGAATGGCAGTCGAAGAAGCGTCGATGACATTTTTAAAGTTTTGAAATCCCATCGACGATACTCGTGCCATTTTTGATTTGCTCCCGTTTGTGTAACGTATCGCTGACCAAATTCTTTTCCGGAAGTACATTTTCAGAGCCAACGAAACGCCCGGAAAATCGCGGTGGTGTTGACGGTGGTCACCCATTAAATTACCAACCAGGTCCAAAAACCCTGCTTAGCTTCCAGACAGCCAATGAGGTGCGGGCGCATGCCGCAGTGATTTGCTCGCAGGCGTAGAGTCGGCATTTCTTCTTCAACGCATTTATTGTTTCTGCTTCCATTGTCCACACTTTGAGTTGTTCCGTGTTACTTTGGTGACCCGGGTGATCACACGCGCAAAATTCTCGTCTCTGGAGTTGGTAAGACAAAGGCGATCAAGCGCGATTCTAGCGCTCGCAAAGCTCCGTGCGTGTGCGTGCGAGGCAGCGGGGCCCAGCACACCTACCTGCTGGTTCATGGCGGCCATGGCCCTGGTGACGCCCTTCATGGCCTGGGCCATCGCGCCGTTGGACTTGAGCGTGTGCATCTTGAAGGACACGGCCTGGATGTTGGCTCGCATCACCATGAACTTCTTGATGTGACGACGTGTGCGCACCAGGTCCTTGGCCATGATCTTGACGGCGTCCTGTCGACGGCGAGGGTCAAGGCGGTGGGCTCAGGGCGATGGGGTCAACAGAGCGATAAGAAACGCGACAAGGGAGATGGACACGGGCGATAGAGACGGAGAGAAGGCGAAAGACACAGGCAGGATTAACGAGACACACAGAAACAGCGAGACAGAGAGATCCACACACGAAGAAAGTAGGACACAGAGACCAAGCCACGGAGAGACAAACACAAAAACAAAAAGATTCACACACGAAGGCCACAAGACACACAGAGAGACAGAGCTGAGACAAAAATAGAGACACAGAGAGATATGGGGAAAGAGGCACGTAGAGAGAGAGTGTGTCTGTCACATGGAGTTGGGCACATTCCATTCCCAAACTCAAAGTTGCCGACCCTTACCCGCCTCCTCCTCCTCCTCCTCCACCCTGCACACGTGTCCCACCCATCACCCTGCACACGTGTCCCACCCATCACCCTGCACACGTGTCCCACCCATCACCCTGCACACGTGTCCCACCCATCACCCTGCACACGTGTCCCACCCATCACCCTGCACACGTGTCCCACCCATCACCCTGCACACGTGTCCCACCCATCACCCTGCACACGTGTCCCACCCATCACCCTGCACACGTGTCCCACCCATCACCCTGCACACGTGTCCCACCCATCACCACCTCCCGCTAATCCCGACTCCACCCACAGCGCTTTCCTCCCCACTGCCACGTAGCTTAGCGAGGGCCCACCAAACTATATACCCGTGCTCCCTCACCATGTGGCCGGCTTTGGCCATCTTCTTGATCTCAGCGACGATCTTCTTCTCCTGCGTCTGCAGCGTCTGTCTCTCGCGCTCCAGGTCCCTCATGGCGCGCGCGAGGGCTCGCTGGTTCCGCCGCACCATCTGCTCCGGAGTCTTTCTCTTTCCACACAGGCAGTCCATGGCTGGCTGCGACTCTGCAGAAACAACGACGACGACGAGAACACCACCCAGCACCCGCGGCAAGTCGGCGGGCAGCTCACGCGTGGTGCGGATTAAGTGTGGGTACGCTACCCCCCACTTCCGACGAAAATTACACCGGAAATTATTTACCGGCACGTGTGACCGGTTTCCTTGGTCACACGTGGCGAGCAGGTTTTCCCTGGCTGTGCCGGAGAGTGCTCCGATGGTGTCTTTGGGGTTTAAAAAATAAAACAAAAACTAAATGAGCGGGGATGGAAAGGGGGGCTGGGAAGAGGAGTCTATGGAGTCAGGCCCCCTCATAGCGCTGCTCCCCCCCCGCCCCCCATCGCCTCCCCACACACATCCTGCCCCGTCAGCAAGAGGAGAGCAGTCCACTCTTAGAGACGAGGCCGATCCATCGTCACGTCCAAAGTCGACAGATGAACTCCCATTAAAGCCCACGGGGAAACGTTCAAGCTGTCGCGCGCGCACGCCGCAGATGGAAGCGACAACTCCAAGAGAGCGTTCACAGACGTGTGTTCATCACGCTGCCCTCGCAGCAGGGGAAAACTGTGCTCAGGAGGGCCATTGGCAAACAAAACAAAAACATCTGCCGCGTTGTGGACCGTTCCCCCGTCCGTGTCGCGTGCGTCTGTGCACTGCGGCGACCACCACAACATCGCAAGCCGCGTGAACTTGACGACGCATTCCCCCCCTCCCTCGTCACTGAAAGAAGAAAACCGAATGCGCAATGGGAGAGCGCCAGAACGAGCACGCAGGGCAAACCGCGTGGCAGGGCAAGAGAGATTCACACACGCAAGCACACACACGCACACGCAGCGACATCGTCAAGCCCTCTCTCTCTTGTTCACGTGAGCTGGGAGTCGCCACTTTAGTAAACGTTCAATACGCAAAACGAGTAGAGGAACACAAATAGACAATTGTTGTTGTTGCTATTGTTGTTGCTGTTGTTGTTGTTGCCCGCATTGACACGTCTCTACGCCGCATGGAGCCCACAACTCAATGTCCAAGAACACGCCGCTCGTCAACAACCGTCAAGGGTTCATCAGCTGTGATTACCCTCCAGGGCCCGGTGCGCTAACCACTGCGCCACCGCTCCCCCACACTTCCCAAGTGGACACTAATTGGCGGTGACGTCACAAAGGCTCTCGTGCCACCCCCCCCCCAACAGTTACCATGGAGATACAGCACGAGCGTGTCGACCACGCACACAGCAGCAGTAACAACAACGACGTCGCCACGGTGCCTGTGTGCCAGGCTAGGTGCACTTGCGACGCCAAATAAACGTGGACCCCCCCCACCCACCTGGTGGGGGTCTTACGTCGGGGTCCTTCCGGGGGGGGGGCGAGGGGCGCGTCAAAGGCCTCCACCACCACCTCCTCCACCACCTCCTCCACCACCACCTCCACCACCACCACCTCCACCTCCTCCACCACCACCACCACCTCCTCCACCACCACCACCACCTCCACCACCTCCTCCACCACCACCACCACCTTCACCACCACCAGAGCCTCTTCCTCTGCTGCTGCTGCTTCCGGGTTCACGTCGCGAGGGGCGGGGCGTGACGTCACCCAGGCGCGTCACGAGGCACGGCCGCGTGATGGACGGAGGATACTAGCATACGACGTTTCGATTGCAACACAAGCAATCATCATCAGGTATAAATTAAATAGAAACACAAATCTAGTATACTTAGAAATGTAATGTAATATAACAGAGAGTTGGATAACATAACAGTCAACACCCCACCTGGTTGATTACGTTCTTCCTGAGAATGCTAAATTTGAGAGAGAGATTATGTTTCTGGTTCTGTGTTTGATCTCTCTCTCAAATTTGTCATTCTCAGGAAGAACGTAATCAACCAGATAGGGTGTTGACTGTTATGTTATCCGACTCTCTGTTGTATTACATTACATTTCTAAGTATAATAGATTTGTGTTTCTATTTAATTTATACCTGATGATGATTGCTTGTGTTGCAATCGAAACGTCGTATGCTAGTATTTAATTTATTATTTTATCTTCATACGTGACTTTACCGAAAGAACCAAAGAATACTCTCATGACGTGTCATGCCTGCGAGCTCATAGACATTGTGACAGCAGGAGAAGGTCGCTGTTCCTCTCGTGTGCTTGGGCAGCGATGTCGCAATGCCGGGATACGTTGCTGGCGAGCGTCTATTGCGCACACGGTGACACAGGCACCAGGTACCCAAAGCCAATGTGGACTTCTTCACATTTGAAGTCCCAAACAGCACGGAACACTCATTCATATGAAGCTGAGATGACCTTGAGAAGGAGCATGCCAGATACCAGAAGCCAAGAACGGAACCTGTTTTTTAAAAATCCTTTATATTAAGTTCGCTTGCGTGCTTGCTTGCTTGCTTACGACCGTGTAAATCTTTCGGTCGTTTTTTAACCCACTTCCCGTGATCCAATCGAGCTGACATTTTGCACACAGACTCGTTGTGCGTGACAATTAATTTTAGTGAAAAAATTTTCCCAAATTTTACACTGTTTAGGGAATTTTTTTTAAAATATTTAATTACCAATTGCTTAATGGTGGCAGACAATCATCTGACCCATAGGTGGCAGCCATCTCAAGCCAGAGGACGAGAGGACTCTAGCCGCCACGCATATAAAGGATTTAAAGTGAAAAACTTTGTTTTCACGGGTTAATTTTTGCAAGGTTTGAATTACAATACTCTGTCCAACACACACTCGTACACCCTTACACTCACCCACATAAGCATTACACATTTTCAAAAGAACCCCTGTGCGGCCTATGCTGACCGTGCTGACTGTTTGGGCAATGCGATTTGCTGGTAGCCGTGAAGGCTGCAATGGTGGTGGTGGGGTCAGCACCACGCCTCTGTCTCCCCAACGCTGAAGCTGACGTCACACACCGGCTACTTACTCATCCTGGCACCAGACAAACTCCACTCTACATCCTGGCACCAGACAACCTCCACTCTACATCCTGGCACCAGACAACCTCCACTCTACATCCTGGCACCAGACAAACTCCATTCAACATCCTGGCACCAGACAAACTCCACTCTACATCCTGGCACCAGACAAACTCCACTCTACATCCTGGCACCAGACAAACTCCATTCAACATCCTGGCACCAGACAAACTCCACTCTACATCCTGGTACCAGACAAACTCCACTCTACATCCTGACACCAGACAAACTCCATTCAACATCCTGGTACCAGACAAACTCCACTCTACATCCTGACACCAGACAAACTCCATTCAACATCCTGGCACCAGACAACCTCCACTCTACATCCTGGCACCAGACAACCTCCACTCTACATCCTGACACCAGACAAACTCCATTCAACATCCTGGCACCAGACAAACTCCACTCTACATCCTGGCACCAGACAAACTCCACTCTACATCCTGGCACCAGACAAACTCCATTCAACATCCTGGCACCAGACAAACTCCACTCTACATCCTGGTACCAGACAAACTCCACTCTACATCCTGGCACCAGACAAACTCCACTCTACATCCTGGCACCAGACAAACTCCACTCTACATCCTGACACCAGACAAACTCCATTCAACATCCTGGCACCAGACAACCTCCACTCTACATCCTGGCACCAGACAAACTCCATTCAACATCCTGACACCAGACAACCTCCACTCTACATCCTGACACCAGACAAACTCCACTCTACATCCTGGCACCAGACAAACTCCAATCAACATCCTGCCACCAGACAAACTCCATTCAACATCCTGGCACCAGACAAACTCCACTCTACATCCTGGCACCAGACAAACTCCACTCTACATCCTGGCACCAGACAAACTCCACTCTACATCCTGACACCAGACAACCTCCACTCTACATCCTGGCACCAGACAAACTCCATTCAACATCCTGGCACCAGACAAACTCCACTCTACATCCTGGCACCAGACAAACTCCACTCTACATCCTGGCACCAGACAACCTCCACTCTACATCCTGGCACCAGACAAACTCCACTCTACATCCTGGCACCAGACAAACTCCATTCAACATCCTGGCACCAGACAAACTCCACTCTACATCCTGGCACCAAACAAACTCCACTCTACATCCTGGCACCAGACAAACTCCACTCTACATCCTGGCACCAGACAAAGCCAAGGGAATGCCCAGGAACGGTTCCTATATTTGCAACCGAGTTAGAAGTGGCTGCTGGACATTTTGTATTCAGATCACCACGTTTGTAGCGCATTTCACTAACCAGCACGCCACATTTCTGCCCGCCCCACATACACAGAGGCACACTATCAGTATGCAACAGAGGAGGCAAAAGATGAGCCGGGCCAACTTGTATTGGCACACACCGGGGTTAATCGAAAGAGCATCATCATCACGGTGCCTAGGAGATGTTAACTACCTCGCCTGGTACACAAGAGGTCGTGGGTTCGATCCCGACTAACGCCTGCTGCTGTATATTTGAAATCTGCGTGTCTCTCTCTCATCATCATCACGGTGGCTAGGAGATGTTGACTACCTCGCCTGGTATACAAGAGGTCGTGGGTTCGATCCCGATCCTAACGCCTGCTGCTGTATATTTGAAGTCTGCGTGTCTCTCCCCGTGGCCACGTGGATTTCTCTCCGGGTTTTCCCTCCACATTTAGAATCACAAGGCCCTCAAGAGAATGTGCATGCTTTAATTTGACCGGTGGGGTAAAATGTGGGTGGTGGTGGTCAACATTTCCGACTGGATATCTGTGATGAAGAGCTTCACAGCTCATCGGATTCCTCCAAGATATATCATCACCGAGTCTGTGTAGTCCCACCTCTCCTAAAACAAAGTATTGGCCAGCGTGGAAGAGTAGGCCAAGTTACATCCCACGGAGGCTCTCTCTCCGGAGCTCCCTCGAGAAAACCTTCCGTCACAGCGGTGACGCGAGCACTTGCAGGACTGCACCTTTAC
Source organism: Lethenteron reissneri (assembly GCF_015708825.2). Taxonomy (NCBI): domain Eukaryota; kingdom Metazoa; phylum Chordata; class Hyperoartia; order Petromyzontiformes; family Petromyzontidae; genus Lethenteron; species Lethenteron reissneri. The sequence goes on from NW_026891084.1 coordinate 91,189, forward strand.
CCATCGGCATTAGCTGCTTGAAGTCTGCTCCTGTGATGGGGTTACACGTCAACATCGCTACGAGTGTATTTGGGTGAAGTTATTTTTACAACGGCCGAACGTACACACACGCAATGCGCATGCATCGTGTGCATGCGTGATCAACATACGTTGTGTGTCGATATAACCCAGTCAATGACAGACACCCGCTGTCATTCACGACGACATTCACTCCCCACCCCCCTTCTGGTCTGCACAACTGATTGCCGAGTTTGTGGTTCGCAATCGGAAGAGGCGTTTGGTTCGTTACTGGGAGAAATCTGCCGAGCCACGCGGCTTATTTGTGTTAATTTACACAGATTTCCGGCAAGTTGCAACAAAGAAAGTGACACAAACAACAGCTTCTGCTCTGTGTGTGTTGCACTTCTTTCACACCGTACGTAGCCCAGCCGCGCTGATCCACTCGCTGTTCACTACTCACGATGTTTGTCGTTTGCCTTTGCTGCCGTTTAGTTATTTGAGCGGCGCCTCAACGCTGAAGGTCACAGGCAGTCTCAGTCCAGGGCCGTTCAAATAAGTGACTTTCATATTCTTGGTTCTTTCGGTAAAGTCACGTAGAAGGTGTGAAATCCACAGCAATACATTTTTTTTTCTGTGGATTTCACACCTGATGATGATTGCTTGTGTTGCAGTCGAAACGTGAGAAATGTTATTGTTTTAATATTATATTATTTCCCTTCTACGTGACTTTACCGAAAGAACCAAGAATATGAATCCCTGCAGTCACGAAAGCTTTAAATCGAAATTTAAGTGACTTTCATTTGACCGACGTCGCACGTACAAACACACTGGGCTCGCAACGTAACGCCAATCATTGACTCAGAAGGTCAAACAACCCAGAGGTCACCGGTCCGTCACCCGCCGTCGCTACGGCAGCTGAACCAATGGACACGTTTCTCAAACGCACCCAGCCACCACCCGGTCCAGTCGGTGGGGTAGAGTGTGGGCTACCCCCACTCTGGTGTGTTCTCCCACGGCGTCTGTAGACGTCAGCGTGGAAGAGTAGGCCAAGTAGCCCATCGAGGAGCTCTGTCCAGAGCTCCTCAGAGTGGGAAGGCCGTTCTGCCAACAAGAGCCTGAGTAGGGGAATTGCAGGGACCGCGCCTTTATCTTCTTTTATCAGCGGATGCTTTGAAGTGAATTGTCAGTGGCGGATCTACAATTCCTTACTGGCTGTCGTGTGTGGCGTAGTGTGTGTGGCGTGGCGTGTGTGTGTGTATCTGTGGTGTGTGTGGGTACTTTAAACATATACCCTGTGGTTCGTGAGCCAAATCCTTAGCAAGTTTCATCCACACACACACAGATAAAGAGACAAAAATGACTTTTATAGGTGAGACACTGCATACAAGTGCAGTGCGAAGTCGTGCGAAGTAGTAGATTCAGTGTGACGCGGCTCGCAGGGAAGGGTGCGACGGACCTCGCTGTGAATCCTAACAAGCGCCGAGTGAACGTTGCCTAGATTTGGCAAACGCGGCGTTAACGAGAACAAAGGAATAAATGGAACAACGCCACTTGGTCGCTAAGCGCATTCAAGTGGCGACGTCACAAAACAACGGCGCTTCCACATCGTGAAGATGAAGCGCATGCAGAGTGTGTAGTAGGGTAGTGCATAGTGCAGTGTAGCATCGCACGCGAGTGAAGTGTGGATAGTAGAACGCAGCTCGTAGTGAGGGGTACACGCTGGATGTCGATGCCCTAAACAGCTTTGTGGGGGTCGCGATCTCAGTCGAGGCCCCCCCTCCACTGGGGCTGGAGGCTACTTGCAAGCGAATTGATCGACGGTCCACGGGCAAAGCTTGCACTTGACGTTCTCCTTGAGCTGTTCCTTGCACCCGCACTGCATCTCCAGCGTGACTGGGGAGGGAACAGCAGAGGGGAGAGAGCTGAGATCATCGCAATTGTGCAACCGTCGTTAACGTCGAGGTGAACAACATCTACGCGCACTTCTCCTCCCGACGTTGTCAAACGACCAGAGGTCGCAACCGGGTACCCGATACCCGTACCCTACCCGATACCCGTCTACCCGTACCCGGCCGGGTACGGGTAGCCGTTTGCGATCCTGGTGCGGCCGGGTACGGGTAGACCGTGAGTCACTGGTGAGTCACCGTTTGTCACTCATTTCCCAACGTCTTGTCTCTTCTCACAATTCAAGTTCCTAGAATCAACCCACCCGCGCCTGCAACATGGCTTCGTCCCAGAGGTCGCAAGCGGGTACCCGATACCCGTACCCTACCCGTACCCGGCCGGGTACGGGTAGGGTACGGGTACACGCTAGCGACCCTGGTGCGGCCGGGTACGGGTACGAGGGGTAAGGAATCAAAACCCGTTTGCGACCTCTGCGAATGACCCGCGGGGAAGCGGCTGTCGCAGAGCCACTGCCGACGATATCCCTTCGAGCAACCTAAGGATCACGGAAAGCAGTTCTACAGAAATGCATTTTCGGTGTGATTGCGTGGTGTACGGTACTGTATAGTAGTAAGACTAGTGCGTAGTGGTATAGGGACGGTGTGAATAGAGAGAGACGGTGGTGTGTGGCCAGGTGGTCATTACAGTAGTGTAGAGTAGTGTATAGGATGTGATGTATAGTGTAGTGTATAGTTTGTACGTTGAACTTCTTGACACCGTACATAGCCAACCATGCGCTCAGGTGGTGCGGAGCAGGGGAAAGACAAACTAAATACTAAAAGCAGTTCTAAAGAAAACAGTGTTCAATCTAGACTAATATCGCGCTTTATAGTATCGGAAGAGCATTCCAGACGGCCGCAGACGCTCATCCGAGAGCGCTGCGCGCAATGATGCAGTGACCAGCGTCTCTGTCCGATGGCAGAGCTAGAAAGCCGCCGCTGCTGCTACCAAGATGACCGGGAGTTTGTGGAACGATTGACGCTCCTGGACGAGATCATGTTTACACGCTTTCATTGAACTCACTCCGTCTGTTGTCGTATCCTCAAATCTTGTAACTCAATTTCAACCGGGGGTGGGGGGGGGGCCCACCTTGGGAGATGTCGTATCCTCTGTCGCAGCATGTGACGGTGCATTCCTCGGCTGCCTCGGTGTCGTTGCAGCGCTGCCTCCCCACCGCTCCGCTGGTGCTGCCACGGACGCAGTACTCCGGACTGGCGCTCACGTGGACCAGGTCATACTCCGAGGGCGCCGTCAACCACTCGTTCACCGGCTCCAGACGCCAGCGGGCGGCGCCGCCACTTCCACCGCTCCTGTTGTCCCTCACCAGCCGCATGGCGGAACTTCTGTCGTACTTTCCCTGCAGCCATCATTGACATTATCGTCATCATCATCAGGGGGGGGGAGGATCCGCCATGTTTTCTTTTGAAGTGGTGGTGGTTGAGTGAATGCTGTTAGGGACCCCTCCCCCCGTTTGTAACCCGACTGTGGATTAATCCTCCGGGTGCAGTCTCATCACCGGCAGCCGTGAGCTCACGTTCAGAAAGTCGCCAACGTCGCGAAAGTCTTCGCGCAGCGGCAGGCAGACTCTGTCGCATTCACCGGTTCTGTTGTCGCAACCGCAGTAGTACAACAGTTCTTCCATCACCTGCAGCACCACCACCACGGTCATTGTTACTACCACAATCAGTTACCACCAACACCATCATCATTTGTCACTACCAACCGCCATTCGCCACTAAGTGGATTGTGCCAGGCCGTGTGCACGTTGAGGCCACGTGAAGTGTCCAACGCCCGCTGGCAGGAGGTCACGGGGCAGACCCAGGTGCCACGGGTCGACTGACTGAGATGACTGGCTGATGCACCACCTGTGCCCCCTACTATGCCAACATGCTGTGCTTTAGCCACCCGGCGCTCCGCTCGTTGTTGTGAGCGTCGCTCCTCCACCCTCCGTTGTTGTTGGAGGGCGACTGCCTCCAACTGCCCAGTAGCGTCCTTCACGAGCCTCCTCCACAGAGGCCGATCTTGACACTGCTGGTACCAGTCATCGGCAAGTCCACTCAGCTCCACGTCCTCCTGTACCACATCACTGCATCCCTTCTCTAGCCTGTGCCGCACCCAAGGGTAGTGGCGCAAAGCCAGGCTGCTACTCACAGGAGCAGCAGCACAACGGCTAATGACGAACCATGAGCGTGCTGACTTGGGGGGTTAGATCGGTAAAGTCACGTAGATAGAAAAATAATAAATCACATTTCAACCTGCAACACAAGCAATCGGGTGGCTACAGCAGTAGAACTGCTGAACAAGACAACCCCTAGACAACGATGCCGATCCAAGTATATAAATGTGCAGCATTTCATAAACTGATACTTTTTTCCATAAAAAAAACATTTCATACGACAATACCTACAACCCACCCGCCCACTCACCACGCGACCAACTTCGTAGTTGTGCAAATCCATCTGCACGAGTTTCGCCAAAGACTTGCGTTGTCCCCCTCGCCTCCAGCGGTCGTGGACACTCGCGTCCACAAACACCTTGGCGAAATGGGCTCCGTATTCGATGTTACCTCTGGGGTGCAGCAAGGGGTCATAGGTCCAGGTGCAGCTGTCGCGGATCACCTGCGGGGTGTAGCAGGCGCGCGCCACCGCGTGCACCACTCCCGCGGCGGCGAGGGCGGAGAAGAAGGCGGTCTCGCGAGAGCCTGGCCCCCCCCCCCCCCCCCCACAAAACAATTTCATCATTTGTCTATAATGGAGGTTGTTGTTTTTCTATCTAGCGTAGGTCGCCGAAATAGAAACGTCACGTCGTTAAAACAGCCGCCGCGTCCGACCGGCAAGGCTTCGGCACGTAGACAGAACGTGGCGAATTCTTGACTAGTGCAATGACAGGGCTCATGGAACCTGCTGGAAGGTTCTAGAAGGGGGCGTGTCTGGGCTAGAGGTAGAAGGTGGGTCAGTGGGGAAGCTCATGGAACCTGCTGGAAGGTTCTAGAAGGGGGCGTGTCTGGGCTAGAGGTAGAAGGTGGGTCAGTGGGGAAGCTCATGGAACCTGCTGGAAGGTTCTAGAAGGGGGCGTGTCTGGGCTAGAGGTAGAAGGTGGGTCAGTGGGGAAGCTCATGGAACCTGCTGGAAGGTTCTAGAAGGGGGCGTGTCTGGGCTAGAGGTAGAAGGTGGGTCAGTGGGGAAGCTCATGGAACCTGCTGGAAGGTTCTAGAAGGGGGCGTGTCTGGGCTAGAGGTAGAAGGTGGGTCAGTGGGGAAGCTCATGGAACCTGCTGGAAGGTTCTAGAAGGGGGCGTGGCCTAGCTACGCTCGCCGTGTTCCGGCCGCATGTCCGATCCTCTGCACGGCTCCCATCGTCGTCATCGCTGCATTAGTCAGCCAGCTGTGCAGTTAGAAGCCGACGATGGGGCCGTGTAGAAAGGTCGTCCGTGTGTAGCTGAACGTCGAGGGGAAACCCGCTTTGCCGGGAGAGGCTCGACACTGGCTCTGACCCGGGGAGACGATCTCCTTACCCGACCGAGGAATAGGGACGAGCCCATTCTCCGTGGTCCAGTTCGACCGCTTGGCCTGGAACTGGTGCCGATACTCGGCAATCGCCAGCTGGACACCCTCGGCCACGAGCTTCATGAAGTGCGGCTGCTTCTGGCATATTTGGCGCTGTGTGGGGGACAGCCCCGGCGACGTGCTGCACAACAGCAGCGGATGCGTGGAGGGGTCGACCCGGGGTGTCCACAATGCCAGCGACCTGCAGAGGGAAGGGGGTGGAGGGGGGTCACGGTGGCCAGGGGATGTTGACTACCTCGCCTGGTATGCAGTAGGTAGTAGGTTTGATCCCAACCCTGACGCCTGCTGCTGCTGTACATTTGGAGTCTGTGTGTCTCTATCATCATCACTGTGGCTAGATATATTTTTTATGACAACATTTATACATTTACGCGATGTAACCCCCCCCAAAAAAACTCCTGTGGATGATATTGGTCACGAGAGCCCTGCCCGCTACTCGGTGTTAAACAAAACACAAACAGCCGTATGGGGGGGGGGGGGGGGGGTGTGCAAGATATTAGACACTTGTGCGCCCATCGCAGAAGAAGAGTGAAGAGGAAATCAGCGGCGGCGTCTCGCGGTTACCACCAAGAGTCGCTGGCGACTGCCCCCAGCTGTGCCGTGGCGCAGAGTCCCAGCAGCAACGGGGAGAAGCCCATCGGAGTTCTCATGGCCAGCGACACTGTGCAGAAGAGAAGCAGAGCGGTGGTGACGATGTTCACACCCTCGCATGGTCTGCATATTTTGAGTTTTCATGTCTCACTCATCATCATCATCATCACGGTGGCTGGGAGATGTTAACTTCCTCGCCTGGTACACGGGATCGAACCCACGACCGCTTGTGTACCGGGCGAGGGAGTCAACATCTCCTAGCCACCGTGGTCGTGATGAACTCCAACTGCTGATGTCTGTATAACCACGACGTGCATTGAATGTGTGGGTGGCATCGTTTGGCGCGATGCGATATTCTTGGCCTGCAGTACCGGTCCCGTGTCAACAGGGGGCGCAAGGGCCGAACGAGATTTACTCGTCTTCCTGGTTCTTTCGGTAAAGTCACGTAGAAGGGAAGTAATAAAATAATAAAAATAAAACATAATAAAATAATTCTCACGACGTTTCGGCCACAACGCAAGCAGCCGTCCTCAGGTGAAGAACAGGTCTGTCGAGAAGACAGAGTCTGAATGACAACCCCAGGCTTGGAGCGTCTTTTTAAGCTGGGTTGGAGGGGGGGGAAGAGCGCCTTGACAAAAGAATTTGCATTTCAAGAGAAATTTAGCATATTTATGGGAAATGTGTAGGAGGTGGGCTGGGGGTTTTCAAAGTCATATTATACCCATGCATTATGCAGGATTAGCAGCATCAAAGGGAGGGGGTAGGGGGTAGCATTAACAAAGGGAGGGAATGTTAATAGTATGTAGAAGCAGGAGACCCGCAACGGAGCAAATATTGCATTCCCTGTGGAGCACACAAGATACAGTCAATGCCAGTGAGTGGACTGCGGTCTGAAAGTCACCGTAAACGTGAACAATCAGTTAAGATCCGAAATGGTTTATTACGTCCTTCCAATGATTGCCGAGCCAGAATCCATCTTCTCGGTTGAAATTGTCTCTGTGTTTGTATATGTGGATCGCCTCATGAACGAATCTCTCATGATAGCCAGATGGCTTGCAGAGAACCTCTGTCTTGGAGAAGTCAATGTCATGTGAGCCCACTGAATTGTAACAGTGATCTGCCACGGCTGAGGAGTTTGTCCTACCGTGTTTCAGGTCTGCTTTATGTTCACGGATGCGGTCCGAGACATGTCGTTTGGTTTCTCCAATGTAACTGCTACCACAGAGGCAACTTAGTTTGTAGACGCCAGGGAACTGTATGTCTGGAACCACATCTTTTACAGACGGGACCAGATCACGAATGTTATGTACTGTGTTGAATCGGACCTGGATCTTATGTTTAATCAGGATTTTGGAGATCTTTTTTGTGACCCCAGCAATGTAGGGTAGGGTGATAGTTTTGATAGGCTCCTCAACAGGATCCTTCTTGATGGTTGGAGTGATGGCCTTGCGGATTGTGTAGTCGGAGTAACCATTAGCCTTAAGAGCTTGGCGTACGTGTTTGAGTTCACCGGCAATGTGTTCCTGGTCGGAGATGCGTTGGGCTCTATGGTATAGAGTCTTGATGAGGGAGTTTTTTCTGGGATGGATGGTGGTGGGAATCCGGTTTTAGGTAAGCATCCGTGTGGGTGGCTTTCCTGTAGACAGAATGGCTCATTGAACCATCAGGTCTCCTTTTAATTTAACATCCAAAAAGGGTAGCTTGCCTCCTTTTTCGACTTCCATGGTGAATCTGATGGCTGGGTGTATGGAATTGATGTGGTCGAGGAATTGGTCTAGAGCAGGCCGGCCATGTGGCCAGATGACAAAAGTGTCATCTACGTACCTCTTCCACAAGGTCGGGCATAGAGTGGCAGTCTGGATGGCGTCAGTCTCAAATTTCTCCATGAAAACGTTGGCTACAACCGGAGATAGGGGGGAGCCCATTGGGGTACCCTCAGTTTGTTTGTAGAAAGTTCCATTCCAGGTGAAGTATGTATTGATTAAGCAGTGTCTCACCAGGGGGGGGGGGGGTACCCCAGCATTCAGTCCTTGATGAATCAAGTCTTCAATGATTGCGATGGTGTCAGGTACAGGAACTTTGGTGAATAAGGAAACCACATCACTGACAAGCAGGTCGTCTGGGGACAGGGCAATCCCCTTGATTGTCGATACCAGGTCAGTAGAGTTTAGTACCCAGAAGGTGGTTTTTCCAGTGAAAGGCCGTAGGATTTCAGACAAAAAACGAGCCCTTCTACGCGACTTTACCGAAAGAACCAAGAAGATGAGTCCCTGCAGTCACGAAAGCTTGAGAGATTTCCTCGATTAAGTAGATAATTCAGTGTGTAACAAAAACATGTTTTATTGTTGTCCCTGTGTAGTAAAGTGTTAATACCTAATAGCTAGTGCCTCAAAAGTAGAGAAAGTGGGCTCTTAATACTCCACACAAACGTTGCTTGTGTGACCCAGGACACAAAAGCGAAGTGAATAATCCACTCCATTAATAACAGTGTGACAACAACATTGTCCCTTAGTAGTAAAGCTTTATTACCTAATAGCTTATGTCTCAAAAGTAGAGAAAGTGGCTATTGTTAATCTCCACAAATTCTAAATTTGAAGCTTTCGTGACTGCAAGGATTCATACTCTGATGTTTTTTTCGGTAAAGTCACGTAGGTAGAAATAAATAAAACGAAAATAAATTAAAAATAAATTAAAATAAAATCTCCTCACAAACGTTGCTTTTGTGACCCAGGACATTGATAAATTTAACTCTTTTAAATTTCGATTTAAAGCTTTCGTGACTGCAGGGATTCATCTTCTTGGTTCTTTCGGTAAAGTCACGTAGAAGGGAAGTAATAAAATAATAAAAATAAAACATAATAAAATAAAATAATTCTCACGACGTTTCTTCACCTGAAGACGGCTGCTTGCGTTGTAGCCGAAACGTCGTGAGAATTATTTTATTTTATTATGTTTTATTTTTATTATTTTATTACTTCCCTTCTACGTGACTTTACCGAAAGAACCAAGAAGATTAACGATTTTAAATAAAAAAAACGTGGCGTGCATGTGTGTCATCCCTTCACGTAAAGTCCTGCTCACAAACGCAAAGTTTGTGTGGAATAATACTATCCATTAAACATACTTTGTAGGCATAACCAATTTAGCAACACACAACACTTTACTACGCAGGGTCAGACCTCGTGTTAGGTAGTCACCCGGCAGCGGTGTTCTCGTTGTTGTTGTTGAACCAATAAATATAATCTAGATATGCAAGGAGACCCATGCATTGTATAGGTAAACCCACTAAAAGAAACTCCTTAAAAAATTTTTAAAAATGTTTTTAATACAAATTTATTTTTTCTTTTAAAAAATTATAACTTTTTTTTAAAGAAGTCGAGCGGACAACGTGGAAGTGAACGACGTGTCGACCACGAGCCTTGAGCGCGCCACACACACAGAGAGAGAGGGACGAATGAAGTTGAATAATAAAACAACAAGTTTGAGTTGCGCAACACGCGCTCAGCGCTCACCACGTGTTGAGAAGCTTCGTGGGCGACGCGATTCCAGAGCTCAGGGGCCACGGCGTTCTCGATTCCCGGCGGGAAAATAGATATTTAATTAACAAGACGTCCACGCTTTTAAAGAGACGCTTAATTGATTGACGCCAATTTTTATTGATTGCTTTATCAATTAGGTGTTTTTTATTTCGAGTGATGCACGCACACGAAGCAGGTGAGCCTGAGGCACGTGGCGCCTGATTGGTGTGCGGGCAGTACGTTGTCACAGTGAGCACACAGTCTCGTGGATTGGACAACAGGAAGTAGACTAAACATGTTGTTACAAGATATTGACCACGACAAATAGAGGAATATCACGTGAAGTGAAAGCGTTGAAAAATACAAAGGGGCAGAAATTACTTCATCAAGAAAACTAAATTTTTATTAAAACCCAGTACACATGCAACGTTGAGAAAATTTGGTTAACATAGGTGTTCACACACAGTGTGGTTAACATACAGTGAGGGAAAAAAGTATTTGATCCCCTGCTGATTTTGTACGTTTGCCCACTGACAAAGAAATGATCAGTCTGTAATTTTAAAGGTAGGTTTATTTGAACAGTGAGAGACAGAATAACAACAAAAATCCAGGAAAAAATGTTATAAATTGATTTGCATTTTAATGAGGGAAATAAGTATTTGACCCCCTCTCAATCAGAAAGATTTCTGGCTCCCAGGTGTCTTTTATACAGGTAACGAGCTGAGATTAGGAGCACACTCTTAAATGGAGTGCTCCTAATCTCAGCTTGTTAGCTGTATAAAAGACACCTGTTCACAGAAGCAATCAATCAGATTCCAAACTCTCCACCATGGCCAAGACCAAAGAGCTCTCCAAGGATGTCAGGGACAATATTGTAGACTTGCACAAGGCTGGAATGGGCTACAAGACCATCGCCAAGCAGCTTGGTGAAAAGGTGACAACAGTTGGTGCGATTATTCGCAAATGAAATAAACATAAAAGAACTGTCAATCTCCCTCGGCCTGGGGCTCCATGCAAGTGTAATGTAGTAACTTGGAAAACCTTACCCCTTTAGCCGTCAAAGCATGTAGGGGCCTGGCTATGGTGGCAAAATTTTCGACAAAACGGCGGTAGTAGGAGGCAAACCCTATAAAGCTGCGGACCTCAGTGACTGAGGTTGGCGTTGGCCACGAGCTGACGCAGTGCGTCTTAGCAGGATCTGTAGAGATCCCTGAACGGCCAACGATATGCCCCAAGTACCTCACCGATTCCCGAAGCAGGTGACATTTAGCTGGTTTAAATTTTAATTTTGCGGAACGCATCCTGAGGAACACCCCCCTCAATCGTTGGAGGTGCTCCTCGAAAGTCCGGCTTAAAACGATGATGTCATCGAGGTAAATCAAGCAGGTGTCCCATTGGAGTCCTGACAAAACCAATTCCATGAGCCTCTGGAACGTGGCGGGAGCGGAATGTAGCCCCATGGGCAATCGATTAAATTGAAATAGGCCTCCTGGTGTCCGGAAAGCGGTTTTTGGTTTCGATTCCTCATCGAGGGGCAATTGCCAAAATCCCGAAAGCAGGTCAAGCGTCGGAAAAAAACTGTGCCCCCCCCAAGGCATCTAGCGACTCATCCATCCTGGGGAGTGGATACGCGTCGGCCATCGAGATTTTATTTAGGCGGCGGAAGTCCACACAAAACCGCAAGGACCCGTCCTGTTTTTTAACAAGGACGATGGGAGCACCCCATGGACTGGAAGAGGGCGAAATGATGTCGGCAGCCAGCATGTCATTAACAGCCGACTGCACATGCTCCTTCTCGGCTGGGCTCAGCCGGAAGGGATTCTGCCGAATTGGGGCCGCATCACCCGTCGCTATGTGGTGGCGCAACAGGTCCGTACAGCCAATATCGTACTTGTGTCTGCTAAACACATCAGCGAATTCGAGTAGCAGGCCCCTCAACGCTTCCAACTGCACACTAGACAGGTTACTAGACCCAGCACACAACGAGTCCAACCATTCTGTATTCTCCTCTGATGGAGGGTGCAGATCGAGGTTAGAATCCACATGTGCAACGAGCTGCTCATCCACGGGTAACGGCGCTGCGTGAGCAAGCACAGTGCCCTGTGTAATAACAGCTGGTCGCGACCCCGTATTCAGAACCATAACGAATGGATCCCTGTCCGCCCGCACCATGGTCTGAGCTACCGCTAAATCGAGGCCCCCAACAGCTCTGTTTGACGGCCCCAACAGAACATCCTGTTCCGCCGCATCCACCCCGAAGGGTTTCCGCAACCGAAGGGGTACCAGCATCTGCGATCCCGGGGGCACTCGCACAGTCTGAGTTGCCAGCGCCTGGACCGTTGCACAAACCGTGCGTATTTTGGTAGGACTTGCCAAAAATGCAATACGCCGACCCGATGGAAGCTCAATGCAGGCCTGATCGATGAGAATTTTAATGGGCATTTTAGCCAGAAAGGTCGTACCTCTTAAACAAGGAACTGCCAGGGACGATGAAACCAAAATAGGACACGCCAATTTAATATCGCCAATACAAATTGTCGCCTGAATCTGTCCGACAATTCCCAAAGAGCCCCCGTTCGCCGCGTAACATGGTACGTCCACCGGGAGTAGGGGTCGACATTGGACGGGGAGGATGTTATAAATAAGGTCCGAAATGATAGTGGCCAACACACCCGTGTCCACCAGCACCCGGACCTCAACCCCGTCAATAAATCCCGTTACCACGGACGACCCGGCCGACGCAGCCACTATCCTGTGGGCCAACTCAGACCATTTGACTGCTCCCAGGCCGTATACGAACCCCCCTCGCCGAACCGAATCCCCGGCCCCAATGCGCGGTCCCTCCACCGCGAAGCGGCGACCCGAGTGTGCCGTGTATGTGGACCGAGCGTGTGTGGTGCCGCGACTTGCCGGGGGTAGCTGGGACGACTTTGGCCCTTGGTCGTCGTCCGGACGTGGTCCCGTGGCGCGCTGACGCGGGGCCCGGCACCCGGCCGCGACGTGACCCCGAAGGCCGCAGTTGTAACACATGACGAGAGACATCGCAGGTTTCGGTTGCTCCAGCTTGGGGGACGATCGCATGGGCGAACGACCTCCCGATCTCCACTCCCCCGGTCTCGCCACGGTGAAGGCCTCCTCCCAAGCCGGAACAGTCTGAGGCTCGGCGACCATCGAGGCAGGTGTCGCGATCCCCGCCGATGCACAGACGACCGTCCGCTTTCGCTTGAGGACCTCGTGTGCATGGATACTTGTAGCAACCCCCAAGGAGCAGATGTCCATTTCGTCAGCCGTATTGATGGGGACCCCCAGGTCGTGGGCCAACGCCAGCAGCTGCTCTGTCACCATGGCGTCCTTCCCCTCCTCGTCCATGCGGGGAAAGGCGGCATCCACCAGGGCGAGCAGCGACGTGCAGTAGGCGAGCGTAGTTTCCCCGTCCACTTTACGCCATTCGTAAAACTGGTGGCGACAGGTCGAGGGCGGTCCAAACACCGTGGCCATGAGGTGTAGCGCGGCCTGGAGTGTGGAGCGGGACGATCTTGGGGCGGACCTGAAGGCCGCAAGTGCGTCGTCGTCCAGCGTCGCCGGCAGCGCACGTAAGGCAGTGGCGTCGGACCACCCCGACATTTCTTGATGTGCGAGAAACCTTCGCTGGAAGGCCCCCCAGTCGCCCCCCTCAGCCTTGAACGCCGTCAGCGCGGGAAGTCTTTGTTGGAAGACTTGGTCGTCCTCCTCCGATGGATGATTTTCCCGCGCGCCGCTGTGGTTGACGAGAATGGCGGCTCCCTCGGCAGGTGCATGGTGGAGACTTTTGGCGCGCGCTGATGACGCGGGCTGTATAGAGTGGAGGTCCCCGACCACGTGGTGTCCACGCTTCCCGCCAATCGATGGTGGATCATCAAAATTGGCGCCAATTTCAAAATTTGAGGCGCGGAGCGCATTCTGGCGGGATCCTTCGGGCCGCGCTCCCTCCTCCAGCCTCGTCGTCGTCCTCCCGCCTCCAGAAGCGGTGATTTCCGCCAGGCGGGAGTGTGCATCCTGGAGGCCGGTGTCGGACCCGAGCGGAGCGTCGGGTATCGCCGCGAGGTGCTGCGACGTCGGCATCTCCTCGTCCTCCCCTCCCGAGGCTTGTAGTTCCGGTACGTCGTAGTCGTCTTCCCGATCTCGCTCGTGGGTACGGGTAGTCTTCCTAGTATCCATCCTTTTGAAGACAGGTTTACTTCTGACGCCAGTTGTAATGTAGTAACTTGGCGGGAAACGACTTAACAAGTAGCACACTTTTATTAACACCAAACTTATTTACACGTATGGCCAACTGTAGCCTAAGCTGCGCGGTTCCCCCGGCTACACACCCACGGGCTCTTCCGCCCCGTAGCTTCTCGGGAACCCACCCCGGCTGGGGTATGAGTCTCGACCCCTGGGTCCCACAGCCTCGCCCCACATGGACGTCAGACCGCGGGTCCCACAGTCTCGCCTCCGAGCCGCACAGGGCCCCGGCCCTTACAAGGACAGCGGGACTAGGGGTCTCAGGGCCCTATCTCTCCAACTCCATCTTCGATCTTCACTGGTTAACAACTCCTCGAGTGCTCCCGCGCGTCCCCCTTTATAGTCCTCCGCTCCCGGGGAGGCGGAGCCCATGAGGACATCGCTGAGAGCACCCACCCCAGTTGACCAATCACCACGAGCTGCCCCACGATCCTTTTTCCCATCTTGTGTCAGCGCACACAACCACGCACCACGCGCTGCCACGTGATCCATCACTGTCAGCGCGTGTCACCACTATACCACGCGATATAGCCACACCCGGCGCGCTCACACACGCGCCCCCCTTGTCAGCGCGTACCGCCACTACACAAGATCTCACCTCGTGGAGTTGCAATGATCATGAGAACAGTGAGGAATCAGCCCAGAACTACACGGGAGGATCTTGTCAATGATCTTAAGGCAGCTGGGACCATAGTCACCAAGAAAACAGTTGGTAACACACTACGCCGAGAAGGACTGAAATCCTGCAGCGCCCGCAAGGTCCCCCTGCTCAAGAAAGCACATATACATGCCCGTCTGAAGTTTGCCAATGAACATCTGAATGATTCAGAGGACAACTGGGTGAAAGTGTTGTGGTCAGATGAGACCAAAATGGAGCTCTTTGGCATCAACTCAACTCGCCGTGTTTGGAGGAGGAGGAATGCTGCCTATGACCCCAAGAACACCATCCCCACCGTCAAACATGGAGGTGGAAACATTATGCTTTGGGGGTGTTTTTCTGCTAAGGGGACAGGACAACTCCATCGCATCAAAGGGACGATGGACGGAGCCATGTACCGTCAAATCTTGGGTGAGAACCTCCTTCCCTCAGCCAGGGCATTGAAAATGAGTCGTGGATGGGTATTCCAGCATGACAATGACCCAAAACACACGGCCAAGGAAACAAAGGAGTGGCTCAAGAAGACGCATATTAAGGTCCTGGAGTGGCCTAGCCAGTCTCCAGACCTTAATCCCATAGAAAATCTGTGGAGGGAGCTGAAGGTTCGAGTTGCCAAACGTCAGCCTCGAAACCTTAATGACTTTGAGAAGATCTGCAAAGAGGAGTGGGACAAAATCCCTCCTGAGATGTGTGCAAACCTGGTGGCCAACTACAAGAAACGTCTGACCTCTGTGATTGCCAACAAGGGTTTTGCCACCAAGTACTAAGTCATGTTTTGCAGAGGGGTCAAATACTTATTTCCCTCATTAAAATGCAAATCAATTTATAACATTTTTTCCTGGATTTTTGTTGTTATTCTGTCTCTCACTGTTCAAATAAACCTACCATTAAAATTATAGACTTATAATTTCTTTGTCAGTGGGCAAACGTACAACATCAGCAGGGGTTTAAATACTCGTTTCCGTCACTGTAGGTGAAGGACAAGCCGACTGTTATGGAGTGGGAGGGATGTGACCCCTTGGGCCTCCACACAATCATCCTGACTGACCCTGACGCGCCCAGCCGGGCCAAGCCCAAGTTCAGGTGAACAGCATCAGCAGCATCATCATCAGCAGCAGCATCATCATCATCAGCAGCAGCAGCAGCAGCAGCAGCAGCAGCAGCATCATCATCATCATCATCAGCAGCAGCAGCATCATCATCAGCAGCAGCAGCAGCATCATCATCATCAGCAGCAGCAGCATCATCATCAGCAGCAACATTATCATCAGCAGCAGCATCATCAGCAGCAGCAACATCATCATCAGCAGCAACATCATCAGCAGCAGCAGCAACATCATCATCATCAGCAACATCATCATCATCAGCAGCATCATCATCAGCAGCAGCAACATCATCATCATCAGCAGCAGCAGCATCATCAGCAGCAGCAACATCATCATCAGCAGCCCCCCCCCCCCCCCCCAAGATGCCTTCAAAATAAACCGCGAGTATTACATCTGACACCGTGACGTCGAAGCGTGCCCCACGCCCCCCAAAGTGCGGGGCCTGGGGCGGGCGACCCCCCTCCCCCCTAAACATCTTGAAAGTTTTTCCTCACTAAACCAATTACAGTCACTGGTTTGCACCTGTTAGCCACGCCCCGTCACCCCCTCCTCCCCCACACATCTCATCCCCAGCCCCCACCTCACCCCCACACCCCCCAGACCTGTTAGCCCACGCCCTGTCACCCCCTCCCCCCACACATCTCATCCCCAGCCCCCACCTCACCCCCCACACCCTCCAGACCTGTTAGCCACGCCCCGTCACCCCCTCCCCCCCACACATCTCATCCCCAGCCCCCACCTCACCCCCCACACCCCCCACACCTGTTAGCCACGCCCCGTCACCCCCTCCCCCCACACATCTCATCCCCAGCCCCCACCTCACCCCCCACACCCCCCACACCTGTTAGCCACGCCCCGTCACCCCCTCCCCCCCACACATCTCATCCCCAGCCCCCACCTCACCCCCCGGGGTATAAATAGCGAGTAATTACGATTTTGTGGGGGAGATGTCAAGGCTTTGAAAGTAAATCTTGTTTTTTTTCTCTAATATTACCACCGGTATTTTAGTGGGGCATCTATGAATGGATCGCCACGCACACTCTCTCCGACATGTAGTGATACTCTCTCTCTCAATGCTGCCCACAGTGACACTTACAAAACTGCTTTCGTTTCCATGACTCACAAGCCCCCAGGCCATGCTAGTGCTAGGCACTGTAATAGGTACACATACACATTAACTAAAGATTGACCGTAAGCTAACGAAGGCAATGAACTTGAGTAGAAAGTTAAAGGTGCAACCCTGCAATTGCTTGGTCACCGCCAGTGCTGGCAGAAGAGCCTCCACTACAGGGAGCTCGAGAGGAGCCCCTCTGGATAATCTTTGGCCTAATCTTCCGCAACGGTCAGAAGTCTTGTAACAGGTGGGCGTACCCACACTTCATCCCACCACTCGCGACCTGCCGATCGACTAACTGCGGCTGTGCCCATTTACACCGCCGGGTGACGGACGCGGTGGTCGGGGGATCGCAGCAACTATGACCGTCGCTTCAACAGCTGCGCCAGGGGAGATGGAAGCGACGATGTCTGGGCCGCTAGCCCGGCCTGTGCCGACTATTAGAACCGCGGCAACGTCCCGAATGTGTCACGGAGCACACCGCTGGGGGGGGAATGCCGTCATCTAGCAGTGGATAAAGCATGGCTGGTTTTCGAGTTTCACTTCATTTTAATTGAGTGCAGTCAGTGTGAAAGCGGCTGATGACAGCAGCTGTGAAGACAACGACGATGATGACGACGACGACGACGATGATTATTTGTGAACCGTGACCCCCCCCCCTTCCCCCGTGCGAGAGATTATTTTCGAGCGTCTGAGCTCACGTCTTTTTGCCGACCGCCTGCTCCGTGCTCTGTTGGTGCAGGCCCCGCTCGGGACCGCAAGCTCCAGCTCAATGAACACACCTGCAAGTGAGTGTCTGCGTGGGGCGGAGAGCAGTTTTTGTGAGCAGCATCACCACGACCACCAACAACCACCTTAATTACCTCCTTCACTATCCACCCTCAACCACCACTCATCACCACCACACTTTCACTGCCCACCAAACCAACCATCTACCACCCTCAACCACCACCCAAATCCACAACTACCTCCCTCGCTGCACACCAAATTAACCATCTACCACCCTCAATCACCCTCGACCACCACCACCACCAACCACCGAACCGCTATCCATCCGCAGTCGACTCCGAGAGCCAGGGACACGAGCAGGTGCTGGAGCTCGAGAAGGAACTCCACTTCAACGGCTACCTCACGCGGCGGCGGCGCCACCTGGAGATCGCTCACTCGCTGGCCCGGAGCGAACGCCAGGTCAACATCTGGTTCCAGAACCGGAGGATGAAGTGGAAGAAAGACCACAAACTGCCCAACATCAAGATGAGGCCGGGTCCTCCCGGACTTCCCCCCCAGGGTCTGTCTCATCGCCCCGACTGCAGTAGAACATAAATAATTACAGGTGCAATGAAGACCGAGAGAGAGAGTTATAGAGAGATTATTCTGCGTGCGTTGTTCGCGAATGCTTGTTTTATTTTGAGGAGTTAGGCCTAGCCTAGTCCTATAGATCTTTGTCTTTGTGTGAGGGGTGCTCGCTAATAGCACTTGCCCCAACATTCTGTGCAGGCTACACGGGGGATCTTTGTCTTTGTGGGGTGGCCAGCAAGCACGCGCGACCACCTTTGTCTCCCCAGTGACGGTGTTTACACACCGCACCAGGTACTCATTTGAGGCTGAGTCGACCTAGGACCGGTTCAAATCATCGCCACCGTGAGCGGGAATCGAACTCGGGTCGCCGGGTCTCATAGCGCGGCGCGCTAACCGCTGCACCACCGCTCCTCGTGGAGGCCGTCTCTCCCACGCACGCCCACACATCTATTAGCAGCGCCATCAGCAAGGGAGCCGTGGGGGGCATGCCGGAGTACACTACTCATAGTGGGGGGCATGCCGGAGTACACTACTCATAGTGGGGGGGGGCTGGGTGAGAAAGAGAAGGGGGGGGTCGCAGTATGTGAGTCCACACAGCCGGCCACGCAAACCATCATCCCACGCCTCCTCCTCGTCAAGACGGCAAAGATGGGGGGAGGGGGTGGGAACGACAACTTGTGAGGGCTGGTTTATCTCTCAATGTTCACGCCGGATCATTCTGCTTGTTTCGCGCGAAGTCATCGTGTTGTGTTTATGGCTCTTTGCGGAGGCGAATTAAAGTTCGATCTTCTTGTGCAGCGCCCTTCAGTACGGTGCGGTATTGCTTGACGGATATCGATGTGTCTTTTTAAATCCTTTATATTAAGTTCGCATGCTTGCTTGCGTGCGTGCTTGCTTGCTTACGACCGTACAAATCTTTCGGTCGTTTTTTAACCCACTTCCCGTGATCCAATCGAGCTGACATTTTGCACACAGACTCGTTGTGCGAGACAATTAATGTTCGTAAAATGTTTTCCCAAAATTTTACACTGTTTAGGGAAAACAAATTAAATATTTAATTACCAATTGCTTAATACTGGCAGACAATCATCTGACCCATAGGTGGCAGCCATCTCAAGCCAGAGGACGAGAGGACTCTAGCCGCCACGCATATAAAGGATTTAGAGTGAAAAACTTTGTTTTTACGGGTTATACTTATTTAATAAACGAGACGACGCGTTGTCTCGTACAATTAAGGATTTCAACCCGAGTTTAATTGCGAGCCGGAGTTTTGGGGGCCAGGGCTCCGGAAAATATCTCCTGCCTGGTTATCCAGGCGAAGAGTGAAGGGGGGGGGGGGGATTCTATATTCCATTAGAAGTTAAACGAAAGGACTAACCGATAATCGATTATTATCGATTATCAAGCTAGTGATAATTGAAGTACAAACGTGCACATTATAATCGATGCTTTTCGATTCGACATTCGTGTTGTATGAATCAGGATTATCCAGCAGCCATGACAGGTCTCTGTATATGCAACGATGTTAAAATCATCGATTTTTTAAACACACTCTCATCGATCATCAGAATCACTAACAGGGGTCATTGCACGAAACGTCGTCGTCTCGTATATTGTTTTCATCTTCATGGCAGTGTTGTCGATTTTTTTTTTCGTTTGAAGGGAGGGGGAGGGGGTGGTGTCATCATTGTCAAGGATGACAGTGGCGGGGGGAGGGGGCGGGGGGATGGGGGGGCAGTGGGTGTCTGCGAGCTCCTATTAAGGCCGGAGCATCGCACTCCACGGAGGGATGCGAGTCAGTGTCGTGGCACGTGTGTAGTCGCACGATTGTGTGACGCACGCACGCACGCACTCACCGTGGTAGAGTAATCATTTTAGGCCGAGTGGACCTAGGGGACGCCCACGTCAGGGCGGCCGGAATGTTGAACGCGTGCGCGTCTCTGGGATGGTGGCGCTCAGGAGCGCGACGTGCGGCCGTGTGCGAGGCTGTTTGTGTACCCGTCTGTGTGTCGTGACGGGGAGCGGTGGTGCAGCGGTTAGCGCGTTGTGCTACGAACCCGGCGACCCGGGTTCGATTCCCTCTCACGGACAAACACCGGTGACGATTATCTGAAACGGTTCTGGGCCTCCCCTAGGTCGACTCAGACTCAAATGAGTACTTGGTGCGATGTATAAACATCGCCACTGAGGAGACAGGTGGCTTGGCGTGGTGTTGGCCACTCGCCCCCCTCGTGTGCCACAGTGCCGGCCTTCATAGGTGCTACTCGCTAACAGCACTTGCCCCTACAGCCCGTTAAGCCTTTACGGGGCGCTTTGTATGCCCGTGTACCTGCGTTTACGCATGTGCGCTCGTACGTTCGCACGTACGTGTGTACGTATGCGCGGACACAAATGTATGCGTGGATGTACTTGTGTATGTGCCACGTACGTGTGCGTCTATAAATACGCATACGTACACGTACGCGCATTTATGTGCATATCAGAACGCAGGTTTGCGTGCGTATTTACCTCTGTGTGTAGTTTATAGAGACGCACGCGTTTCGAGCCAGCCTCAAACGAGAACCTGGTGCGGTGTGTCAACATCGGTCAGCAGCTTGCAGGCTTAACAGCAACTTGCCCCTACAGCCTGTCGAAGGCTACACGGGGGAACTTTGCCTCTGTGTCCCTATGAGTGAGTGTGTGTGGGGTAACGTGCAACTCGGAACTGTGAAATGTGGCGAGGTGGCTGGTGGGATTCTGGGGTGGTGGGTGGGTGGGTGGGGGGAGGCGGAGGGGACGCGGGATGAAGTGTAGCCCGCGCCCGTTATCCCTCATTCCCGGAGCGCCCGCACGCACACACACGGGTACACACACACAGTGACACACACACACAGGCACACAACAACAACAACCGCCATTCGCCACTAAGTGGCGGTGACGTCACCACGACGCTTGTGCCAGGCCAAGTGCACCTTGAGGCCACGTGAAGTGTCGAACGCCCGCTGGCAGGAGGTCACGGGGCAGACCCAGCAGGTGCCACGGGTCGACTGACTGAGATGACTGGCTGATGCACCACCTGTGCCCCATACTGTGCCAACTTGCTGTGTTTTAGCCACCCGGCGCTCCGCTCGTTGTTGTGAGCGTCGCTCCTCCGCCCTCCGTTGTTGTTGGAGGGCGACTGCCTCCAACTGCCCAGTAGCGTCCTTCACGAGCCTCCTCCACAGAGGCCGATCTTGACACCGCTGGTACCAGTCATCGGCAAGTCCACTCAGCTCCACGTCCTCCTGTACCACATCACTCCATCTCTTCTCTAGCCCGTGCCGAACAAAAGCTGTTTAGGCATGCGGTGGCTGGGCATGCGGGCTACATGACCCAGCCAACGCAGCCTTGCCTGCCGGAGGAGCTCACCAAAGGGACTTTGCCCAGATCTTTCAAGGATTTGTGAGCTCCTCACACAATCCAGCCTGCAGGTTAAACCCAGGATGGATCGTGCACAATACCCATGGCAAACATCACCCTTCACCACCCACCATCTCCTGCATGATATTCTCCCCGTGGAGTTGTCTCCGGGTCCTCCGGTTTTCCCCCTCCACATTTAGAATCAACATCACGCGTTCAGAGTGTTTGGCTGCTTTAAGTGTCCACGTCATCAGCCATTTCAATGTGGCTATCATTCGTGAAAGCCAGGTCGCTTCTGCAAGAGCGCTACATAGCTCAGTGGGCCATGCTTTGTGAACTAAAACAGATGTTTGAGTTTATAGACATTGCAGCAGTCAGAGACGCACACGTTTAGATTGCAGAGTGGATCGTACCAGTTTCTTTTGTTCAGGGGGCTGGGAATGCGTTTGCTTTATAAAAGTGCTCTCACTTTCAATCTGCCCTTGAAAGCAATCGTTAATCGAGTCCAGTCCTGTCGTCGTGTGTTTAATTAGCCACACTGGCGAAAGGTCACTCCTGACATCTTCATAACGAATGCAAGAGGCTTCCTCGCATGCGAGAGAACGCCGACTCGTGCCGCGTGGCACGCTACGTTCTCTTCCTCAAACGAGTCTTTGCATTTGGACGCGTAAAATAGCCGATTTAATTTCCTGCAGCAACTAAAAAGTCAGATCGTATTCGTGGCATCCCCCCCCCCCGTGAGTAGCGCCTCGTGGATTTAATAATTAAATTAGGGAAGTTGCGGAGGCGGCTTTACGAGTCGCTCAAGCAACAGGGTTCACTCACCACTCTCGACACGTGACCCATCTCCACGCGTGTGTCCAGTTGAACGCATTGGCTTTCTCCGCGTGCAAAAGTACTCAAGAAGGAATTTGACAAGTAACCGGGCATTACAGGTCACGTGACACTACAGGTGTGCTCACACCTGAGTGCGTGTGTGTACGTGTGTGCGTGTGTGTGAGTGTGCGTGTGTGTGTGGGCTTGTGTGTGCATGTGTGTGCGTGTGCGTGAGTGTGCGTGCGTGCGTGTGCGTGAGTGTGTGTTTGGGCGTGTGTGAGTGTGTGTGCGTGAGTGTGTGTGTGTGGGCGTGTGTGAGTGTGTGTGCGTGCGTGAGTGTGCGTGAGTGGGCGTGTGTGAGTGTGTGTGCGTGTGCGTGCGTGCGTGAGTGTGCGTGCGACAGTGTAGTGGTTAGCGCTACGCTGCGCTATGAACCCGGCGACACGGGTTCGATTCCCGCTCACGGCCAATACCAGTGACGATTATCTGAACCGGTCCCGGGCTTCCCCTAGGTCGACTCAGCCTCAAATGAGTACCTGGTGCGGTGTGTAAACATCGCCACTGGGGAGACAAAGGCGGCCGGGCGTGGTGCTGGCCACTCACCCCCTCGTGTGCCGTTCCGGCCTTCATAGGTGCTCGCTAACAGCACTTGCCCCTACAGTCTGTTAAGGCTACACGGGGGATCTTTTGTGCGTGCAGCATTACAACAACATCAACAACATCAACAACACATCAGAGATATGCGGCACAACAACAACAACAATGACCCCCCCTCCCCCCGTATGGATGTAACAGGCTGTAGGGGCAAGTGCTGTTAGCGAGCACCTATGAAGGTCGGCACTGTGGCACACGAGGGGGTGGGTGGACAGCACCACGCCCGGCCGCCTTTGTCTCCCCAGCGGCGATGTTCACTGCTACACACCGCACCAACACACGCTGAAGGGGGGGAGGGAGGGGGAGTTTTGAGAAATCTGTTTGATGAACGAAATGGGTTTGATAAGATGTTGAACTTATTGTTGCTTAAGCTTCTTTAAAAAATAACAATCCAACGAACAAGATGAAGAAATAATGCTGTGCATGTAAGTTGGATGATTTCTATAGACAGTTGAACATTCGTGGTTTGAAGCATTAACACGTGAACATGTGAACCCCTAGATCACGGGTTCATTGACGTGTCGCTCTTGACACTGAACACGTTTCTCCTCCTGCGGAGGGAGCTGGTAGGAACGTCGGGTTGCTCGGTCAATGGCCTGCAGGGTCAACGGCGGCGTGGTGTATTCCGCAAATATGCCCGACAGTGAGGGCGGGCACAAGCCGGCGTGAGTAGGTGAAACGTTGAGTTTTATAAGGGCACCACGGGGTGACCAGCCCCTCCCCTCCCAGCCCCACCCCCCACCCAGCCCCACCCTCCCCACCCTCCCCTCCCAGCCCCACCCCCCACCCAGCCCCACCCTCCCCACCCTCCCCTCCCAGCCCTACCCTCCCCACCCAGCCCCTCCCTGCACGACGGACGGACGGACACAATAATCCCCTGTGGGCTGGTGTAACCAGAGGTTCCTACCAGTAACAATCTTGCCAATTGCTTGTTTTTATTTTGTACGTCTCGGCTCTGTCGTGAATAGGTGGATCCTCACGACGATGTTTGTTAACTGAATGTCATTGACAACATGATTAGGTGAAATGTATCCCACCGGCGAGGGTGAATGGTGTCGTGTGCGAAGCTACGCAGTGGCGTGGAGTGGCTGTGGGGGAGAGGCGTGAGAAGTCGCTCACATTTCATGAATGACTTTATCAAGGTCCCAGCAACACACGTGCACGCGGCGTGTGAGTGAGCGCATTTCACAGGGCGATTTGGGCAATTAGAACACACGACGGAGTTGATTACACCTGCTTGCTTCATCAACAAAAGCCCATCGGGAAACAATTAGTCTGAATGTGTTTGTGTGCATTGATTAGAGGCCGTCGATAAATGACGTCACGCACCTGGCGTGACGCTATTTATGGACGTGGGGAGCGGTAGTGCAGCGGTTAGCGCGCTGCGCCAACTCGTGACGATTATCTGAACCGGTCCTGGGCCTCCCCTAGATCGACTCAGCCTCAAATGAGTACCTGGTGCGGTATGTAAACAACAGTCTGTTAAGGCTATACGGGGGATCTTTGTAGGTGAGTGTGTGTGTGTAGGAGAGTGTCTGTCTGTGTGTAGGAGTGTGTGGGTGAGTGTGTGTGAGTGTGTGTCTGTGGCTGTCTCGGCAGCGGGTGGCCTCGTGATGTCGAGACACTGAGACTTGGCGGGGATGATGATTCTGGTGAGCCAGTCTCTACCCGGCTCGCCCGTGTGTTTGTGAAATGTCTGTGTGTGTGTTTGTGAATGTGTGTCATGGGGAGCGGTAGTGTAGCGGTTAGCGCGCTGCACTATGAACCTGGCGACCCGGGTTCGATTCCCGCTCACGGCAAACACCAGTGACGATTATCTGAACCGGTCCTGGGCCTCCCCTAGGTCGACTCAGCCTCAAATGAGTACCTGGTGCGGTGTGTAAACATCGCCGCTAGGGAGACAAAGGCGGTCGGGCGTGGTGCTGGCCACCCACCCCCTCGTGTACCGTTCCGGCCTTCATAGGTGCTCGCTAACAGCACTTGCCCCTACAGTCTGTCAAGGCTATACGGGGAATCTTTATCTTTGTCTGTGTGTGAGTGTCTGTCTGTGTGTGTGTAGGTGTGTGTAGGTGTGTGTAGGTGTGTGTAGGTGTGTGTAGGTGAGTGTCTGTCTGTCTGTGTGTAGGTGAGTGTCTGTCTGTCTGTGTGTGAGTGAGTGTCTGTCTGTCTGTGTGAGTGTGTCTGTCTGTGTGTAGGTGAGTGAGTGTCTGTGTAGGTGAGTGAGTGTCTGTGAGTGAGTGTGTGTGTAGGTGAGTGAGTGTCTGTGTGTGTAGGTGAGTGAGTGTCTGTCTGTGTGTGTAGGTGAGTGTCTGTGTCTGTGTGTGTAGGTGAGTGAGTGTCTGTCTGTGTGTGTATGTGTAGGTGAGTGAGTGTCTGTCTGTGTGTGTGTGTGTGTGTAGGTGAGTGTCTGTGTGTGTGTGTGTAGGTGAGTGAGTGTCTGTCTGTGTGTGTGTGTGTATGTGAGTGAGTGTCTGTCTCTGTGTGTGTGTGTAGGTGAGTGAGTGTCTGTCTGTGAGTGTCTGTCTGTGTGTGTGTGTGAGTGTCTGTCTGTGTGTGAGTGTCTGTCTGTGTGTGTGTGTGAGTGTCTGTCTGTGTGTGTGTGTGAGTGTCTGTCTGTGTGTGTGTGTGAGTGTCTGTCTGTGTGTGTGTGTGAGTGTCTGTCTGTGTGTGTGAGAGTGTCTGTCTGTGTGTGTGTGTGTGAGTGTCTGTGTGTGTGTGTGAGTGTCTGTCTGTGTGTGTGTGGCTGTGAGTGTGAGTGTCTGTGTGTGTGTGTGTGTGTGAGTGTCTGTCTGTGTGTGTGTGTGTGTGAGTGTCTGTCTGTGTGTGTGTGTGAGTGTCTGTGTGTGTGGGTGAGTGTCTGTGTGTGTGTAGGTGAGTGAGTGTCTGTCTGTGTGTGTGTGTGTGTAGGTGAGTGAGTGTCTGTCTGTGTGTGTGTGTGTGTAGGTGAGTGAGTGTCTGTCTGTGAGTGTCTGTCTGTGTGTGTGTGTGAGTGTCTGTCTGTGTGTGTGTGTGAGTGTCTGTCTGTGTGTGTGTGTGAGTGTCTGTCTGTGTGTGTGTGTGAGTGTCTGTCTGTGTGTGTGTGTGAGTGTCTGTCTGTGTGTGTGTGTGAGTGTCTGTCTGTGTGTGTGAGAGTGTCTGTCTGTGTGTGTGTGTGTGAGTGTCTGTGTGTGTGTGTGTGAGTGTCTGTCTGTGTGTGTGTGTGAGTGTGAGTGTGAGTGTCTGTGTGTGTGTGTGTGTGTGAGTGTCTGTCTGTGTGTGTGTGTGTGTGAGTGTCTGTCTGTGTGTGTGTGTGAGTGTCTGTGTGTGTGGGTGAGTGTCTGTGTGTGTGTAGGTGAGTGAGTGTCTGTCTGTGTGTGTGTGTGTGTAGGTGAGTGAGTGTCTGTCTGTGTGTGTGTGTGTGTAGGTGAGTGAGTGTCTGTCTGTGTGTGTGTGTAGGTGAGTGTCCCGCAAAACAACCTCCTACCTCCTCGCGGTGCCGGACGGGCAACACTGTCGTGGGCAGTGCTGTGGGGGGAGGGCCAATGCCCATTGGCCTCTCCCCTCATGGCGTCTGTGACCACCACAGTGGCTAAACGGGGGCTCTGGACGGGTGCGAGGGGCTGGTAACCCCTCCACCTTCAATTAACCACCACTAAACTACGAATTAAACATAAACCTGTAACTAATAAGCTTGTGCCGGCCCCGGGGGGTCAGGCTTTTATGACGTCTCCTGGCCAAACCCCATTTGGCGGAGCCAGGAGATTGAATTTTCACCCTCGGGGCTCCTCCAGAAACAACAAAAAACCATTGCGGATGGCCACGTGGAATGTTCGAACGCTCACTGCGGAGGAGAGGCTGCCACTCCTCTGTCGGGAGCTGGACCGGTACTGCCTGGATCTCTGTGGCATTCAGGAGGTCCGGTGGACCGGTTCTGGCTCCTGCCACCATGAGGGGTGGACAGTCCTCTACTCGGGGCAGGAGACTGCCAAACAACAGGGTGTGGCTCTTCTTCTGAACAAAAGAATGAAGGGGGCGTGGGAGCGTGGCGGTGAGGTGTGGGAAGCTGTAAGCCCCAGTATACTTTGGGCTCGCTTTCCCATCAACCAGAGGCGAGGAGTGGTGGTCGTGGTTACTTATGCCCCCACCGAAGACGAACATCCGTGGAGGGATGCAGGCAAAGCCGATGAGTCAGACGCTTTCTATGACCTCCTGTCACAGGTGCTGACTAAAGTGGCCACTCGGGAAAGAGTCATCTTGTTGGGTGACTTCAATGCCCGAGTTGGTCATGATGCTGGCACCTGGTCTGGAGTGATTAGAAGGCATGGGCCAGATCAGCTCAATAATAACGGTAGGAGGCTGCTAGATTTTTGTGCAGCCCATGGGCTTGTAATTACCAACACGCTCTTCCGGCATCGGCGCATCCACACAACTTAATGGATACATGCCGGGTCCAAGCAAGAACATCTGCTGGACTACATAGTGACGGACCAGCGGATGCGAGCCCATGTCCTTGACACCAGGACCTACCGTGGAGCTGATCTGCCCTCTGACCATTGACTAGTCATCTGTAAGATGCGCCTGCCTTTCTTCCACTCCGGTGGTGGGTGTACACCCAGGATCCCATTCCAACCAAAAGTGGCCTGGTCTCAGTTAGCTGATGAAAGTTGCAAGCGAGAATTTCATCATCGCTTGCAGCTGGGGTTGGCATCGTCCCCCACTCCACCTGATGTCGAGGGTAAATGGGCGAGGTTTAAGACTGTGACTCATGCAGCTGCAATGGCTGCTTTGGGTACGCGGTCCAGACCTCCCCAGAAACCCTGGCTGACAGAGGAGGTGTTCAGGTTAATTGAGAAAAAGCGACAGGCCCACTCTCATCGCCTACAGCATCCCACGTCAGAGAATGAGGAGGTTTACCGCAGCCTTCGCTCGGAAGTTCGGAGAGCCGTAAGGCGCTGTAAGGATGGGTGGTGGTCGCGGGTTGCTGAGGAGATGGAGTCTGCCTCAGTGGCCCGTGATCACAAATCACTATTTAACTCTTCTTGGTTCTTTCGGTAAAGTCACGTAGAAGGGAAGTAATAAAATAATAAAAATAAAACATAATAAAACAATTCTCACGACGTTTCGGCCACAACGCAAGCAGCCGTCCTCAGGTGAAAACCAGGTCCGTCGAGGCGACGGACCTGCAGCGCCACACCTATTACCATCATTAGAGGAAAAAACGGTGATCCAATCTCCGACCCCCAGGAACAGGTTTGCAAATTTGCTGAGCATTTCTGTGAGGTCCTGGGGGAGGGAAATTCTCTCAGCCAGGAAAACATCATGGCACAAAGTGGTGATAACCCTGCTGAGGCTGCGGTGCCTCACATATTGGAAGAGGTCACCCCCTGTGAGTGGCTGGCTGAGGTGCCAGCTGTTGAGGAAGTACTGAGGGCGATCCGGAGTCTGAGACCAGGGAAGGCACCGGGCAGAGATGATCTCCCAAGCGAAATGCTGAGGGAGGGTGGCGTTGGTGCACAGACTGCCCTATATGACATCATAACAACAGTCTGGACCACTGGACGGGTTCCGCAGGACTGGAAGGATGCCCTGGTGGTCCCCCTCTTTAAGAAGGGGGACCATACCAACTGTAACAACTACAGGGGCATCTCACTCCTCAGTGTGCTGGGTAAGGTCCTGGCAAGGATTATTCAACATCGCCTTGCTAGGCACGCTGAGGAGAGGCTTGCGGAGCCCCAATGCGGTTTCAGGAAAGGGCGGTCCTGCACAGATGCCCTATTTTCTGTCCGTCTGCTACAGCAGAGGTGTAGGGAATTCCAAAAAGACCTACATCTCTGCTTTATTGACCTGGTCAAGGCCTATGATACCATCAGTAGGACTGGGCTCTGGGTTGTTCTTCGTGCTTTCGGAGTCCCTGACCCTCTGCTCACGATCATTAAGGACCTTCATGATGGTGAGCGGGCCCGGGTAAAACTACGTGGCCGGGAGTCGGAGCCTTTCCCTGTACACCTTGGGGTGCGACAGGGATGTCCTCTGGCTCCCACATTATTTAACATCTATTTTGACCGCGTAGTTCGTGAAGCCTTCAATAGCTGTACCGGGGGAATTTCCATTTGGTACAGATATAATGGGAGGCTGATCGATGCCCGGGTGCGATCAAGGGATGGCTCCCTATTGGTCAACCACGTTATGTATGCCGATGATTTGGTAATAGCTGCTCATTCAGAAGAGGAGTTGGAGACGCTGCTGCTGAGACTGGAGCGTGCCACTAAGAGGTGGGGCCTTACCATCAGCCCCACCAAAACTAAGCACCTGCCTGGGTATTTTGTACCATCGGACACTCCACCCCCACAACTCCCAATTGGTGATGGGGCAGTTGTGGAGAGAGTGGAGAGTTTCCCATACCTGGGGAGTGTGCTTATGACCGGCTCCAGTTTATCAGCAGAGGTCTCACTCCGAATCAGTCGAGCGGCAATATCTTTTCATCGGTTGCGTAACGCTGTGTGGAAGCTACCTGGTCTGTCGCTCCGCACGAAGCTTCAGGTCTTCTCGGCCACGGTCATTCCCTCCCTTCTCTACGCTTGCGAGACGTGGACCCCCCTGGTGGAGCATCTTCGCCGGTTGGAAACATTTAGGCTGGCCTGCCTACGATCCATCCTGGGTTTAACCAGGCTGGATTGTGTGAGGAGCTCACAAATCCTTGAAAGATCTGGGCAAAGTCCCATCAGTGAGCTCCTCCGGCAGGCAAAGCTGCGGTGGCTGGGGCATGTAGCCCACATGCCCAGCTACCGCATGCCTAAACAGCTTTTGTTCGGCCGGATCGAGGGGGCTAAACGGGCGCAGCACGGGCTGGAGAAGAGATGGAGTGCTGTGGTACAGGAGGACGTGGAGCTGAGTGGACTTGCCGATGACTGGCACCAGCGGTGTCAAGATCGGCCTCAGTGGAGGAGGCTCGTGAAGGACGCTACTGGGCAGTTGGAGGCAGTCGCCCTCCAACAACAACGGAGGGCGGAGGAGCGACGCTCACAACAACGAGCAGAGCGCCGGGTGGCTAAAGCACAGCAAGTTGGCACAGTAGGGGGCACAGGTGGTGCATCAGCCAGTCATCTCGGTCAGTCGACCAGTGGCACCT
This sequence comes from Lethenteron reissneri, assembly GCF_015708825.2. Lineage (NCBI taxonomy): Eukaryota > Metazoa > Chordata > Hyperoartia > Petromyzontiformes > Petromyzontidae > Lethenteron > Lethenteron reissneri. The sequence goes on from NW_026891084.1 coordinate 121,203, forward strand.
GCTGGGTCTGCCCCGTGACCTCCTGCCAGCGGGCTTTCGACACTTCACGTGGCCTCAAGGTGCACTTGGCCTGGCACAAGCATCGTGGTGACGTCACCGCCACTTAGTGGCGAATGGCGGTTGTTGTTGTTGTTGTCTCTCTGTGTCTCTCTGTGTCTGTGTGTGTCTCTCTCTGTGTCTCTGTGTCTGTGTCTCTCTCTGTGTCTCTCTGTGTCTCTCTGCGTTTTTCTGTGTCTCTCTGCGTCTCACCGTGTCTCTCTGTGTCTGTGTGTGTCTCTCCGTGTCTCTCTGCGTCTCTCTGCGTCTTTCTCTGTGTCTCTCTGCGTCTCACCGCGTCTCTCTGTGTGTCTCTCTGTGTCTGTGTGTGTGTCTCTGCGTCTCTCTGCGTCTCTCTCTCTGTGTCTCTCTGTGTCTCTCTGTGGTTCTGTGTGTGTCTCTCTGTCTCTCTGTGGCTCTGTGTGTCTCTCTGTGTCTATATGTGTCTCTATGTGTCTATATGTGTCTCTGTGTGTCTCTCTCTGTCTCTCTCTGTGTTTCTCCGCGTGTCTCTCTCTGTGTCTGTGTGTGTCTCTCTGTGTCTCTCTGTGTGTGTGTGTCTCTGTGTGTCTCTCTCTGTCTCTCTCTGTGGTTCTCCGCGTGTCTCTCTCTCTGTGTGTCTCTCTCTGTGTTTCTCCGCGTGTCTCTCTCTGTGTGTGTGTCTGTCTCTCTGTCTCTCTCTGTGTTTCTCCGCGTGTCTATGATACATCACCCACATGGTAAAACCATCACCACCATCACCACCACCGCCACCGCCATCATCAACATCACCAAAAACATCAACATTGCCATCAATATCATCAACATCACGATCAACGTTACCATCGCCATCATTACCAACATCACCATCAGCAGAGTGGAGACCCTGATGATGATGATCATAGGTGATGGTGGTGATGGTGGTGGTGTGGTGATGGTGGTGGGTGCAGCTACTCGTTACCAGCACTTGCCCCAACTGTCTGTCAAATGCTTTATGGGAATGTTTTTCATTGTGATGGTGATGATGATGATGTTTGCGGCTATTTGCCAACATCACTTGTCCCGACTGTCAAATTATATGTTGGAATATTTTTTATGGTGGTGATGATGGTGGTGATGATGGTGGTGATGATGGTGGTGATGATGGTGATGGTGGTGATGGTGGTGATGATGATGGTGGTGATGGTGGTGATGATGGTGATGGTGATGGTGGTGATGATGATGGTGGTGATGGTGGTAGGCCTCGGCAAGGTAAGGTAAAAGTTAAAAGGTAAAAACGAGCCTATTTTTACCCTACCTTTTACCTCACCACAATACAATCACTCTACCCTACCTTTTATCCTTACCCCATGCAAATGACCCGATTACAGGGTAATTACTAGGGAACTACTACACATGCACAAGGTGTATAACGGTAAATGCTATAAGGTAGAGCGCTTTATTCATATAGAATACTCTCGATTATTCCAATTTTACACGCTTGTCGTTGTTGTCATTGTTGTTGTTGTTGTCGTCGTCGTAGTCGTTGTCGTATCCTCAAATCTTGTAACTAAATTGTAACCCACTCCCCAATGTGGTATCGACTGCAAACTTGGTATACTTGTGTCATACTGATGACAACACGATATTCTATCATAAAATTATTTTGTAGATGTTATGTTTCGGCTTGGGTCTAATTGTCCACGCTCACCTGACGTTGGCTGTAAGTCACCACGGCCCCTGACGTCGTGGCAAGCTTCGGAGCCACTTCCTGGAGTCGTGGAGTTCTGCTATTACGAGTACATTTCATAAAAGCGCGTTTTTAATCAAGTTTGTTTTAATATTACTTGTTAAATGTAGGCCATGGACTGCGCCACGGAGCTTCTAGCGGTAAACAAGGCACCGTATTTACCGGGTAATACGTCGCGCTTCCTTTACCTTACCAGGTAATTCTTCCGAGATATATTTACCCTTTAACCCTTTTACCTGGTAAAAAGAGAAAATTACCTTACCTTGCCGAGGCCTACTTGAAGCCGGTACGGTTATAGCACCAATTGATTAACAGATCACTTGCCTTGACGGGTTAGCGGATCAATTTTGACTTTAAACTTTCGTGACTGCAGGAATTCATATTCTTGGTTCTTTTGGTAAAAATAAAAAAATAGTAAATAAAAAATGGAAAATAATAAAAGAAAAACCCCCCATTTTTTAAATCCTTTATATTAAGTTCGCATGCTTGCTTGCTTGCTTGCGTGCTTGCTTGCTTGCTTACGACCGTGCAAATCTTTCGGTCGTTTTTTAACCCACTTCCCGTGATCCAATCGAGCTGACATTTTCCACACAGACTCGTTGTGCCAGACAATTAATGTTCGTGAAAAAAAATTCCCAAAATTTTACACTTTTTAGGCAAAGAAAATGTATTTTACATATATTCAAATATAACTCATTCATCGCTTTGGCTGAACGTTACAGTATAAGAGCCCAGAGCGTAACCCCTCCACGGGCCGTGGCGGAGTAGCGCAGTTGGTAGCGCCCTTGCTTCGCATGCCAAAGGTCGCGGGATCGATCCCGCGTCCTCCATAGGCGAATATATTTTTAAATCCTTTATATTAAGTTCGCTGCCACGCATATAAAGGATTTATAGTGAAAAACTTTGTTTTTACTGGTTTACTTGTTCAATATTTTATTATTATTTTCTATTTACGTGACTTTACCGAAAGAACCAATGATATATATATAGAGGGTTAGCCGATTTGATTCGTTAATCGATTTGTTGTCTGCTTCAATAGTGCAGTAGCTCAACAGGGAGCGGGTTCAGCAAGTTGTGCAGGAGCCTCTTTCGACGGTGCAGCGACGTCTCTCCTTCAGCAGCAGCAGCAGCAACTCCCAGCAGGTGCAGTAGCAGCATCATCAGCAGCATCAACTCCCAGCAGGTGCAGCAGCAGCAGCAGCAGCTCCAGCACACGTGCACCATTCATTCCAAGGTGGGCTGCCAGTAACAGCGTCTGTGTTTTGCAATGTTGGTTGGGTGGTGTTTGTGTTTTCTCGTTGCAGGACAGACTTCTGTGCCGTTCCCTTCGTTGGGATTTCCTTTTGGCGATTCTGGTGGTTTGGTGGTGGCGGTGAGTTTGAACACAGGCACACAATGTAGAATTGGTGTTGTTAGATTGTTGAATGTGCGTCAAGTGTGTTTTGGTGTTAGCTCAAGATATTAATAATGAATGGTCATTCAGTGCATTTTTATTTAATCCACTTAGAATGCCGTTAGAATGCAGCAGTTACGTTGCATTACGGATGTGTTGGTTGTGATGGGGAAAGTGACTGAATGATACAGTAGACTCGATCACATTTGTGGATTAACCGCAAACCTCAGATTGTGACGTAAATCAATAACTCGTGGATTTTCGCTTCAGCTAAAATGAGTCGTCTAACAGCAGTCAAACAACAACAACAACAACATTGGTGTTCTCGGAAACGTTTCATTACAAGTCGCGCAAAATCCACACGGTCGCCCCTACAGTCGAGCAGTTGCATTTGTCTTACTGATTGTCCGTGTCGGGTGGTGGTGGTGGAGGGTTGCGACACATTTATAATAACGCGATCTCACCCAGCAACATGAATGCATAATACTGGTCGTGTTCAACTAGTTTGTTTACAACGGGGGGCAGAGTTCGATGCTGATGGGCGTGGCTCTGCTCTGTGACCTGAAATTCTTCATCGGAGATGACCAAATCCCAACAGTGTCTGAGCAGCCGGTAAAAAGCCTTGGAAGGTGGTATGATGCAAGCCTGAAGGACAAAGACCAGGTGTAACAGCTGCGCAAATACATTAGTAGTAGCCTACAGTCCATCGACAACACCCAGCTACCTGGAAAGTTAAAGGCCTGGTGTCTGCAGTTTGGTCTCCTACCCCGGGTGTTGTGGCCCCTAGCAGTGTATGAGGTTCCAATCTCAACAGTGGAGAAGATGGAAAGAGGAGTCACAGGCTACTTAAAGAAGTGGCTCGGAGTTCCACGATGCCTTACCACCATAGGCCTCTATGGAGATGGTGTCCTCAAGCTGCCCCTCACCAGTCTAACCGAGGAATTCAAGTGTGCAAAAACCAGGCTCCAGATGACACTGAGTGAATCTCGAGACCCAGTGGTGAGCAACAACGCGCCGACCTTGGCAACTGGGCGCAAATGGAGGCCAGGAAAAGCAGTCCAGGAGGCAACAGCAGCCCTCAGACATGCTGACATTGTGGGTCATGTTCAGCAAGGGAGAGGAGGCCTTGGGCTAACTAGCCGTGCTGCTTGGAGTAAGGCCACTGCACCAGAGCGGCGGAAGATGGTAGTGCAGGAAGTACGCCATCAGGAGGAGGCTGCAAGGTGGGCCAAGGCAGTCTCTCTTGCCAAACAGGGACAGTGGACTCGATGGGACAGTGTGGAGAAGAGGAAGATCAGCTGGAAGGAGCTGTGGGCCATGGAAGCGAGGCGGTTGAGCTTTTCCATCAGAGCAACATATGACATCCTTCCAACACCAGTTAATCTTCACCAATGGTATGGTGAAGATCCGGACTGTGTCCTCTGTTCCATGCCAGCCAACCTCAGGCACATTCTCACAGGGTGTAAAACAAGCCTCACCCAAGGACGCTACACTTGGCGTCACAACCAAGTCCTTAAAAACCTTGCGTCCGCTGTGGAGGACAAGCGAGCTGCCACCAACTCCCTACCACCCCCAGCAGCATCACACCCCTTATGGACGACCTTTGTCCGGAAAGGGGCTAAACCACCGAAGAGCGGCTCTACACCATTAGAGCGAGACCAGCTGCGCTTGGCCCGCGACTGGAAAATGCTAGCTGACATTGGCCGGCAACTTGTGTTTCCTCCGGAGATCGCAACCACCACCCTAAGTCCTGACATGGTGCTCTGGTCCCGTTCACTCAAGAAGGTCTTCATCATTGAGCTCACAGTACCCTAGGAGGACTCAGTAGATGAGGCTTATGAGCGAAAACATCTGCGCTATGCCGATCTAGCTGCCGAAGCACGGCATCATGGCTGGAACACAGAAGTCCGACCAGTGGAGGTGGGCTGCAGAGGTTTTGTGGCAACATCTACAACCAGACTGCTTAGAGACCTGGGAATTAAGGGCCAGAGCCAGCGTTCGGCAATCAGAGCTGTATCGGAGGCGGCAGAAGGCAGCAGTCAGTGGCTCTGGATGAAGAGGAAAGACCCCAGCTGGGCCCCGAAATGAGAGGGCCAGGAGGTATGCAGTCAACAATGCTTGACTCAGGGAGGAGGACGCCCCTGCCATGCATAGTCCCATGGGATGTTGGCTATCAACAACAAGGCAACTCCTATGACTAATTGGGAATGGGACGCAAGCGCAGGATTGATCACCCTGTCGCTGGCCGCCTTTGGGGAGGGTGTATAGTATGAAAGGCCGAAACACCCTAGGAACCAAAGGTTCACTACTGACGATGCGCTCCCCAAATTTCACCAGGCTCACTGTTCATGAACTCTTGGAAGTGCTTGCACAAAGGATAGTAACATCTCATCCTGTGTTCTTGGAATCTGGGCCAAGTCTTCTGCGCGTTCAGCAGGAATTGTCATCACTGATTGCTCGTTAGTGCCACACATTTTAGTTTTCGTTTGCAAACTCAATCGAACTCTGCAGGGACCCGAGTTGGATTCCTGCTCACGGCCAAAAACAGTTGATGATTATCTGAACCGGTCGTGGGCCTCCCCGAGGTCAACTCGGCCTAAAAGTTGTCCCTTGTGCGATGTGTAAACATCACCACTAGGGAGACAAAGGGGGCCGGGCCTGGTTCTGGTCACCCCCCCCCCCCCCCCCCCCGTGTGCCACAGTGCCGGCCTTGATAAGTGCTGCTACTCGCTGACAGCACTTGCCCCCGACAGTCTGTTAGAGGCTATATGGGGGATCTTTGTCTTTGGCAGTGGCGGTGCACAAGGTGCGTGCAGGAGGTGCGTGCAGGAGGTGCGTGCAGGAGGCCGAACGGCGCCCGGAAGAGACGCGTCCCACGAAGAGCTTCCATGAAGAAGTGCGGGAGCGAGGCGAGAGGGGGCCAAGGGATGGGCCGCGGGAGGTCTGAGGGAGGGGAGCGAAGGGGGGGGGGGGCAGATGAAGGTCAGCGAGGGACAGGAGCTCGGCCTGAGGGGCACAGAACTGGGGCGGAGTCGGGAAGCGGGAGGGGAAGAGGGGAGAGAGAGACGGCGCAGCAAGAGTCGAGGGCCAGAGACGCGGCGAGCGAGAGACGCAGAGACGAGGCGGCGTGGGGAGCGCGGCAAGAGAGAGAGAGAGACAGCCATCAGAGGAATTTCATTCAACGGTTCTTGAGGCAGAGGCTAGGGGGGTCCGGTTCGGACGGAGCGAGAGAGACGGGGCGAGATGAGGGGAGGGGCAGAGACGTCGCGAGAGATCGGCAAAGAGAAGGGGAGGCGAGGGGAAGACAGGAAGAGAGAGAGAGACATCAGAGGGCGCCGAACCTTCGTCGATTTATAAGCGAGAGGTTAGGGGGATTCAGTTGGGAAGGAGGGAGAGAGACGGGGGCGCAGAGAGGGGGAGAGACGGGGGGGCAGAAAGGGAGGGAGACGGGGGGGCAGAGAGGGAGGGAGACGGGGGGGCAGAGAGGGGGAGAGACGGGGGGGCAGGGAGGGAGGGAGACGGGGGGGCAGAGAGGGGGAGAGACAAAGGGACAGGGAGAGAGAGAGATGTAGATGCCACTGGTTCTTCACGTTCTGCAGATGCCACCGATTCTTCACGTTCTGCAGATGTAGAAGCCACTATTTCTTCATGTTCTGCAGATGTAGAAGCCACTGTTTCTTCACGTTCTACAGATGTAGATGCCACTGGTTCTTCACGCTATGCAGATGTAGATGCCACTGGTTCTTCACGCTATGCAGATGTAGATGCCACTGGTTCTTCACGTTCTGCAGATGTAGATGCCACTGGTTCTTCACGTTCTGCAGATGTAAATGTCACTGATTCTTCACGTTCTGCAGATGTAAATGCCACTGATTCTTCACGTTCTGCAGATGTAAATGCCACTGGTTCTTCACGTTCTGCAGATGTAGATGCCACTGGTTCTTCACGTTCTGCAGATGCCACTGATACTTCACGCTCTACAGATGTAGATGCCACTGGTTCTTCACGTTCTGCAGATGCCACTGGTTCTTCACGTTCTGCAGATGTAGATGCCACTGATTCTTCACGCTCTGCAGATGTAGATGCCACTGGTTCTTCACGTTCTGCAGATGCCACCGATTCTTCACGCTCTGCAGATGTAGATGCCACTGGTTCTTCACGTTCTGCAGATGTAGATGCCACTGGTTCTTCATGTTCTGCAGATGTAGATGCCACTGGTTCTTCACGCTCTGCAGATGTAGAAGCCACTATTTCTTCACGTTCTGCAGATGTAGATGCCACTGGTTCTTCATGTTCTGCAGATGTAGATGCCACTGATTCACGTTCTACAGATGTAGATACTAATTCCCTTTGGCACGTGTTTCCTCTCTATTCTCTTGAAATACCTACTAAGAGATGTCTGCACAGTTGTTCTCTTCATCTCTGCACAAATCAACTTGTGATGGGCAATCGCATCGTTGAACTGCGGTAACGGGACATACGGACAGGTTTGCACGTATCTCTGAAAGTTCCCAAGTCGAATGTTTGTAAGTAGAGGTAGTCCCTGTACTACATCGGGCACAAGCTGGGGGCAGGGGTGGGGGGTCAGGGAATTGGGTGATGCAACAGATGTTCATTAGGGATAGAGAAGGGGTTGGTTGTCACTGTGGAGGCGGCATTGCCGAGGGGACAGGACAGGAAGGGTGGGTCACCCTTGACACGTGAAGGACACGGCTTCGAATCCCGTCTAGTGAGCAAAACGAACAAAGACGCCAAGGTCACCGTGAACTGATGTCACGACTCCCCCGCGCTGACGTCATATCGAGTTTCATTTAAGTGACGCCACTATATTTCCAAAACGAGTGTGGTTTTTACAGTATTTTTGTTTTAAGACGCGAGGTTGCCACCTGTCCTTGCGTTGATGTAATATCCCTGCATTGATGCATTTCATTTCATTAAATTGATATCACTAGATTGCCACGGTTATCATTTGTAATTCTTTACGACGCGAGTTTGCCACCTGTACTTGTTTCCCCCCCCCAAGATCATCCTCTTATGGAGGTCGGCTCCCGTGGGATATCTCCAAGTCTTCGCAGAAACGTGACTTGGCAAGTCCTGGTTTGTTGCCAGTCGCGTGAAAGTTTGCCACTCAATAGCGTGCATGCACACGCACAGTCATCCTCCCCCGTCTCTCTTATGCTGTTGTGAATACAGGGGGGGGAGTGCTTCAAAAACAAGTGAACACTTCTGAGACTTTGCAACAACACCACAGGAGAACGTGCTGCCTCCGGCCTCTGGAGACCTGCACCTGTAGAAGATTGCGGGCGCGCGTTGACAATGTTGGCAAAGACTCTTCGGCTTTTAAAATTATTTATATTAAGTTCACTTGCTTGCGCGCTTACGACCGTGCAAACCTTTCGGTCGTTTTTTAACCCACTTCCCGTGATCCAATCGAGCTGACATTTTGCACACAGACTCGTTGTGCGAGACAATTAATGTTCGTGAACATTTTTTTCCAAAATTTCACACTTTTTAGGGAAAACAAATTAAATATTTAATTACCAATTGTTTAATACTGGCAGACAATCATCTGACCCATAGGTGGCAGCCATCTCAAGCCAGAGGACGAGAGGACTCTAGCCGCCACACATATAAAGGATTTATAGTGAAAAACTTTGTTTTTACGGGTTATACTTATTGAAGCTATTAGGACGGAACCACGATTGACCTCCGACAGTGGCGATGATGTTCACAATGGGTGAAGGGGCTGAGTTGGTACCCGCGACGGGTTTCGCAAACTCACAACCTTTCCGAGTGTATTTCCTTACGTTGAATACAAAAAAAGCACGGAATTGCTTGCGATTTTAAGCGCTTTAATTTTGAGCGTACACGCAACGAACAGAAACAATGAACGTTCACTTTACAATCAAAATGCAATCAAAATGTTTTTGAGATATCAAAGATTGCATTTTCAATAAAAACTGCAGAAGAAAAATATTAAATAAATGTGGATATCTACATAAAATGATATAAACACACTATCCTAAAAATACAGCACCATATTTTAACACTAAAGCAGTCACTGACTCGCAACAACTTGCAATCATAAGTGACAGAGTTAATTTCGGGTAAAATCAATGAAAATGGGGTATGCCGATAGCATAAAAAATTAACCCGTAAAAACAAAGTTTTTCACTATAAATCCTTTATATGCATGGCGGCTAGAGTCCTCTCGTCCTCTGGCTTGAGATGGCTGCCACCTATGGGTCAGATGATTGTCTGCCAATCATTAAACAATTGGTAATTAAATATTTAAAATTTTCCCTAAACAGTGTAAAATTTTGGAAAATTTTTTTCACGAAAATGCATTGCCACGCACAACGAGTCTGTGTGCAAAATGTCAGCTCGATTGGATCACGGGAAGTGGGTTAAAAAACGATCGAAAGATTTGCACGGTCCTAAGCAAGCAAGCGAACTTAATATAAAGGATTTAAAAATGAGATGTGATAGAGCAAATCTGAGATCAGATTTGGAATCGGCACCCTGAAAGTCTAGAACAGCTGCAAAAGTCCAGGCCAGAAAAACACGTTGTTTTGTTGTTGTTGACCAGTGTTAACGGCGAAAGTGTCCACCCCCCCACCTCCTCTCTGAAAATTGATGAAAAGCAGCGACTTAAAACTGAACACCCAAAACATTTTAACTGCGGTGGCTAAAAGTCTCCACCCTGGCTACCATTTCGCCAAGAACAATGGAACGTAAAACAACGTCCCTCAAAACAAACTCCGATTCTCTTTTAATCCTCCGATTCAGAAGTGGTGTCGACATCTGGACCCTCAAACCAGTCAAAGGGTGAGTGTCGCCGTTTTGCAGGAAGCTTGATGGAAGGTGATGCAGAGACCATCTTCCCTTGTTTGATCTTTGCTGTCAACGTGGTTTTTCTTGAGATCTCAATCGCCTGTAACAAATGAACACATCGAAGACAATTGGGCATCGTCACAAGTCTAAAGGGGTCCTCCTGCTCAAGTGAGCGTGGCTTGGTGTTCGTCTCTCGTGACGAGGTGTACGGCTCCTGCGGTGGATACGTCCTCCACCTTGCCGTGGCGTGTCCTCGAAATAACGCGCGCGGATTCCCCGTGGGCTGCGTGTGACAGGTAAAGTTTCAAATTGAATCTGAAGGAAATTCAAACTCGTGCTAAGGTAGCCGACTTGAGGTTGGCTGCTACATCTCGGACGCTGCAAAGAAATGTCGCATGCCAGATAGTCCAAGTTTAATGTTCTACCGATATGTTGCGTGCCAGACAGTCCAAGTTTAATGTGACGCTCGCTGGGAATGACACTGAGAGACAGTGAAAGGAACGTGTTTGTTGTCCATCCGCCCGCACCTCCAATTAGCACGGTTGGCTACGCACGGTGGTGCAAACGAAGTTCAACACACACACACGTACACACGTACACACACACACACGTACACACATACACACGCACACACACGTACACACACACACACGTACACACACGTACACACGCACACACACACACGTACACACACACACGTACACACGTACACACACGTACACACACACACGTACACACACACGTACACACACACACGTACGGACACGTACACACACACACACATACACACACACGTACGTACGGACACGAGGGTCAGATCATGTACACAGGGTTCATGGCTACGCACGGTGTTGCGAACGAAGTTCAACACACGTACGTACGGACAACACGAGTGTTAGAACAGGACCCTGCGGTGTGGGCTGGTAGGAATAATACTTAGTGCCGGTACAGGGATATCGACCGGGTATAGAGGAGTTAAAGAAAAAATTACTGTATTCTAGTGTAACGTTAATTAAAAGTGTTTGTTTTGACAAGAAACGCTGTGAGATTTAAAGACCCCCCAACACCACCCCTCCCACCAGCCCTCACCACCCCCCACCACCACCCCCCACCACCACCCCCCACCACCACCTTCTGCACTAGGCCTCGCGAAGCCTGCCGCACTAGGCCTCGCGCCGTGCTTTTCGTGCACAAATAAGGCGATTAAATGTATCTCGTCTCTGTGTTAATAAATGTTTCTTGTCTCTGTGTTAAAAAAAAACGTGCTGCGTTTCAGTAAAATAATTATTTTTAAAAACGTGCTGCGTTTCAGTAAAGTAATTTTGAAGCGAAGTTTAAAGTTTTGCCGTGATGCGCCGGAAGCGACGGCCATCTTGTTTAATTCACAGATCGCAAGGGGAGCGGGCGGCCATCTTGTCGGACAGGGTCATGCCAAGTGTTTGCAGTAGGGGGCGATGTTGATACACGGACGGACGGACGGACAGTCGGACGGATGGACGGACACATTAATATATTGGTGGTCTGGTCCACTTCGTTCCTACCAATATAATATACACAGCTCCATGACATCGTTCACACTGTTGAGAGAAGCCGGCAGCTTGGGCTGGATGGGCGCCGAGAGAGGGATGATGGATGACGGTCAAGAAAAAATGGACCGAAATGGCATCCAACGGGAGATACTCGACTGAGACGGCTCCAAGCGAGGAGATGGAGCGATGAATTGAGCGGCGTGCGTAGGCGCTGAGTGTGGATCATTATATCTGCAGGATCGTGAGAGATGGCAATTGCGCGGGGAGGTCTTCGTCCGGAAGTGGAATGATTGTGGCCGATGAAGTCTCAATGCCACAAAAACAAGAATGTCAACGTGAAAACGAGGGCTCAAAACATCTGACACGAACACAATATTATTGTAAACATTAAACAGCATTTACATAAGAGGGGGGGGGGGGGAGCACTCAAAAGCTCCACACTGATAGATTCAAGAATCCATGGCTACACTGCCATCTCCTGACCACCTCGTAGGCCAAGCCTGGCAGTCCCCGGCAGTCTCCCACCGACTCAACCCGCGTCGTGTCCGAGATCTACGTTCATCAGTGGGCCCATTGCAGATTGGTCAAAACAGTTGGCTTGAACGGGTGGGGTGACCAATCAGGTGACTGCATTGATGCCGCTACACGTGGACTGGGAATGAGAGCAACCGCCAGAAGAAATGCAGCGAGACACGTGGAAAAGAGAAGAAGTCACGTCACTGCAGGCAGAAGGAGCTCTGGTGGGAGTTCTACAGAGGGTGACCGCTGTACACGGCGTCTTGGAGGATGGTGGGAATACACCCGCAACTTGACCCCAGCACACACAAGCAGGCGAGCAATGAAACGGTGCGCCCATTTATAGAGAATGAGAAGATGTATTGATACTGGAGGAATGCGATGAGATATGAAGCTGTTTTTCACAGATGTCCAGTACTATTCACTTTGTATTTTTATTTTACCAGGTGAGGCCCACTGAGCTGTATAGCTCTTGTTCAGAAGTGTACTGGCCACAAATGACAGCTCAACCAAGTAGCCTATCATGTGGACATGTATAGTAGCCAAACACTCTGAGAGCGTGTTTGTAAATGTGGAGGGGAAAATCGGAGAACCTGGAAAAAAAGCCACGCGACCACGGGGAGACCTCCTGTATGCCAGGTGAGGTCGTTCACATTTCACAACAACAAACAATACAAAAACACAATAGGAGCGCAAAGTGTAGGGAAGGTAAAAAGTTTTTTTTTTTAAATAAACAAAAAAAACCTAAACCATTTTTTTCTTGTTAATTGTATTTTTTACCCTTTTATCTGGCAACAAAACTGACACCTTTTTTTACGAGGAGCCATGTTTGCATTGACCACAATACCTGCAGTCGGAATGCAAACAAAAAACACAACTCTGATAATGTATGCACCTTCCTTGAAGTTGATGTTTATCTTACCAGGCAAGGCCCACTAAACCATCAGCTTCTCTCACAGAAGCGTCCCGGCCACAAGCGCGAGCAGCTCTACGAAGCGGCTCACCACGTGAAAGATTGTTGAAGAGCAACAATGATATTTTGGAGTAAGAGAAAAAAGTGCGTGACATCATCATCATCATCAGCATTGTTTAACCTGCCGCGCCGGGAGATCAAACGGGACTGCGAGTCTGGTGCACTCACCGTCTTGACACTCGTGACAACGACGGCAGATCTCATCTTGCCTGCTGCCCTGGCCTGCTCAGTTCGCTTGGACGGCATCACGCCCGACACACTTGCTAGCAGCTCTTCGTGAATATCAATGAACACAAAATCACGCAAAGATCCTGCAATTTAAAACATTTATTCGGCCTTGCCGGAATACGAGTGCATTGTACGAGCAAATCTACATTTGCATTTTTTTTATTTTGGGAATTCAGAAACCCGTCCCTTGGTCACGGGCATGCTTTGTGAGCACTCTCCGTCTCTGGCACATCCATCCTACGTTCATTGAACAAATGCTCCAAGCTCGTCAAGACGTCTATTCCACCTTCCCACATCCAGTGACCCTTTGATTCTGATTGATGGTGATGGAGACTCGCATTAAACTGCAGAAGTGATTTTAGTTTTTAAATTGTAAATTTTTTGTTTAATGTTATTGTCAAATGAATGGCTTAGATTACAATTACATAATTTATTAGATTACAGCAATTATTTAATTATCTGTGGAAAAACTCTCCCCCCAGTTGATGGAGCTCTGAGTTTCACAGCGCACCGCACATTTGGAGAATGCTTCTATCCAGCCGTGAACATCCACACATGACCCAATCATCCCTAGCGCTCAAGCGAGCCGCTTTGTCCCTACGAGAGTGGATCGAGTCCCGTTGCATCGTCCAAAGAATTTCAATCAAAGCAGTCGCATTACTCACCGTAAAATCCATGCTGTCCGAGCCCTCGGAGTCCGACAGATGCAAAACTTTTCGCTTTTTCTTCACGACCTCCCCCGTGGCAAGGGGCTTGGGGATGCCGCCCTTGGAAGGCGACTTGGCCACTGGAGTCTTGCAGATCGCACGGACACACAGAGATCCCCCAGTTAGGCCTGCAGGCTTGCGGGAGTGCCGTGCTGATCGCAAACACCTAACGTCAGCGCTTTGCCCAGCGGGGTTCATTGAACAAGCCTGACTGATGACTAAGACTCAGGAGGTAAAAACTGGTCCAGATCTTGGTAGCTTGGATGAATACTGCTGAATAATATTGGTCTGGAATGCCAAAAGGCTGATGGCAAATACAAATGATGTGTGTACATGTGTAAACACAGAATGGAGGTGTGTGTACATACATTGTTACCCATAAGGTTCCACAATGAAACACGAGTCTGAATAGATCATCAATTTCATGTGTGTGTTGCAGAGATGTCGCAGAGACTAGACCACGTGGATTTTCAACGAAGAGTGCCGAGTTTGAAAAGTGCCGAGTCTGGGGGCCCCGTCATAAGAATGTGGAATATCCACTCGTGGCTTTGGGAGCGAGCCTCCTCACGCATGCCTGGCCAGCGCAGCGCACGAGGGGGGTTGCTGTGGCCAGCACCCCCAGTGCTGACGTGGACACACTCGGCCAGGCACTGTGCGTCAACACAAGGTCCACCGTTTTATTGTCAGGACCATGTAAGATAGTGTATTGTGAGGATGTATCCGGCTCAATGACGTATCACGACTCGTCACGGTGATTGGCTCTGCCGGTCCTGGTTCATAGCCAATGGGGAGAAGCCTAGTGGCGTGGCCCTGACGTGATGGAAAGGTGACAGCTGTAAGTAGAGGTACAGGTAGGGTACGGGTACGGGTACCCGTTTGCGACCCTGGTGCGGCCGGGTACGGGAAAGGAATCAAAACCCGTTTGCGACCTCTGCTCTACGTACCGTGTGAGCTGTGGAGGTGTTACTGCTGCTGCTGCTGGCTTGCGTGCCATGGCAGGGTTCACGGCTGCTCTGGCAGGGATAGGCGCTGGGTTCGTGAGAACCCCCGCTTGGGTTCAACAGGTCATCCACATTGCCGTCATCCGAGATGCAAAACTTGTCTCGATCTCCATTGGAGAATACTGTCAAGGGTGGGATTGGCGGTGGTAAAATGTTCAAAGTTCAGTTGAAATTAATACAGCATGCGGTATACAGGCACACGTATGCCAGCCCTTTGAGATTCGCATGTAATTCATATAAAGTATCCTGCCTATGAGCTACAAGGCATTACATTCCAAAGACTTCATTCTATGGGAATTCAAATGTTCGAACTCAAAAATATTTGGCCATTGGCTGTAGGTGACAATGTCCAAAATCAACATACATTCATCTAGAAGTGAAGGGAGAAACATGAATTTAAATGACGTACACTGGAAAGCATTTCCACAAAGCATTTCTACAAACTTCCAGCAAATCTCATGCATCTTTAGACTTCAAATGCCTCCTGTGTGAATGTGACTCAAACACAACCACATTCTTATTCACAAAGAAACCACAAGTGTTTGTCAACTTTAATATTTTTTTTACAATGATGTTTTTTTTACTTGTGCAGCCCACTGTCAATGGATTCCCTTGATTGTTTTTGTATTCAGGCAATCTCCCACTGCACGAACATAATTACTTTTAAAACAAATACAGGTGGTAACAAACAACAAAACATAGTCTATTCCAAATATCCAAATACATAAAGTTCGATTTAAAGCTTTCGTTACTGCAGGGATTCATATTTCTTGGTTATTTCGGTAAAGTCACGTAGAAGGAAAACCATCAAATAATAAAAAAAAACATAATAAAATAATTCTCACGACGTTTCGGCCACAACACAAGTAGCCGTCCTCAGGTGAAGACAGGTCTGTCGAGGCAACAGCGTCTAAAAGAAAAAAAAACGAAAAAAAACGCTGTTGCCTCGACAGACCTGTCTTCACCTGAGGACGGCTGCTTGTGTTGTGGCCGAAACGTCGTGAGAATTATTTTATGTTTTATTTTTATTATTTTATTACTTCCCTTCTACGTGACTTTACCGAAAGAACCAAGAAGACAAGAAATCATCATCAGGTGTGAAATCCACAGCAAGAAAATTAGAAAAAAGTGTCGGTTTTTCCCAACGTCAGCACCACGGATAGCGATTTCCCTTCTACATGACTTCACCGAAAGAACCAAGAATATCCAAATACATAGTTTAGGAATTTAGAAGAATAATATAGTTTTATAATAAAATGTATACATTAGCATGTATTGTTCTTACATTTTTAAGGAGCAAGAAAGTTAATTTGGCCCTTGGCACAGAACATGAATCGTGTGGCAAATAGATTTTGACCCGAGGTCTTTCTGAATCGATTTTTCAAAATGTGCTTCGCATGTCGGGTCATTAGATTATTAAGAGAAAAACATAATAATCATTGAGCTGGTAGTGTACATGATTCTCTGTGTGTTTGTTCACTCACCAAAACGCCTACGATGAAATGGGAATGCACCCATAGCTCCAAAAAACATCACGTTCAATAAATCCAGTATGTCCTCCTGAAAAAGGTACATCATACAACGAGACGATAACATTGACTCATCAACCACAACACGTTTTAAAATTTTTTTTACGATATTAGAGTATAAGTGTTGCATTACACGCATTTACATTCATTTTATTGGTGGCTTACCAAGCTCATGTGAGCCTCCGTTTTCTCCGCAGCAAGGAGTTGGTATGCTCCTGTAGCTTGCTGAAATCTCTGTGTAGTGACATAAGAAGGGAGGGGCTGCTGTAGGCTCTGGGTTCCCAGGGGATCCAGACGCTTTTAAGCCTTTGGGCGCCAGGCGTTGGGTTCCCAGGCGCTTAAGCCTTTTTGGCGCCGCCAACGGGGGGGGGGGGCTGTGTGTGCTCTGTGGGATGTCTGGTGGCGCACACGGCCCCACCCCTCGTCGGACCAGGCATAAAAGGAGAGCTCCCTGGACGATCGGGGCCCAGTTGTAACTCAAGACCCAAGACCCACGACCAGCCATCGGAAGACCCTGGGATGCTGTGAGAGCCAGCGCTGGGACTCTGGAACTCCCGACTCTACGGCCTTGTGAGGGCGAGTTCCGGAGCGTAGCCAGAGTAGAGTATCTAGGCTGTGTAGCTAGGCTGTGTACCTAGGCTGTAACAGAGTATCAGGACTGTTGGAGAGTTGGACTGTTGGAGTGTTGTATTGTAATAAAGAAGTTACCTCTACAAGTGTCTCCGGAACCCGTTACAATTGCGTAACATCAGATGGATGAAGTATCCACCCACGCACCCATCACCCCCTTACGCCGTGAGTCGGTGTGACCTAAGCCGTACTTAAATGTGTTAACTTAGACGCAGAGACACAACAAAATATTACAATAACAATAGACGGGGGGAGGGGGGGCAGGAGGGGGGGTAAGGCGACTCCCACTCACACAAAACGGCGGGGGGTTGTACCAGCAAAAGCGAAGAAGAAATCGATTCGTTAATTGGATCAACACCGACCCCCCCACCCACACTCACACGCACGCACACTCTTAACAACCACAACAACCGCCATTCGCCACTAAGTATCGATGACGTCACCACGGCACCTGTGCCAGGCTAGGTGCACGTTGAGGCTGCCACGTGAAGCGTCGAACGCCCGCCGGCAGGAGGAGGTCACGGGGCAGACCCAGCGGGTGCCACGGGTTGGCTGACTGAGATGACTGGCAGATGCATTACCAGTGCTCCCGTGCCAGGCTAAGTGCAGGAGGTCACGGGGCAGACCCAGCAGGTGCCACGGATTGGCTGACTGAGATGACTGGCAGATGTAGTACCTGTGCTCCTGTGCCAGGTTAGGTGCAGGAGGTCACGGGACAGACCCAGCAGGTGCCATGGGTTGGCTGACTGAGATGACCGGCAGATGTACTACCTGTGCTCCTGTTCCAGGCTAGGTGCAGGAGGTCACGGGACAGACCCAGCAGGTGCCACGGGTCGACTGACTGAGATGACTGGCAGATGTACTACCTGTGCTCCTGTGCCAGGCTAGGTGCAGGAGGTCACGGGACAGACCCAGCAGGTGCCACGGATTGGCTTACTGAGATGACTGTCTCTCTCTCCCCATCTCTCTCTCCCCATCTCTCTCCCCCCATCTCTCTCTCTGTACATACTGTGGTGGTACCTGCTATGATTACAGCAGTACACAGATTGTGGTAGTACCTGCTATGATTACAGCAGTGCATACCGACTGTGGTGGTACCTGCTATGATGACAGCAGTGCACACTGATTGTGGAGCTCCTGTGTTCTCTCCCACCTCTGGAGTAGCTGGAGCTTCAGCAGCAGCAGCTGGAGCTGCATCTGCAACAGGAGGAGTTTCAGCAGCAGCATCTAGAGCTGCAGCTGCAGCAGCTGCAGCAGCAGCAGAAGCTGCAGGAGCGGTTTCAGCAGCAGCAGGTGGACCCGGGCCTGGAGCTGCACCTGGAGCTGAAACTCCATCAGTGGCAGTGGCTGCAACAGCGGGAGCTGGAGCAGGAGCTGCAGCTGCAGCAGCAGGAGCTGGAGCAGCAGCAGCAGCAGCGGTTAGAGCAGCTGGAGCAGCAGCAGCAGCAGGAGCTGGAGCTGCAGCAGGAGCTGTATCTGGAGCTGCAGCAGCAGCTGGAGCTGCACCAGCAGCAGCAGGAGCTGCAGCTGCAGCAGCAGCAGGAGTTTCAGCAGCAGCATCTAGAGCTGCAGCAGCTGCAGCAGCAGCAGCTGCAGCAGCAGCAGGAGCTGTTTCAGCAGCAGCAGCTGGACCCGCACCTGCAGCTGCACCTGAAGCTGAGGCTGCAGCAGCAGCAGCGACTGCAACAGCGGGAGCTGCAGCAGCAGCAGCAGCTGCAGCAGCGGGAGCTTCAGCAGCAGCAGCAGCAGTTGGAGCAGCTGGAGCTGCAGCAGCAGCAGGAGCTGGAGCTGCAGCATCAGCAGGAGTTGCACCACCAGCAGCAGCAGCTGGGGCTGCAGCAGCAGCAGCAGCAGGAGCTGGAGCTGCAGCAGCAGCAGGAGTTCGAGCGCCAACAGTTGGAGCTGCAGCAGCTGCATCAGCGGGAGCTGCAGCAGCACCAGCAGCGGTTTCAGCAGCCGGAGCTGGACCCGGAGCTGGGGATGCACCTGGAGCTGAGGCTGCTGCATCGGCAGCAGCAGCAGCAGCAGGAGCTGCAGCAGCAGCAGCGAGAGCTGCAGCAGCAGCAGCGGCTGCAGCATCCCGGGTGGCAGCAGGCTACGGTAGCTGAGGCACGAGGTGTATCACGCTGAGCGTGGGTTCGATCGCGACCCTGACGATGCCTGTGTGTTTGGATACTCTGGTTCTCTGGGTAAAGTTGAATTAAGTGACGACGTTTCGGGCGCAACACAAGTGCCCATCATCAGGTGTAAACAACCTCAGCAATAAACAAATTGGTGAAATGGGCAAAAGGAGGCTTGCTTGTGACACGAGGAGAGATGGAGGGGGTGGGGTGTGGGGTGTGGGGAGTGGCGAAGGGCAGTCACCCAGTTGAATGACCAGGCTACGTTTTGATTTAAAGCTTCTTTCGTGACTGCAGGGATTCATCTTCTTGGTTCTTTCGGTAAAGTCACGTAGAAGGGAAGTAATGATATAAATGAAAAACAATACAAATTCTCACGACGTTTAGACTGCAACACAAGCAATCGTCATCAGGTGTTCAATCCACAGCAAGAAAGTTTGAAAAAAATTAACCCGTAAAAACAAAGTTTTTCACTCTAAATCCTTTATATGCGTGGCGGCTAGAGTCCTCTCGTCCTCTGGCTTGAGATGGCTGCCACCTATGGGTCAGATGATTGTCTGCCACCATTAAGCAATTGGTAATTAAATATTTATTTTTCCCTAAACAGTGTCAAATTTTGGAAAAAAAATTTCACGAACATTAATTGTCACGCACAACGAGTCTGTGTGGAAAATGTCAGCTCGATTGGATCACGGGAAGTGGGTTAAAAAACGACTGAAAGATTTTCACGGTCGTAAGCGCGCAATCAAGCGAACTTAATATAAAGGATTTAAAAAGTGACTGTTTGTCGTGACGTCAGCACCACGGACAGCGATTTGGCAGTTTGCCAGATGGACGAGTCCAACTCTGTTCGGGGAGAAGAGGAGGGGGCAGCAGACAAATGGAAGCGTCTGCAAGTCACGTGAGCGTGAAGACCCGAACAGAGATGGACTCATCTTCTTGGTTCTTTCGGTAAAGTCACGTAGAAGGGAAGTAATAAAATAATAAAAATAAAACATAATAAAACAATTCTCACGACGTTTCGGCCACAACGCAAGCAGCCGTCCTCAGGTGAAAACCAGGTCCGTCGAGGCGACAGAGTCTGAATGAAACAGCACACGAGCTTGGAGCATATATATAAGCTGGGCGCATTGACAAAGGAATTTGCATATCAAAAGGAATTTAGCATATTTATGGGAAATGCAGGAATGTGATTAGTACTGCATATGCATGTGCATTATGCAGGATTAACAGCATCAAAGGGAGCTGCAGTTACTGCTGCTGCAGCAGTTGCTGCTGCTGCTGCAGTTTCTGCTGCTGCTGCAGTTGCTGCTGCTGCTGCAGTTGCTGCTGCTGCACTTGCTGCTGCTGCACTTGCTGCTGCTGCAGTTGCTGCCTTATCCATTTTAATATAACACTATGTATTATTCTACCCACCCTAATGTGTATCATACTGCTATATGTTTACTGTACAATTACGACACCATACATTACTCTGCACACTGCACCATGCCAGTGAGTGGAACGCGGTCTGAAAGTCACCGTAAACGTGAACACAATCAGTTAAGATCCGAAATGGTTTATTACGTCCTTCCAATGATTGCTAAGCCAGAATCCATCTTCTCGGTTGAAATTGTCTCTGTGTTTGTATATGTGGATCGCCTCATGAACGAATCTCTCATGATAGCCAGATGGCTTGCAGAGAACCTCTGTCTTGGAGAAGTCAATATCATGTGAGCCCACTGAATTGTAACAGTGATCTGCCACGGCTGAGGTGTTTGTCCTACCGTGTTTCAGGTCTGCCTTATGTTCACGGATGCGGTCCGAGACATGTCGTTTGGTTTCTCCAATGTAACTGCTACCACAGAGGCAACTTAGTTTGTAGACGCCAGGGTACTGTATGTCTGGAACCACATCTTTTACAGACGGGACCAGATGTAAAAGATGTGGTTCCAGACATACAGTACCCTGGCGTCTACAAACTAAGTTGCCTCTGTGGTAGCAGTTACATTGGAGAAACCAAACGACATGTCTCGGACCGCATCCGTGAACATAAGGCAGACCTGAAACACGGTAGGACAAACACCTCAGCCGTGGCAGATCACTGTTACAATTCAGTGGGCTCACATGATATTGACTTCTCCAAGACAGAGGTTCTCTGCAAGCCATCTGGCTATCATGAGAGATTCGTTCATGAGGCGATCCACATATACAAACACAGAGACAATTTCAACCGAGAAGATGGATTCTGGCTTAGAAATCATTGGAAGGACGTAATAAACCATTTCGGATCTTAACTGATTGTGTTCACGTTTACGGTGACTTTCAGACCGCGTTCCACTCACTGGCATGGTGCAGTGTGCAGAGTAATGTATGGTGTCGTAATTGTACAGTAAACATATAGCAGTATGATACACATTAGGGTGGGTAGAATAATACATAGTGTTATATTAAAATGGATAAGGCAGCAACTGCAGCAGCAGCAGCAGCAAGTGCAGCAGCAGCAAGTGCAGCAGCAGCAGCAACTGCAGCAGCAGCAGCAACTGCAGCAGCAGCAGAAACTGCAGTAGCAGCAGCAACTGCTGCAGCAGCAGTAACTGCAGCTCCCTTTGATGCTGTTAATCCTGCATAATGCACATGCATATGCAGTACTAATCACATTCCTGCATTTCCCATAAATATGCTAAATTCCTTTTGATATGCAAATTCCTTTGTCAATGCGCCCAGCTTATATATATGCTCCAAGCTCGTGTGCTGTTTCATTCAGACTCTGTCGCCTCGACGGACCTGGTTTTCACCTGAGGACGGCTGCTTGCGTTGTGGCCGAAACGTCGTGAGAATTGTTTTATTATGTTTTATTTTTATTATTTTATTACTTCCCTTCTACGTGACTTTACCGAAAGAACCAAGAAGATGAATCCCTGCAGTCACGAAAGCTTTAAATCGAAATTTAAAGAGATGGACTCGTCCATCTGGCCAACTGCCAAATCGCTGTCCTTGGTGCTGACGTCAGGACAAACAACCAGGCTACAGTCTACATTATAGGCTGCCAGAAAACTCACCCAACTTAATAACCAGGGTATAGTCTACAGTGTAGCCTGTCAGTACACTCACCCAGCTTAATAACCAGGCTACAGTCTACACTATAGACTGCCAGTACACTCATCCAGCTTAATAACCAGGCTACAGTCTACATTGTAGACTGCCAGTACACTCACCCAGCTTAATAACCAGGCTACAGTCCACATTATAGACTGCCAGTACACTCACCCAGCTTAATAACCAGGCTACAGTCTACATTATAGACTGCCAGTGCACTCACCCAGCTTAATAACCAGGCTACAGTCTACATTATAGACTGCCAGTACACTCACCCAGCTTAATAACCAGGCTACAGTCTACACTATAGACTGCCAGTACACTCACCAAATTTTAAAACCAGGCTACAGTCTACATTATAGACTGCCAGAACACTCCCCCAGCTTAATAACCAGGCTACAGTCTACACTATAGACTGCCAGTACACTCACCAAATTTTAAAACCAGGCTACAGTCTACATTATAGACTGCCAGAACACTCACCCAGCTTAATAACCAGGCTACAGTCTACACTATAGACTGCCAGTACACTCACCAAATTGTAAAACCAGACTACAGTCTACATTATAGACTGCCAGTACACTCACCCAGCTTAATAACCAGGCTACAGTCTACATTATAGACTGCCAGCACACTCCTGCCCCGACCCAGGGGACTTCTATTATAAAAGGGTTTTTTCCACTTTTTTCTGCCAACAAAACTGAAACCTTTTAACAAGGAATCACGTGGTGTGCATTGCCCACAATGCAAGATGGTGGCTTTGTCTCTGAGCTGTGCGCCTTTTGGCGTCCTCTGGTCTAGCACCAATTAGAGACGGGGCTCAAAAGAAAGCCGTCTCTGGCGTGGACCAATCAGTTTCAAGGACAATGCAGAAATATTCAGAGTGTGTTTTTTGTTTGCATTCTGACCACAAGCATTGTGGTTAATGCAGTCACTGCAGGTCACGTGACACTGCAGTGTCACGTGACCTGCAGTGACGGCTGGGTACGGGTAGCCGTTCCCCACCCGTACCTTACCCGAAATGAGTGACAAACGGTGACTCACCAGTGACTCACGGTCTACCCGTACCCATACCCGGCCGCACCAGGGTCGCAAATGGGTAGCCGTTCCCTACCCGTACCCATACCGTACCCGAAATGAGTGACAAACGGTTACTCACCAGTGACTCACGGTCTACCCATACCCGTACCCGGCCGCACCAGGGTCGCAAATGGGTACCCGTTCCCTACCCGTACCCTACCCGAAATGAGTGACAAACGGCTACTCACCAGTGACTCACGGCCTACCCGTAACCCGGCCGCACCAGGGTCGCAAACGGGTACCCGTACCCTACCCGATACCCGGCTACCCGTATCCGGCCGGGTATCGGGTACGGGTACCTGATTGCGACCTCTGGGATGAAGCCATGTTGCAGGCGCGGGTGGGTTGATTCTAGGAACTTGAATTGTGAGAAGAGACAAGACGTTGGGAAATGAGTGACAAACGGTGACTCACCAGTGACTCACGGTCTACCCGTATCCGGCCGGGTACGGGTAGCCGGGTATCGGGTAAGGTATGGGTATCGGGTACCCGGTTGCGACCTCTGCTGTTGATTGTCTGCTGTACCCTCTGTAGAGCGTGAGTGCATCACTGCGTCTCCGCTTGCGTGCGAGTGTCACGTGGGGGATCGGTGGCACAGCGGTTGACGCACTCTGCCACCAACTCCGTGGACCGTTTGATTCCCGCACCACATGGCCAACACTGGTGACGATGTGAACCGTTCCTGGGCCTCCCCTAGGTCGACTTAGACTAAAATTAGTAGCTGGTGTGATCTGTAAGCATCGCCACTAAAGAGACAAAGGTGTGGTGCTGGCCACCCACCCTCTCGTGCCTTCATAGGCGCTGCTACTCGCGAACAGCACTTGCCCCAACAGTCTATTAAGGCTACACGGGGGATCCTTGTCTCTGTCGTGTGTGTGTGCGTTGCGTGTCACATGTAATATGTCTGCAGAATCAGTCGCATGGAGAAGAAACCCTGGACAGAGCCCGGCGCTAAAAGGCACAAATGTGACCGGTGTCCGTACACCACGGATCACACTGGAAACATGAATCAGCACCTGAGAACTCACACGGGCGAAAAGCCATTCAAGTGCACCGTGTGTGTGAAGGCATTTTCTTCCTCACAAAATCTTAAAATTCATCAGAGAACACACACAGGTGAGAAGCCCTTCAAGTGCACTGTGTGTGGGAAGGCATTTGCCTCTTCAAACTACCTTCAAATTCACAAGAGAACACACACAGGCGAGAAGCCATTCACGTGCACAGAGTGTGGGAAGGGTTTTATTTGGTCAGGAAGCCGAACGATGCATGAGAAGATCCACAAGGAGAGTGTGAAATCGACTCGTGAAGGTCAAAGTTCAGCTGCCATGAGCCCATCATCTCTCATAAAACAAGAACAGGAAGACTACGACGACTTCGCCACGTGGCCGGGAGTGACGGTGAAGCGTGAAGAAGGGACGACCGTGAAACGTGAGGGTCAGGAAGCTTCTCCAGGCACTTGTTAATGTCATCGCAGCATCCCAATGCAGTATTCTCAACACAAATATCTTGAGACTCAAGGAGGCTATTCCGGACAAAATTATTCACGTTATTCTCGTATGATTATTATAATCCTCATGTGTGTATATTGAACTTCTTTCGCACAGTACGTAGCCAACCTTGCTATACATCCTAAATAGAATAGGCATCCTATGCAGAGACCGGTGCCTGCCAATAAATGTGTAATTTCCGCCCTCGAGGTCCTTCGATTGCGATGAGAACCGTCAAGTGTGTATTTGACAATGGTGACACTTTGATTTCTGTTAAGGAATCAAAACCCGCTTGCGACCTCTGGCACATGTACAAGTGTCAACCGTTGTGAACTTTGATACGTCACGGTTGAACCAGCGGACATTGTTTTTCTATTGGAGGAGCCACAATGGTGTGGACCACTCCCTAAGGCCTCTTGTCGCTCATCTCGCCACTCGTCCAAGCTCCCCCCCAAGCCTCAATTCAAGGAGCGACGGAGCGAGCTTCAACGAGGGGACCCTTCGCTAGGAATGCGACGTCACTGCCTGCCTGGAATGAGCTGATGGATGGGCTCTGATGTGTAATTGACTTTTGCCTCGGTGTGAACAAGAGTTGCCCCCCCACTGACCCCCATGGGCAGGACTGCCCGACACTCCGGCAGCTGCCGTGTCCAGCCCAGGTTTTGCCCCGGGGACGGTGAGGATCATTGATCCATGATCATCATCATCATCATCCTCGCCGTCAGGATTGTAATCGTTGATACGATCGGTAGATTCCCATCGTCGTCACCGTCATCGCGTTTCCATTCGTCACTGCTGATGTTACGTAACCGACGCATTTACACGTGTGTCCTCAACAGCGCTTCGTGAGCAATAATCGCCAATGCAATTGTAGGTTGACAACATGCTGTATCGGGTTGTGTATCGTTCTGCTTGCAAAAGAGTAATAATGTTTAGCATTTAGCATGAATACGTTGGCTATTATTAACATTGGAGAAAATGGCTTGAACATTTTTGAAAATCTCTGCTGTGATCGTTAAAGTTTGAAAAAAAAAGTAATTTGTACAAATGTTTTTGCATTTCAGGGTTTATTTGGATGGGTGCTACAGTGCAAACAAGTCTGTGCTGGTTGGGAGACGTGAAATAATGTCAAAGTTTTGGCCACGGGGGTTTGTTCAAATAGTTGTTTTTGTAAAATATTTTATTTACGTGAAATTTCTTGTGAGTATTTGGTTTGTCCCACAGTGCAAACACAAATGCAATTTGCACGAGGTCACGTGGCCTGCTTGTTACACTAGTGACCCACTAGTTTAGAGTTTTATTTTAGGGGAAAAAAAGTTTCGTTGTATTTTTATATATTTTTTACAAATAAACATTACGACTGTTTAGAATTATGACGGTTAACCGAAGTGGTTTTCGTCGCTCGTAACCGTTCGTATTTGCTACTTACAGCTGCAACATTATTTTGTCTTCGCGTGGGTTGACCGTCTGATTACGTGGTGCAGAATTTGTCATGAAAGGGGGGAAAAGTCAATGGACAATTTTTAAACAAACCAACAATATCAATTGCACCTCAAAGCAATGGCATATGCACCATAAACTCTTCCTGAGATTCGGAATCTGCGTCTCCTAAATTCTAGAAATATCAAATGATACAGCAACCCATGGTTTGATAGCTTGGGTTACGGTGTACATTCTAATTTGTTCTTTGGGGGTGGCCAATTTGATCGTCCGTATTTACGTATTTGCAGCAATATATCTCAAGCAGCCATGGCTTGGTTAAGTAACACTGGTCAACAACAAAACAAACTTTGTTTTCTGGCCTGGACTTTTGCAGCTGTTCTAGACTAATTTGCCGATTCCAAATCTGATCTCAGATTTGCTCCATCACATCTCATTTTATGCTATCGGCATACCCCATTTTCATTGATTTTACCCGAAGTTAACTCTGTCACTTATGATTGCAAGTTGTTGCGAGTCAGTGACTGCTTTAGTGTTAAAATATGGTGCTGTATTTTTAGCAGAGTGTGTTGATAATATCATTTTATGTAGATATCCACATTTATTTAATATTTTTCTTCCGCAGTTTTTATTGAAAATGCAATATTTGATATCTCAAAAACCTCACGTGATAGACAAAAACTGATGCCAGATTTGGAATCAGCACCCCAAAATTACCTTAGAAACCTTTTCGATTTAAAGCTTTCGTGACTGCAGGGATTCATCTTCTTGGTTCTTTCGGTAAAGTCACGTAGAAGGGAAATAATAAAAATAAAATAAAACATAATAAAATACAATGCTCACGACGTTATATATATGCTTTTATGAATAAAGTGTATTAACATACCTTATCATTTATTACATTTAAAAAAATAATACAATTCTCACGACGTTTCGGCCACAACGCTGCAGCGTCTGAATGAACACCACCAAGCTTGGCAGCGTATATATTGCTGCCAAGCTTGGTGGTGTTCATTCAGACGCTGTCTTTCCGACAGACCTGTTCTTCACCTGAGGACGGCTGCTTGCGTTGTGGCCGAAACGTCGTGAGAATTGTACTATTTAATTGTTATAATTTTTCTTATTTTTTTATTATGTAATAAATGATAAGGTATGTAAATACACTTCATTCATAAATTGCATAGAGACAGTCTCCATGTATATATTGTTTTACTTGCCCATCTGCCTACGACATAAACGTACGAATTGTCCCTCTGACAACCGCGCGGCAGATGGGGCACTTGCCCAGAGAGACGGCGCAGTCCTGACACACGACGAGATGCCCGCACGGCACGAACACAACGGACACGTCCTTGTCCATGCACACCTTGCACGTGTGCTGTTCCTGTAGCCGCTTGAGCTCCTGTTCCAGCAGCAGCGCTACCACGGAGAGCACACAAGTACGCACACTTTCAGCTTTTCACAAA
This sequence comes from Lethenteron reissneri, assembly GCF_015708825.2. Lineage (NCBI taxonomy): Eukaryota > Metazoa > Chordata > Hyperoartia > Petromyzontiformes > Petromyzontidae > Lethenteron > Lethenteron reissneri. The sequence continues at coordinate 148,958 of NW_026891084.1, forward strand.
CGATGGTTGATCATTAAGAGCCTACGTGCATATTAATGACGACGACTAATAGCAACTGTAAAGTAACTTGGAATAATACCGACGATCCAATGACAGGGCTACATTGTTGGTAAATCAATTCTCGAGATTAATTACATAACCATCATAAATGTATTTGTATAATCTTAATTTTGGAGCTTTCGTGACTGCAGGAATTATTCTTTGGTTCTTTCGGTAAAGTCACGTATAAGGATAAAATAATAAATTAAATAATAGCATACTACGACGTTTCGATTGCAACACAAGCAATCATCATCAGGTATAAAAGAAATAGCGACATAAAATCTAACCAGAAAACTATAGACAGACATATAAGCAGCCAGATATCACAAAGATACACAGAGAGAGAACAATTCTTGAGATTTGTGTTGCTATTTCTTTTATACCTAATGATGATTGCTTGTGTTGCAATCGAAACGTCGCATTATGCTATTATTCAATTTATTATTTTATCTTTAAACGTGACTTTACCGAAAGAACCAAAGAATGTATTTGTATAATTTCTGGAATGGAATATTTACATTCTTCATTTTTTAGTTCCTTTTTCTCAGCAGCAGCAGGCTTCTGTTGTTCTGTTGAAGATACATCCACACGGCACGTTCAACATAGGCAATCACAACCATGTTCGCATAAAGCTGAGCCGAGTACTGGTTTTCAGTATGGTATATTACACTGGTCAACACACTTTTTCTGGCATAAGGTATTCCAACGGCTGTAATGTAATTTTGGGGCGCTGCTGATTCCAAATCTGGCATCAGTTTGTGTCTATCACGTCAGGTTTTTGAGATATAAAATATTGCATTTTCAATGAAAACTGCAGAAGAAAAATATTAAATAGATGTGGATATCTACATAAAATGATATTATCAACACACTATCCTAAAAATACAGCACCATATTTTAACACTAAAACAGTCACTGACTCGCAACAACTTGCAATCATAAGTGACAGAGTTAATTTCGGGTATAATCAATGAAAATGGGGTATGCCGATAACATAAAAATGAGATGTGATGGAGCAAATTTGAGATCAGATTTGGAATCAGCACCCTGGAATTAGTCTAGAACAGCTGCAAAAGTCCAGGCCAGAATTTTTTTTTGTTGTTGTTGACCAGTGTTATCTATAATACAATTATGCCTTGACATACCTATCTGATCAATCAAAAACACGACACCCGTTCGCCTGCTATGATGTGTACCACACAATGACTATCCGTATTTTCCTCAATTTAATCAGCAACAAAATTACAGGCAAATGGAAATTGCAAGTTCAGTTTCTGTTGCTGAGTATGTACCCTGAACGTAATTTGCGGATTTCTTCGGGGATTCTTCTTCTGCATTAAGCAGGTCTTTGACGAGCTCAACGACAGAGCTGTACGTCTCCCCCTTAGTGAGGTAGCGAGTGCGCACCAGAGATTCCACCACCGGTGCAAGGAAGCCCATCTCAAGCACACCCTTGACCACATCGCTCTTCATCAAGGTCTCATCAGCGCAGCCGATGCCTGCACGCAAAGACGACGCTTGCAAAAACATGCAATTAGCGGATTTAAAAAAAACGACCAAACATTAAACGTGCACTTTGGATAAAGAGTTCAAATGTGTTGTAAGGATAGCCTTGTGAGATGCACAGATGTACACATTTTGGCACAAATGAATATAAAAACATGACAATCCTGTTGTGTACAAAAATATATCACCTTACCATTCACATATTGTGCTGCTGCATTCTGTGATCTCTGTCTGAATACCTCATCCTAAAAAAGCAGGATCTTGTCAATTAAAAGCATTTGGATCACTGGTGTTACACAAATAAAAATATATATAAATGGTACAAGCCATGCTTTCTAAAAGTAAAAATCACAACTTTGCCCGTTATTCTCGGCTCTATTTACAATGAAGCATATTGGTAACCAACCAAATATTGTATATTCTTACACTGAGTGATTTACAGCATTTCTGTTGCATGTGTAGTGACATAAGAAGGGAGGGGCTGCTGGGGGCTCTGGGATCCCAGGCGAGTCCAGACGCTTAAGCCTCTGGGCGCCAGGCGCTGGGTTCCCAGGGGGTCCAGACGCTTAAGCCTCTGGGCGCCAGGCGTTGAGTTCCCAGGCGCTTAATCCCCTGGGCGCCGCCAACGGGGGGGGGGGCTGTGTGTGCTCTGTGGGATGTCTGGTGGCGCACACGGCCCCACCCCTCGTTGGACTAGGCATAAAAGGAGAGCTCCCTGGACGATCGGGGCCCAGTTGTAACTCAAGACCCAAGACCCACGACCAGCCATCGGAAGACCCTGGGATGCTGTGAGAGCCAGTGGTGGGACTCTGGAACTCCTGGTTCTACGACCTTCCAGAGCGTAGCCAGAGTAGAGTATCTAGGCTGTGTAGCTAGGCTGTGTACCTAGGCTGTAACAGAGTATCAGGACTGTTGGAGAGTTGAAAGGTTGGAGTGTTGTATTGTAATAAAGAAGTTACCTCTACAAGTGTCTCCGGAACCCGTTACACATGCTTAGTTTAATATTCTTGGTTCTTTCGGTAAAGTCACGTACAAGGGAAATAATAAAATAATAAAAATAAAACAATAACATTATCACGGCGTTTCGGCCACAATGCAAGCAGCCGTCCTCAGGTGAAGAACAGCTGTCGGAAAGACAGCGTCCTAATGAACACTGCTAAGCTTGGCAGCGTATTTAAGCTGGGTGGGAGGAGGAGAGCGCCTTGACAAAGGAGTTTACATATCAACAGGCGAATTTAGCATGTTGATGACAAATGCAGATATGGGGTGAGTCACTCCTTGTGGAATGTGTAGGCGGTAGGGGGTCTCAAAGTCATATTATGCTCGTAGTGTATTATGAAGGATTAGCAGTAATAAAGGGAGGGAAGTTTTACTAAAGGTACTGCTTAGTTTAACTTTAGTCTATTTTGTTTAACAGCTGAGAACTCATTGGCCTAGGTCACCAAAATGACAAAAGCAATCGCGTAAATGACATACATCGAAGCCAATAGAAATCAGAACAGAATGAATACATTGAAATCAGCGCAAAACAATGACACACCAAAAGCTTCAAAATAACAAACAGAATTCAGAGCAAACCCAATCACCTAAAAATTTTTTTTAAATACCGTATAAACATAAATCTACATCAACTACAAGAAACGAAAGTTGGCTCAGACAAATGCATTTTTACTACATTTAAGGCCAACGGGAACTGTGTTTTTAATGTAAGTACATTATATAATACTCAACAAAACAAGTGTACATTACCATAAGTTCTGACAACCGTGGATGCTGCATCATTATTTCATTAACGAAAGCTTCACCCTTCTGTTGTAAAAGAAATGCACATCTGTAGAGAACATAGCAGAGATGTCAGCAAAGCAGTCGTCATTTGCGATTCAACATCAAAGTGTGTTCACTTCAAGCCCCTTGTCAGCTCTGACAGCCATCGTGTTGCTCGAGTATGTTTTTTTACCCTTCTATCTGGCAACAAAACTGACACCTTTTCTACAAGGAGTCATGTTTGCATAGACCACAATACCTGCAGTCATAATGCAAAAAAAAACACAACTCTGATAATGTACGCACTGTCCTTGAAGTTGATTGGTCCACACCCGAGACAGCTTTCCTTAGAGCCTAGTCTCACATGGGTTGGACCAGATGACACCAAAAGGCGCACAACTCAAAGACAGAGTATGAGAGCTCGGGGTAAGCATTTACACCTTTGGAACCTCATTTGCCAGTAGCAAAATATAATTGTTTTTTTTTAAAGATGTCAGTTTTGTTGTCAGATAGAAGGGTAAAAAAAACAATTATCATATTTTTTACTGGCAAATGAGGTTCCAATGGTGTCCATCTGGTACTGACGTCACCGCACAGCAGGTGACATCAGCAGGTGCTGAGTGCGTTACCTGGGAAACCACTTGCCATGTTCATACCAAGGGTTGTCTCCTCGTTCCCAGCTGCGTAAGCCACCGTCACAGTGGAAGCACTTCACATTGTCTCCATCACCTAACGAACACGCACACGTTATTGCTGTACCAGAGGTCGCAACCGGGTACCCGATACCCGTACCCTACCCGATACCCGGCTACCCGTACCCGGCCGGGTACGGGTACCCGTTTGCGACCCTGGTGCGGCCGGGTACGGGTATGGGTAAGGAATCAAAACCCGTTTGCGACCTCTGCCGTGGGACCGCCAGCGGCGCCGTCCACAGGCGAGCCAGAGAGGACAGAACGACCGCCACCCGCTTCTTCTCCTCCCCGTTCCATCTTCTTCCCGGGAGGGGCAGCACCCGTTGGGCCATTTGATAGTCATCCCCAGGAAGCAGAGGTCGCAAACTGCTTTTGATTCCTTACCCGTACCCGGCCGCACCAGGGTCGCAAATGGGTACCCTTACCCTACCCGATACCTGGCTACCCGTACCCGGGCCGGGTATCGGGGAGGATACGAGGATGGGTACCCGATTGCGACCTCTGGGATGAAGCCATGTTGCAGGCACGGGTGGGTTGATTCTAGGAACTTTAATTGTGAGAAGAGACAAGACGTTGGGAAATGAGTAACAAACGGTGACTCACCAGTGACTCGCGGCCTACCCGTACCCATACCAGGCCGCACCAGGGTCGCAAACGGCTACCCGTACCTGGCCGGGTACGGGTAGCCGGGTATCGGGTAGGGTACGGGTATCGGGTAGGGTACAGGTATCGGGTACCCGGTTGCGACCTCTGCCAGGAAGCCCATTCTTGCCCCGCCTGGGGGCTCGGCGACCAGGACCCGTTCCAAAACTGTTCGGTTCAAATAACCCACCCCTTCCCGTCGTCCTGTTTACTCCAACACCGTCTGGCGGGTAGTTGCAGACGCGAGCCGGGCCGTGGCTGTCGCTTGAACCGAGGTCCTTCCCGTGTTCACAGGCTGCGGCATGCTGACGGTCGTTTTGTATATTCTTGGTGGCCGGGTTATTGGCGTGCGTACGCGATTATTTTTTTATCGTTCCGGTTATTAATTGTTATTGTTAATTAGCTCGCGAGTGGGACGATGGTTGCTGCTGCTGTTGTTGTGTTCATTGTCCTGCTACGCGAGGTGTGGAGGTCAGCCGGGACGGCTGTTTTTTTCACAGGGGGGGGGGGGGGTGATGTAATAACATGGAATGGGTCGCTACGGCGGGTAGCGCTGTTTGCTGGCAGGGAAGGGGGTCTTGACCTTTGGTTTAAAAAAAAAGGTTAGGACCACACATTTACACCTCACAGAGAATGCTCTTGCCATACCGGTGTAATAGAAGCCAGCAATTGCGAGTGAATGGGCAGCTACATTGGCAGTGGATGGCCAGGCCTGGTAGGTTGCAAGCCGGGCCACCATCAAATGCATTTTTGGATTTCTGGCCCGCGTCCTCGCCATAGGAGATGCAGAACGCGCACGGCTTTGAGTGTCCGGCAAAAATGAGGCCTGCTAGAAAAGCACCCGAAAAAGAACAGAATTACTCATCAAATGTAACGTTCTTCTTGACGTTCAGTACTTTTTGTCAAGAAATGTCATCTATATTCTTGGGTTTTTTCGGTAAAGTCACGTAGGTAAAATTTTTTAATTAAAATAAAAATCACGACGTTTCGGAGGCAACACAAGCCTCCGTCTTCAGGTGGAACCGTCACAGCACGATAGCTGTTTTAATTTTATTTTTTTTCACTTGATACAGCAAGCGTGCTGTGACGGTTCCACCTGAAGACGGAGGCTTGTGTTGCCTCCGAAACGTCGTGATTTTTATTTTATTTTTTACCTACGTGACTTTACCGAAAAAACCCAAGAATATGAATCCTTGCAGTCACGAAAGCTTCAAATCTAGAAATGTCATCTAGATTCAACAAAGTACAGGGTGATCCCCTTATAAAAACCCCACTAAATAGTATGGAAAAATTCCTTTATCACTCTCCTCTGTAAGGTACGGAGGCATGGCTATCACAATATTCACTGACGTGTTGGGAAAAGAGTTATAAAAAATCAGTAGGGTGCCTATAAACACAAAGCAAGACATGCCCCAAATGTCGTGGTCATTTTGAAGGATAAATGTAAAAGACATGCTGGGTAATGCAAAGTAAGGTATTGACCGTGCCCGGTGCCAATAAAAGTATTGAGATCTGGTTACACATGATTCAAGTGGCCATGGCAGAAATAAAGGCCACATACCTAATTACAAAATGCACCCTCAACGTATTGCTTTTAAGTACAGGAAAGATAGTGCATCTTATAACGCAGAGAATATGGTTATAGGCAAACATCTTTAATTAATTGAGAAGCATCCACATAAATATGCTAAATTCCTCTTGATATGCAAATTCCTTTGTCAAGGCGCTCTTCCCCCTCCAACCCAGCTTAAATATACGCTGCCAAGCCTGGTGGTGTTTCATTCAGACGCTGTCTTCCCGACAGACCTGCTCTTCACCTGAGGACGGCTGCTTGCGTTGTGGCCGAAACGTCGTGAGAATTATTTCATTATGTTTAATTTTTATTATTTTCCTTCCACGTGGTGACTTTACCGAAAGAACCAAGAAGAAGAAGACATCCACAAGACCATTTAGCAACACCCACCTGGGCCTGAGCGAGTGGGATGTTACCGGTGTCGCTGCAGCCCATCACGAAAGCACAGGTGGAGAAATGTCGCTGGTGCTCCTTGACAGGGACATCTCCCTCCTCCCAGTGAGACATGACGCCGCAGCAATAGAAGCACCTCACCCGGTCGCTGGGACCCAAGTAGTACAGTCCGGCCCGTGCCAAGTCCGCCGGCCGGACAGGAGATGACTCTGGCCACGTGGAGAATGACAGCAGCCTGTTTGCTTCGACGCGCATCTCTGAATTCGATGGTGCCCCTGCCTCCACGTGTGGCAAGGAAGTTGGAGAGTTTTGCAGAGGTGGTTCGTTCAGAGAGTGATGATGGGTGATTTCGGATGCGTTGTTGGTAGCCGCCACCACATGTCTTGGTACAGATGCTCCAGCGGAGGTCTGAGCATCTGTAGCTTGTGCCAACGACCGAGCAAATGTACAATTTGGAAAACTCTGGAAATGCTTTGCAATGGCCGAGTCACCTGACTTCCAATTACCGATCACTCCTTTGCACGAGAAGCATTCCACCTTGTCTTCCTTTCCAGTGTAGAAAAATCCAGCTTTGACCAGGTCCTGTATCAGTGGCTCTAAGTTTGATGGGCAATTGACAAACCGGCCAAGGCGATACATGCGTTTTGAAAGGTCGTCGATGGAAAATGCCATGCCTCCTTTCTTCACTTTGAGAACTCCTAAACATGGAAAACAAGTAATTAAAACAGATATGATCATTGTTTTTTTACCCTTCTATCTGGCAACAAAACTGACACCTTTTTTACAAGGAGTCATGTTTGCATAGACCACAATACCTGCAGTCATAATGCAAACAAAAAAACACAACTCTGATAATGTATGCACTGTCCTTGAAGTTGATTGGCCCACACCCGAGACAGCTTTCCTTAGAGCCTAGTCTCACATGGGTTGGACCAAACGACACCAAAAGGCGTACAACTCAAAGACAATGCACCATCAGAGTATGAGAGCTCGGGGTAAGTATTTACACCATTGGAACCTCATTTGCCAGTAAAAAATATAATTGTTTTTTTTTACTGGCAAATGAGGTTCCAATGCCAAAAGGCGTCATCTGGTCCAACCAGATGACGCCTTTATATTATCAGAGTTATGTTTTTTGTTTGCATTATGGCTGCAGGTATTGTGGTCTATGCAAACATGACTCCTTGTAAAACAAGTTGCAGGTTTGTTGCCAGATAGAAGGGTAAAAAAACAATTATCATATTTTTTACTGGCAAATGCGGTTCCAATGGTGTAAAACAGATATGTTTCAGTCACTTTAAATATTCTGTTTTCCCATAATTGTTTCCGTGGTTTCTGTAAGGCTTTGAGTGCTACCCTTTATAACTCAACCTGCTAAACGTTTACAAAAAATAAACAGTCAATATCACCACCTAAAAATGAAATATACGGGGTGATATTTATTTAATAAATCACAAAGGGTAATTTAATATACTTTAACAAATGTTCAAACTGAATTCCATTAACGTTAATGCACGCATGAATTCTGTTTCGAAAATAATTTAGGATTCTTTTTAAGATTACAGGAGTAATATTTGAACATTCATTAATTACACTGGTCAACAACAAAAAAACATTTTTTTCTGGCCTGGACTTTTGCAGCTGTTCTAGACTAATTTCAGGGTGCCGATTCCAAATCTGATCTCAGATTTGCTCCATCACATCTCATTTTTATGCTATCGGCATACCCCGTTTTCATTGATTTTACCCGAAATTAACTCTGTCACTTATGATTGCAAGTTGTTGCGAGTCAGTGACTGCTTTAGTGTTAAAATACGGTGCTGTATTTTTAGGATGGTGTGTTGATAATATAATTTTATATGTAATATTTCTCTTCCGCAGTTTTTATCGAAAATGCAATATTTGATATCTCAAAAACCTGCTGTGATAGACAAAAACTGATGCCAGATTTGGAATCAGCAGCGCCCCAAAATTACATTACAGCCGTTGGAATACCTCATGCCAGAACAACAAGTGTGTTGACAAGTGATATGTTGTCTCACACACACAGACACACACCACACACAGACACACAGTCACACACCACACCACACAGTCACACACCACACACACAGACACACACACAGTCACACACACAGTCACACACACCACACACAGTCACACACCACACACACAGTCACACACCACACACACAGACACACAGTCACACACCACACACACAGTCACACACCACACACACAGACACACAGCCACGTGTGCGACCCACTAGGCCCAAACTCACGCTGAGCGAAGCGTCGATGTCCGTGTGTGTGCACACGTGGGACTGTTGTTGTTGTGGTTGTTGTTTCTGCTGCTGCTGTTGTTACACCTCCCAGCGAGGTCTATCGTCTCTCTCTTCTCGTCTCACGATTTCCTTCACGAGTCGCTGGGAATTCCCCGAAGTCTCTGCCGCCCGTTGTTGTTTCAGTGGCAGGAGGCGTCTTCCGGAAGACGCGGTGGATTCTGGTCTTCTGAGTGGATGAGTGAGCGGGTGAGTGGGTGAGTGGGTGAGTGGGTGGGTGGGTGAGTGGATGAATGAGCGGGTGAGTGGGTGAGTGGGTGGGTGGGTGGGTGAGTGAGTGGGTGGGTGGGTGGGTGAGCGAGTGAGTGGGTGAGTGAGCGGGTGAGTGGGTGAGTGGGTGGGTGGGTGGGTGAGTGAGTGGGTGGGTGGGTGGGTGAGTGAGTGGGTGGGTGGGTGGGTGAGTGAGTGGGTGGGTGGGTGAGTGAGTGGGTGGGTGGGTGAGTGAGCGGGTGAGTGGGTGGGTGAGCGGGTGAGTGGGTGGGTGAGCGGGTGAGTGGGTGGGTGGGTGAGTGGGTGGGTGGGTGGGTGAGCGGGTGAGTGGGTGAGTGAGTGGGTGAGTGGTGAGTGGGTGAGTGGGTGGGGTGAGTGAGTGGGTGAGTGGGTGGGTGAGCGGGTGAGTGGGTGGGTGGGTGAGTGGGTGGGTGGGTGGGTGAGTGAGCGGGTGAGTGGGTGAGTGAGTGGGTGAGTGGGTGAGTGAGTGGGTGGGGTGGGTGAGTGAGGTGGGTGAGTGGGTGGGTGAGCGGGTGAGTGGTGGGGTGGGTGAGTGGGTGGGTGGGTGGGTGAGCGGGTGAGTGGGTGAGTGAGTGGGTGAGTGGGTGAGTGAGTGGGTGGGTGGGTGAGTGAGCGGGTGAGTGGGTGGGTGAGTGGGTGGGTGGGTGGGTGAGCGGGTGAGTGGGTGGGTGGGTGGGCGGGTGAGTGGGTGAGTGGGTGGGTGGGTGGGTGAGCGGGTGGGTGGGTGAGCGGGGTGAGTGGGTGGGTGGGTGAGTGGGTGGGTGGGTGAGCGGGTGAGTGAGTGGGTGAGTGGGTGAGTGGGTGAGTGAGTGGGGTGGTTGGTGAGTGAGCGGGTGAGTGGGTGGGTGGGTGAGTGGGTGAGTGGGTGGGTGGGTGAGCGGGTGAGTGGGTGGGTGGGTGGGCGGGTGAGTGGGCGGGTGGGCGGGTGAGTGGGCGGGTGGGCGGGTGGGTGGGCGGGTGAGTGGGTGGGTGGGCGAGTGGGTGGGTGAGTGGGTGGGTGAGTGGGTGGGTGGGTGGGTGAGTGAGTGAGTGAGTGGGTGAGTGAGTGGGTGAGTGGGTGAGTGAGTGGGTGAGTGGGTGGGTGAGCGGGTGAGTGAGTGGGTGGGTGGGTGGGTGGGCGGGTGAGTGGGCGGGTGGGCGGGTGAGTGGGCGGGTGGGCGGGTGAGCGGGCGGGTGGGCGGGTGAGTGGGCGGGTGGGCGGGTGAGCGGGCGGGTGGGCGAGTGGGCGGGCGAGTGGGCGGGCGAGTGAGCGGGCGAGTGAGCGGGGGAGTGAGCGTGTGGGTAAGTGGGCGGGTGAGTGAGTGGGTGGGTGAGTGAGTGGGTGAGTGAGTGGGTGGGTGAGTGAGTGGGTGGGTGAGTGAGTGTGTGGGTGGGCGAGTGGGCGAGTGAGTGGGCGAGTGGGCGAGTGGGCGGGTGAGTGGGTGAGTGAGCGTGTGGGTGAGTGGGTGGGTGAGTGAGTGGGTGGGTGAGCGGGTGAGTGAGTGAGTGGCCGGGTGAGTGAGTGGGGGAGTGAGTGGGTGAGTGAGTGAGTGGGTGAGTGAGTGGGTGAGTGAGTGAGTGGCCGGGTGAGTGAGTGGGGGAGTGAGTGGGTGAGTGAGTGAGCGGGTGAGTGAGTGAGTGAGTGGGTGAGTGAGTGGGTGAGTGAGTGAGTGGGTGAGTGAGTGGGTGGGTGAGTGAGTGGGTGGGTGAGTGGGTGGGTGAGTGATTGGGTGGGTGAGCGGATGAGTGAGTGAGTGGGCGGGTGAGTGGGTGAGTGAGCGTGTGGGTGAGTAAGTGGGTGGGTGAGTGAGATGGGGGGGGGGAGATGGGGAGGGAGATGGGGGGAGGGATGAGGGGGAGATGGGGGAGAGAGGTGAGAGATGGAGGGGAGATGGGGGGGAGATGGGGGAGAGGTGAGAGATGTGGGGGAGAGATGTGGGGTGGGGTGTTTATTAAAGTGACTTTTTAATTAACATACAGCTGTGTGTATCTGTGTGTGTGTATCTGTGTGTGTGTATCTGTGTGTGTGTATCTGTGTGTGTGCGTGTATCTGTGTGTGTGTATCTGTGTGTGTGGGTGTATCTGTGTGTGTGTATCTGTGTGTGTGTATCTGTGTGTGTGTATCTGTGTGTGTGCGTGTATCTGTGTGTGTGTATCTGTGTGTGTGCGTGTATCTGTGTGTGTGTATCTGTGTGTGTGCGTGTATCTGTGCGTGTATCTGTGTGTGTGCGTGTGTATGTATCTGTGTGCGTGTATCTGTGTGTTCTGATGATGATGGCGATGGTTGTGACATCCAGAGAAGAGCCATGGAGAGGGGAGTGAGGGGAGGAGCAGGAGGAGCAGCGAGGAGAGGACGCGGCAGGGAGGAGGCCCGAGAGATGCTGACCGCAGACGGGCTCCAGTGGCGGAGAGAGGTTCCCGTGCAGAGGTCGGTGAGCCGGACGGTGCCCAGCGGGAGTGACGTGGAGATGGCGGTGCCCGACGCGGAGAGACCCGGCAGGCCGCTGAATGCCACGGCGGGACGAGTGGCGGTGGGGAGAGAGAGGCTCGCGGCGGGCAGGAGGCCTGCGTGGGCCAGAGAGGCGGGCACAACGAGGCGGGCCGATCGGAGGGTCGGCGACTGGCGGACAAGAAACGATGCGATCGCGAGGGACAACGAGAGGTCGCTCGACAGGGAGGTGCGGAGGGCGATGGAGGCGACGAGGCGAGCGGCGGGGAGGGCGAGAGAGGGCGGCCGGCGGGACGTGGAGGGGGGGCGGCCCGAGGTGGCGGAGCAGAGACGATGGTTGCGGCGGATCGCCGAAGCCGTGGGCGCCGTGGGGCTGCCGGGAAGGGTTGTGCCCATAAGGGACCGGCGGGGAGAGAGAGGGGCACTCGGACTTGTGGGGAGGATATTGCCAGCCGGGGAGGGGGAGGGTGGAGAGGGGGAGGAGGGGGGTGGGAGAGGGGGGGAGGGAGGGGAGGGGGAGGGAGGGGGTGGAGAGGGGGAGAGTGGGAGAGGGGGTGGACAGGGAGAGGGAGGCAGAGGGGGTGGAGAGGGAGGGAGGGAGAGGGGTCTGTTGAGATTTTGGGGGAGAATCATTCCGTTTAGGAACCGTGAGGGAGAGGGGGTGGAGAGGGGGAGGGAGGGAGGGAGAGTGGGAGAGGGGGAGGGAGGGAGAGGGGGTGGATAGGGGGAGGGAGGGAGAGGGGGTGGACAGGGAGAGGGGGTGGAGAGGGGGAGGGAGAGGGGTCTGTTGAGATTTTGGGGGAGAATCGTTCCGTTTAGGAACCGTGAGGGAGAGGGAGGGCAGGAGAGGGATGGAGGTAGAGAATGAGATGGACATCGGGTGATGAAAGGAAAGGGTGAGCGGGGGAGGCGGGGGGTAGAAATGAAGGAGAGAGGGTGGGATGTGTGAGAGGAACGGAGCGAGGTGGCTGTGGTGCACTGCAGGTTCACTTCCCTCACTTTAGTTGTGATGATGATGATGATGGGCTGAGTCACGACCCCAATCAGGGATTGAACCTGGCCCCCTTTCCCACTGAGCCACGTTGCCGGGGGGTTCATCGCTAACTGCTCGTTCACCGTTGGTTCTTCACGGGCGATCATATTTAAATATTTTGACTTGAAGAGGATTGGTCATTCGTTTGCCGTACACGACGATTGTGCGTGTATGCGCCATGTGCTGACGCGTCGCGAGAATCGTCATTTGAGAATTAATTTACAAACTGTAACTCGATGTCGGGATGTTCAAATGTAGTTACTTCATGTTCATTGTAAAAAAATATTGTTTTATCATTTCCACCGCCCTCTGCGGGACATCGATTGCTCAAACCCAAAAGCGAGATAGACACAGACAAGGAGACAGAGAGAGACACGGAGAAACACAGAGAGAGTTGGAGACGGAGAGACATGGGGAAAGAGATGGGGAGAACTACAGAGAGACAGACAGAGAGACACAGAGAGACAGACACAGAGAGAGAGACAGACACAGAGAGACACAGAGAGAGAGACACAGAGAGACAGAGAGAGACATGCACACAGAGAGACAGAGAGAGACAGAGAGAGACACAGAGAGACACAGAGACACCGAGAGACAGAGAGATACATGGCCACACAGAAAGATAGAGAGAGACATGGGGAGAGAGACAGAGAGATACATGGCCACACAGAAAGATAGATAGAGAGAGGCATGGGGAAAGAGACAGGGAGATATCCACATAGAGACACAGAGTTAAAGAGCGACGATGTTAATGATGTTGATGATGGAGTTGACGCAAGGTAAATCAACACCCGTTCATAATAAAAATCATCCACCCACCACGACCGCTGTTGCTTGTTGCCAGCTCCTAGTGGTGCGATTCCGACCTTCTGCAGTCCGATCCAGAAATTGCCATTGGCCTGCGAGTGTGCCGATGCGAGTGGTTGGCGTTGACCACCCGGTCAGCCGATCCCTTGTGTAACGCGTGTCTGACGAGGCACACGCTGGGATGGGAGGCACCACACTTTATTTACTTGACAGTAACAGCTACGGCAAGGCTATTCTACACCCCAACGAGAGGGAGGGACGATTCTTCACGCCCGGAGCCTCAACACTCTCGGCTCCCACCGGCGTGACCGTGCACCAGAGGTCGCAACCGGGTACCCGATACCCGTACCCTACCCAATACCCAGCTACCCGTACCAGGCCGGGTACGGGTAGCCGGGTACCCGTTTGCGACCCTGGTGCGGCCGGGTACGGGTAGGCCGTGAGTCACTGGTGAGTCACCGTTTGTCACTCATTTCGCGTAGGGTACGGGTACGGGTAGGCCGTGAGTCACTGGTGAGTCACCGTTTGTCACTCATTTCGGGTAGGGTACGGGTAGGCCGTGAGTCACTGGTGAGTCACCGTTTGTCACTCATTTCGCGTAGGGTACGGGTAGGCCGTGAGTCACTGGTGAGTCACCGTTTGTCACTCATTTCGGGTAGGGTACGGGTAGGCCGTGAGTCACTGGTGAGTCACCGTTTGTCACTCATTTCCGGTAGGGTACGGGTACGGGTAGGCCGTGAGTCACTGGTGAGTCACCGTTTGTCACTCATTTCGCGTAGGGTACGGGTAGGCCGTGAGTCACTGGTGAGTCACCGTTTGTCACTCATTTCGGGTAGGGTACGGGTAGGCCGTGAGTCACTGGTGAGTCACCGTTTGTCACTCATTTCCGGTAGGGTACGGGTACGGCTGGGGAACGGCTACCCGTACCCGTACCCGGCCGGGTACGGGTACGGGTACCCATTTGCGACCCTGGTGCGGCCGGGTACGGGTAAGGAATCAAAACCCGTTTGCGACCTCTGCCGTGCACCATGCGAGCCCCACACTCACCGTCCCACACTGTCCCAAGGCCCCGCATCCTTGTTCCCTTCCCCGAGCATGGCCCCCCCCGCCTCTTGCCACGTCACTTCCCCTGACTCTCCCGATGGCACCCGAGCCAACGTGACAGGCCCCTAGAGTCCCATCGGCAGGCGAGTGCAGGTGTAAATTATGCAGGAGACGAGTTGACGGAGGCAACACGTATTTATTTATAACACCCTATACAGCCTAGGAACACAGCCTACGGCTACGCGTGCCTGACACCGGCTACGCTCTCAGCTCCTCCGGCTGAGTACTTCCTAGGGGAGGCTATCTGACCCGACCTAGCCAGGGTACGGGTCCCAACCACCGGACCATCAAACCCGGCCCTGATAAGGACGTCAGGCCGTGAGTACCCAGGGTCTCACCACTGAGCCACACAGAGTCCCGGCCCTGATAAGGGCGTCGGGGCAAGGGGTCTAGGGTCCTATCCAGCTTGCTCCGTCTTCATTCTTCACTGGCTTCAACGACTCCCCGAGCTCTCTCGCGCACCGCCCTATATACCCCCCTGCCCCCGAGGGGCGGGGCTGTATGCGGACGTCGATGTAGACACCCCACGCACGGACAGTGATGTAGACACCGCAACGTGACGGCTCGCTACACCGCGGTACGTACCACCTCTACACTGGTGAGGGAGCGCGTCACCACACAATAGTCACACCCCAGGGACGCCATTTACGTCCCTACATCACCCCCACCCTCCCTTTGTGAAACTCGGCCGTCTCGGCAGACCAACCTGTATATACGACGACGCTACACGTGGACCTCCAACATCAACGCAGCAACAATAACAACTCGAACTAAGCGAAATACGTATTTACACAATATACAGAACACGGCGAACAAGAGAGCATAGCGGGGTCAATTAAAGGCCTCATTATACCTGTGCAGTAACACCATCATCATCACCACATTCATCGAACTGCACAGGTCTGTCATCGTCGTCATCGTCATTGTCATCGTCGTCATCGTCATTACTGGAGTCAAGTCTCAAGATACTACTGTCATTGGTGAGTGTAGAACACCATAATACGTATCGTATGAGAGAGAGTGAATGTATAATATTAAGATTTTATAATTAAATAGATTTAAGTAAAATATATATATAAAGTATAAATATACATATTTTAAACATTCTGGTACCCACACACATATACGGAAATTCCTAGGGGGCCAATCCTACTTCGCGGATTGTCACCTATCGCGAGGGGTTCCGGTCCCCATTAACCGCGATCAACGAGGGATCACTGTACAACTATTTACAAGGCCGGCCCATCACCCAGACAAAACCTCCCCGCACATGTGGCACCGCACCCGAACACACGATGAGCCCGGATTAGCCATTGACCCACGTGGCACCCACGACTGCCGTAAGGTAGCGATGTTCACGATGACCCAAGACAATCGTGGATGGGTGGATGGGGTGAGGTGGGGGTCAATACAATGAGGACAACTTGGTGGGAAAGTCGACATGTTTCTTGCCGTGGAGAGACTCGGTCTGCTCGCCTACCTCGCCCACCCCGTCATGGGAACGTGGAGTTTCCAGCGTTGTCACATTTAGGAATCAACGTGCAGTTTCATGGTATTTTGCAGCTGCACATTCCCACGTTACAAGCCACTTCGTTGAGCCGTCATTTGTGGCGAGGTCGCTTCTGAAACAAAGCCACAGACACTCAGTGGGCCCTGACCTTGGTAATGTAAAAGTGTGGTTGAGTTATATTCTTGGTTCTTTCGGTAAAGTCACGTAGATATGAATATTTTTGTATTTAAAATGTTTTATTAAATTTTATTTATTTCGGTAAAGTCACGTAGATATGAATATTTTCGTATTTTAATTTAATTTTTTAATTTTAATTAGATTTTAATTTTATTTCTTTCGGTAAAGTCACATAGATATGAATATTTTTGTATTTTAATTAGATTTTTTAATTTAATTTTATTTCTTTCGGTAAAGGCACGTCCATAGAAAATTTAAATAATAAAATATAATTATAATAAAAGCAAAAAACCCACAACTATGACCACTTTGAAAAACGTCGACCAGCCAAATAGTCTCCAAACGCGCGACGTTGATTCTATAAATGTGGAGGAAATTTCACGCGACCACGGAGAGACACCGCAAAGTCTAGATTTGAAGCTTTCGTGACTGCAATGATTCATACTCTTCAGTTTTTTCGGTAAAAGTCACGTAGGAAAAATAAATAATAAAAATAAATAATAAAAATAGTTTTTATTATAAAAAAGAAACAAATAATAAAAATATATAACAAAACTACTTTTTTATATAATAAATATTTTTTATTATAATTTATTTGTATTATTTATAATAAAAAAAATATATATTTTTTTATTTTTACCTACGTGACTTTACCGACAAAAACCTAAGAGCATATAGACACCGCAAAACTCAGGGTTGGGATTGAACCCACGACCTGCGTACCAGGCGAGGTAGTTAACGTCTCCTAGCCACCGTGATGATGATGAGAGAGAGAGACACGCAGCAGACTGTATGAAAATTCATCGTCTCGGTTCTTTCGGTAAAGTCACGTAGAAGGGAAATAATAAAATAATAAAAATAAAACATAATAAAATACAATTCTCACAAATTTTATTTTATGTTTTGTTTTTAGTGAGAATTGTATTTTAGTGAGAATTGGAATTTATTATGTTTTATTTTTATTATTTTATTATTTCCCTTCTACGTGACTTTACCGAAAGAACCAAGAAGATGAATCCCTGCAGTCACGAAAGCTTTAAATCGAAAACTGTATGAACATTTCCATTTGAAGAGAGACAAAGGCGGCCGGGCGTGGTGCTGGTCACCCACCCCTCTGCTAGCAGCACTTGCCCCTACAGCCTGCTACTACAGGCTACACGGGGCGTCTTTGTCTTTGCCTTCATAGCTGCTGCTGCTACTACAGCCTGCGCGAGGAGCTGCGTGGTCCGTGTGTGTACGGTACAATGATTCGCGTCTGTGAACCGCTATTAAAACGTAAATAACAATGTTTAAAGCACGGCAACGTCACAATGAAAGCTTATAGGCCCACGAGTAACATAAACAAATCGTTGCAAGTGCACCGATGTGAACGTGAGAGGGCGAGACATGATGGGTAGTCACCAGGCCTCGCCTCACGTCGGGGGACCACGGCCTCGCCTAGCGACTCCGGCCCAACGAGCCGGGCCTGAGATCCAGGCGAGCGCCGAGGCTGAGGCCTAAACAACCTCCTCACCAAGCTCCCAACATTGATCGTTAAAGAATTAATTATTGATTTTTATTAATTCTTTAACGATTAATTTTTGCAAGCGAACAAAATCTAATTGCTCATCAATGCGGCAAAGTCACGTAGGTAAAAAAAATACTATTTTAGTTTTGTTAATATAATGAATGCGAGTGAGTGATGTATGGTGAATGTGGATATTCGTGTGTATCTTGACAGCACGGGCTGGTTACTGGGGAGACAAAGGCGGCCTTCATAGCTGCTGCTGCTGCTACTCGCTAACAGCACTTGCCCCTACAGTGTCAAGGCTACACGGGGCGTCTTTGTCTTTGTAAGCTACAGTGACGGCCTTCATAGCTGCTGCTGCTACTCGCTAACAGCACTTGCCCCTACAGTCTGTCAAGGCTACATGGGGCATCTTTGTCTTTGTAAGCTACAGTGACGGCCTTCATAGCTGCTGCTGCTGCTACTCGCTAACAGCACTTGCCCCTACAGTCTGTCAAGGCTACACGGGGCATCTTCCCCCCCCCCACCTCGCCACTATGAATAGACGCGAGTTAATTGACGCGTAGGGGTTTTCATCGAAGCCTTTCGCCGACCCGCTGCTGGATGAGGCTGACCTCGAGAGGGGAGATTTGTACTTTTAGTTATTTCGGTAAAGTCACCATGTAGGTAAAAAATTAAATTAAAATTAATAAATAATAAAATCACGACGTTTCGGACGCAACACAAGTCTCCGTCATCAGGTGGGACCGTCACAGCCAGATTTGCTGCATCAAGTGAGGCAGGGATTCTAATTAATTTTAATTTCATTTTTTACCTACGTGACTTTACCGAAAGAACCAAGAGTATGAATCCTTGCAGTCACGAAAACTTCAAATCCAGGGGAGATTTGCTTGACCCCCGCTCCACGTCGCTGGCCAATGCGGCCCGGAGAAAGGCAGGCAACTTTAGACTTCGGAGCCAGAGAAGTGCTCCTGTGCACAACAGCAGTGCTCTCTCTGCAGCCTGTTGAGTACATTGACAGCCGTGAGTCTGCGTGTCTCTCATCATCATCATCACGGTGGCTAGGAGATGTTAACTACCTCGCCTGGTACGCAGGAGGTCGTGGGTGCGATCCCGACCCTGACGCCTGCTGTATATTTGGAGTTTGCGTGTCTCTCATCATCACGGTGGCTAGGAGATGTTAACTACCTCGCCTGGTACGCAGGAGGTCGTGGGTTCCATCCCGACCCTGACGCCTGCTGCTGTATATTTGGAGTTTGCGTGTCTCTCTCATCATCATCACCACGATGGCTAGGAGATGTTAGCTACTTCGCCTGGTACGCAGGAGGTCGTGGGTTCGATCCCGACCCTGACACCTGTATATTTGGAGTCTGCGTGTCTCTCTCATCATCATCATCATCACGGTGGCTAGGAGATGTTAACTACCTCGCCTGGTACGCAGGAGGTCGTGGGTTCTATCCCAACCCTGACGCTTCTACTGTCTGTTTGGAGTTTTGCGGTGTCTCTCTCCGTGGTCGCGTGAAATTTTCTCCACATTTATAGAATCAACGTCGCGCGTTTGGAGACTATTTGGATGCTCGACGTTTCCACGTGGTCATCATTGTGGGTTTTTTGCTTTTATCATTTTCAATTTGTTATCTTTTTAATTAAACATTTCTATGGACGTGACTTTACCGAAAGAACCAAGAATATAACTCAACTACACTTTTATATTACCAAGCTCAGGGCCCACTGAGTGTCTGTGGCTCTTTTTCACAAGTGACCTCACAGCAAGTTGGTTTCTTGCCCGTCTCTACATCGCCTGAAGGCGCGATAACCCACTTATGCCTGGACTTTCTCCCCCGTGGCTGACTTGATTTTTCAAGGAATTATTTTGTCGCTGGTAGTAGACCGGAGTAGGTATGCATGTGCTCATGTTTGCTGAACTTATTTTGCACCGTATGTAGCCAAGGAGTGCTCATCGGAGTCAGGACCATCGTGACAGGTGTAATGGATGATGATGATGATGCAACAGTGACGTCCACTGTAACACTAATGACGACCACACTCTCTCCGTCTCCACCACAGCATTCACCTGACCAAGTACTGAGACTAAAACGACTTCACCGTCTCCAGCAACGCCTTGGAGAAAGTCCTCGCCGGAGGGGTCAGAGGTCAGCGGTTCAGAGGTCACTCTGCCCGACTCCTCCGTCTCCTGCTGCCGACATCGCGCGTGGGTTCACGATGGCCAGCTGGAGACTGCTTCAAGCGCAGCTGCTGCTGCTGCTGCTGGGCGCAAGCGGTTGGCCTCGCGCAACCAGTACGAGGCTCTGTCTTGTTTTAAAAACTTTTGGCGTCATCTGGTCCAACCCATGTGAGACTAGGCTCTAAGGAAAGCTGTCTCGGGTGTGGACCAATCAACCTCAAGGACAGTGCACATTATCAGAGTTATGTTTTTTGTTTGCATTATGACTGCAGGTATTGTGGTCTATGCAAACATGACTCCTTGTAAAAAGGTGTCAGTTTTGTTGCCAGATAGAAGGGTAAAAAACCAATTATCATATTTTTACTGGCAAATGAGTTTCCCATAGTTTATTGAACCAGTTAAGGCGCCCACTGAGATTTTTATTATATATTATAGCTCTTTGTCAGAAGCGACCTGGTGATCACAGGTTATAGCTCCACAAAGTGGCTTATTGGCACGTGCACATTTATAGTAGTGGCCAAATACTTTCATCATCATCGTCGTCATCGTCGCGAGACATAAACCGGAGGACCCGGAGAAAAACGAACGCGACCACGGGGAGGGAGACATGCAAACTTCATGTCTACAGCAGGCATCACGGTCAGGATTGAACCCATGAACCTCCTGCAAAGATAGCGACGGAGTGAGATGAGAAAAAAAAACTGATAGAGACGAGACAACAATGTAGTGAATTGAGAAGTGATGTGCATAAGAGAGGGGCGCCGTGGCGGTGAGATGTTGACCACCTCGCCTGGTACACAGGAGGTCGTGGGTTCGATCCCGACCCGGACACCTGCTGCTGTATATTTGGGGTTTGCGTGTCTCTCTCTCTCTCCGTGGTGAGATGTTAACAACCTCGCCTGGTCTACAGGAGGCCGTGGGTTCGATCCCGACTCCTGATGCCTGCCGTATATTTGGAGTTTGCCTGTTCCCCCCATGGTCATGTGGATTTTTCTCCAGGTCCTCCGGGTGTTCGCTGGACATTTTGAATCAACGTGCGTTTTAGAGTATTTGGCTGCTATAAATGTCCACACGATAAGCCACATCGTAGAGCTGTATAGCTCGTTCTCTCTCTGGCAGGGCGAGCGATAGCCGTGCAGAGCGCTACAAGTTGAAATCGTTGCTACTGTTGGATTGCAATGGGGGTGTTTGGGTGCTCATCCCAATTGGACATCCTGGAAATCCCACATTGGCGGTGACACTTGTGCATCACAGCAAGCAGCGCCTGGGTTCAAATCCAGACTTGGGCACCTTTCTGCATGGAGTGTGTTGTTGTTGTTGTTTCCAAAGCACGTGCGTACTTTGAACGTCTTTGGCACCGTACGTAGCCCACCGTGCTCATCGGAGTTGTGGGGGAAGGACAACAAACGAAACACAAACTGAAAAATTGGATTCCACCACACAGCAGCAGCAGCAGCGGTAGCAACATCGGCCACTACGGTGAAACCCTGGCAGGACCCTCCTGGACAATAACCCTTGAGACTCTGAGGCGTTTGCTTGGGTAAGCGGCCAATCATAATAACAATGATGATGATGACGATAACGACCTCTTGACCTTGTCCCAGAGGTCGCAACCGGGTACCCGATACCCGTACCCTACCCGATACCCGGCTACCCGTACCCGGTCGGGTACGGGTACCCGTTTGCGACCCTGGTGCGGCCGGGTACGGGTAGGCCGTGAGTCACTGGTGAGTCACCGTTTGTCACTCATTTCCCAACGTCTTGTCTCTTCTCACAATTCAAGTTCCTAGAATCAACCCACCCGCGCCTGCAACATGGCTTCATCCCAGAGGTCGCAATTGGGTACCCGTACCCGTACCCTACTCGTACCCGGCCGGGTACGGGTAGGGAACGGGTACCCGTTTGCGACCCTGGTGCGGCCGGGTACGGGTACAGCCGGGTACGGGTATCGGGTACCCGATTGCGACCCTGGTGTGGCCGGGTACGGGTAAGGAATCAAAACCCGTTTGCGTCCTCTGACACAGACCTACACACACCTACACACACCTAAACAGACCTACACACACACAGACTGACCTATACACACACGATAACGACCTCTTGACCTTGTCCACCTCCGCCCGTCCGTCCTGTCCGTCGCAGGCTCCGAGTTCCCGGTGCGGCGGGAGCTGTCGTGCGAGGGTCGCCCCGTCGACCTGCGCTGCCTGGGCAGCTACGTCATCGCCGTCAGCTCGGCCTTCTACGGCCGCACCGACGGACAGATCTGCGAGTCCGAGGCGGCCAAGATGCAGAACACGGCCTGCTTGCAGGTCGAGAGCTTCCACATCGTGGCTCGGAGGTGGGCGCCAGTGTCGTGAGCGTGTGTGTGTGTGCATGCGCGAGTGTCGTGTGCGTGTGTGTGTGTGTGTGCACGCACGCGTGTGAGCGTGTGTGTGTGTGTGCACGCGCGAGCGTGTGTGTGTGTGCACGTGTGAGCGTGTGTGTGTGTGTGCATGCGCGAGTGTCGTGTGCGTGTGTGTGTGCACGCGCGCGAGCGTGTGTGTGTGTGTGTGCACGCGCGCGCGTGAGCGTGTGTGTGTGCACGCGCGCGAGCGTGTGTGTGTGTGCGTGTGTGCACGCACGCGCGCGAGCGTGTGTATGCGTGTGTGTGTGTGCGCACGCACGAATGTCGTGAGCGCGTGTGTGCGTGTGTGTGTGCGCACGCGCGCGAGCGTGTGCGTGTGTGTGTGTGTGTGCACGCGCGTGAGCGTGTGTGTGTGTGGGAGTGGTCGTGTAGTTGGCACAGTAAGGGGAGGCACAGCCTCTCCCTGTGGTCGCATGGATTTTTCTCTGGCTACAAACGGTGCAAAAGAAAGTCTCCATACATCTGAAGTATGGGAATTGACGGCAGGAACTTCTTGACGGGTAACACACTTTTATTAAATCTTTACGTGTCACAATACAACGTGTGGTCTTCCTTCTTCCGACGACACACTCCACTAATCTCGTGTAAACTCTAGGCCTCTGGCTACACCCGATACACTTAACTCGTGTAGACCCTATGCCTCTGGCTACACACACTACACTCGACTCGTGTAAGCCCTATGCCTCTGGCTACACAATACACTCGACTCGTGTAGACCCTATGCCCTGGCTACACACAATACATTCGGCTCGTGTAGACCTATGGCTACACACACTACACTCGCCTCTGGGTTACACAGAGTCCCGGTCCCCTTAGGACAGCGGGGCTAGGTACCGCAGGGCTCTAGGTCTTCATCCCCGTCTTCATTCTTCGCTGGTTACACACACTGCCCTTACGCCTGTGTGCATCCCCTTTTATAGCCCCTGCTCACGAGAGACGGAGCTGATGCGGCGTCGACGTGAGCGTCGTTCCTTAATGAACCAATCACGACGCACTCTCTCTACGATCCGCTTTCCCCAGCGCGTGTTAACATTACTCCACCAATCACACTGCGCTGCCACCTGATCACTCCCTCTCAGCGCGTCACCGGCCCACAGCCAATCGGTACCCCGTAACCCACGACCCCGCGCTGACCCCTGATCCTCCACCGTCAGCGCACGTCACCACCTACACAGCCAATCATCACGCACTGTGCATACGATCCCTAATCCCAGCGCGTATCACCTCTACATCACCCCCTCCCACATAGCTTGCAGCCGGCCCGGCTGTTAACCTACAACACAACATAACGCAACGCAGTAATAAAGAAACTCCACCTCCCAGTGTGCCCCGTAACGCAACAACAACAACACAACACAACACTTAAATATGAAGCAATATACAGCCCGACGAACAACACAATAAAAGCGAACACGAGAAAACGAACGCGCCAAGTGTCTCTGTGACTAAACGCAGTGACGAGGCGCTCCGGCTGCCTCGACTCCTCACGTGGTAGGTCATAAAAAGTAGCGCGACCTAGCGCGAGTCCGTCTGGCCGGTCCGTCATATGGGACGGGACGCTGGCGACCGTCCGGTGTCTCCGGCAGCTCTAGACGGCACGGATCGGGCCTGGAAGGACCGGCCCTGCCGCGAAGATCCGGCCGCCGGTGGTCGGCAGCTGTCAGTTCCGAGACACCTGGGAGCGGATCAGGCGGAGACATGTGAGGATCAAGCAAAGACCTTTCCCCCTTAGGGTCGTCGGTCACGTCACATGCTCGGCCCTCACGACACAAGGGGAGGCCATATGGAGGCGAGAACGGTTTCAGTCGGGAGGGGTGGACGTACCAACGGCGTTTTCCCCATTTTATCTGAACGCACTGGGGGCGTGCAACCCGCACGACCTCCACGGGTCCCCGCCACGGCTTCAACAATTTAGGTGACGTAGCCAAAGGTGCCTGAGGGCAATGCAGCCAGGCCCTGTCACCTGGTTCCCAATTGTGCACGGACACCTTCCGTGCCCGTGAATTAAGCCGTGCGGCCTCCCTTGCCTCTGTCAGCTTATGAATATTGAATTTAATATGCTCTGCCAATTTCGAATTAGTTCGTGGTGCGGGCAGACCCAGCTGCGTTTCCATGGGCGGGTCGGCTTCCCGACCGTACATCAGATAAAACGGGGAAAATCCCGTAGCTGCATGGGGGGCCACTCTATACGCGGCGAGGACCCCAGGGACCTGCAGGTCCCAATCAACATGTGCCCCACACACCTGCTGGCACAACATAGAAGTCAATGTCCTGTTAAGCCTCTCCACCATCCCGTCCGTCTGCGGGTGGTACGGGGAGGTACGCACCTTCTTGGTACCCAACAGGTCGCACACCTCTTGCAGTAATTTACTCGAAAAATTTTTCCCTTGGTCAGTCAGCAAGCGTTCGGGAGCCCCCTTGTCCAGGACGTAGCCCTGGACAAAGGCGTCCGTCACAGCCGCCGCCGACTGGTTGGCGAGTGGCCACGCCATAGGCCACCGGGTAAAATATTCGACCCCCACCAACAGGTACTTATTACCCCTAGGCGTGACCGGAAAAGGCCCCAGAATATCGAGTGCAACGAGCTCGTTAGTGCGCGAGACCTGGATGGATTGCAGCGGTGGATTAGCTGCCACGGGCGGTGGTTTCCGTCTGGCGCACTCAACACAACCCTTCAGAATAATCACCACGTCACCCCCCATTCCCGGCCAATAATAGTCACGCTGAAGCAGGGCAAGCGTTTTGCTAACTCCCAAATGCAAGAGGCGTTCGTGTGCGGCCAAGACAATTTTCCCCTTCACAGCAGAAGGCACCACAATCGCGTGCCGCCGGGACAAACTGTCCCATCTCATTAACAGGCCTTGCTTAAGTACGTAGGAGCCAGTTCGTTCATGGTCGCCTTCGGAACCCCCCGTCCTTCGGCGCAATGCTAGCAGAGAGCTGTCCGCCATTTGGAGACGGCCCCACTCAATCAGCGACAGTGAGAGCAGCGAGTCGTGACCCCCTGGGGTAGCGGGACCATCCCCAATTGGTGTGCCCGCGGTCGCAACCAATGCCCCCTCGCCTTCCGTAACTGGCGGTCTACAGCGCGCCGATCCCGATAAGCACGCACATTTGTGACAAGGCAACAATCGCGACAGAGCATCAGCATTTGTGTGTCGCGCGCACAGCGAATCGACCCATTCGAGGTCCTCCTTCGGATTAACGTTTTGCGTGGGGCTCGGACCAGCCTGCGCAACCAGCCGCTCTTCCGCAGGGACCTGCGCCGCGTGAGCTAGCACGGTGCCCTGCTGAATGACGGCCGGCCGCGACCCAGCGTTTAAACCCCTGACAACCGGATCCCTGTCAGCCCCAACCAAAGTGTGAGCCACCGACAAATCGAGACCTCCAACAGCCCTATTAGAAGGACCCAAAAGCGTGCCTTGATCCGAGGTCTCCCTCTCCCCTGGTTTCCGCAACCGGAGGGGAATTAACATTTGTGAACCCGGGGGCACGTGCACGGTCTGTGTTGCTAACGCTTGTATCGTAGCGCACGCCGTCCGAATTTCAGTAGGGTTCGTCAAAAATGAAATACGGCGACCCGATGGTAGTTCAATGCAACGCTGATCAATGAGAATTTTGATGGGCATTTTTGCCAAAAAATCTGTGCCCAATAGACAAGGAACCGCCAGGGAGGACGAAACGAAAACGGGTCCCGACAATTTGATATCCCCAATGCAAATAGACGCCCTAATCTGACCGATAATGCCCAACGATCCCCCATTAGCGGCGTAAAATGGCACATCCACTGGAAGCAGCGGACGACATTGTACAGGGAGAATGTTGTAAATGAGATCCGATATAATAGTCGCCGATGCCCCCGTGTCCACTAACACCCTGACCTCGACCCCATCAATAGATCCCGTAACGACGGATGAACCCGCTCTGGCAGCCACTATTCTGTGCCCCAACTCCGACCATTTAACGTCTCCCCGGACCCGGCCGAACCCCCCTCGCCGAACCGAATCCCCGAACTCTACTCGGCTCTCCCCCGCCGCGACGCGACGACCCATATGTGTCGAGTATGCGGGCCAAGCATGTGAGGTGCCGCGACTTGCCGGGGTTTGCAGGGACGACTTGGGGCCTTGGTCGTCGTCCAGCCGAGGTCCCATGGCGCGCTGATGTGGGGCGCGGCAACCGGAGGCCACGTGGCCACGAAGGCCGCAGTTATAGCAGGTGATGACAGTAGTCGGAGATCTCGGTTGCTCCAGCTTGCGGGCCGCTCGCAGAGGCGAACGACCCCCCGACCTCCAGTCCCCCGCTCGTCCCGCGATGAACGCGTCCTCTCGTGGGCTGACGACTTGGGGCACGGTGTCAACCGGACCCGGAGTTGAGGCCACGGCAGCGTTGCAGACGACCCCCTGCTTTCGTTGAAGGACCTCGTGCGCTTGCATGCTCGTGGCGACCCGTAATGAAGAAATATCGGTCTCGTCGGCCGTGTTGATGGGGACCCCCAGGTCCTGCGCCAACTTGAGCAGCTGCTCCAAAACCATCGCATCTTGGCCCTCCTCGTCCATACGAGGGAACGCGGCGTCAGCGAGAGCGAGCAACGCCGTGCGGTAGGCGAGCACGGTCTCCGTGTCCGCCTTCCGTCTTGCGTAGAAATGATGGCGGCACGCCGAGGGAGGACCGTAGACTTTTGCCATGAGAGCCAGCGCATCCTTGAGCGTGGAGCGGTCCGACCTGCGTGCGGACGTGAAGGCCGCGAGCGCGTTGTCGTCCAGCATGGCAGGCAGTGCCCGCAGTGCCGTAGCGTCGGACCAGGCGGACATCTCTTGATGCGCCAAAAATCTGCGCTGAAATTGGCTCCAATCTCCGCCTTCCGCCTTGAATGCTGACAACGTGGGAAGGCGCTGCTGAAAGATGAAGTCGTCCTCCTCCTCGTGCTTCCTCTCTGCCGCCCCGTCGGTGTGTAAGATGGCGGCCCCAGCGGCGGGTGTGTGATGGCGGTCCGCCGCGCGCGTTGGTGACGTCAGCGGGCGCGCATGGAGAACCGCTGCCACGTGGTGATGGCCGTTCCCGCCAAAAGTCGGTGCAGATGAAATGGCGGGAATCGCCAAATCGTTTTGGCGGGAATCTGCAGGGCGACCCTGTAGAACGTCGGCCGCCGTCCCCGCTCCTCCCGACGAGCTGATCTCCGCCAGGATGGACGCGGCGGCGAGCAGCAGCTCCGCCAGACGGGAGAGCGCTTCGCGAAGCACGGCGTCAGTCCCCCGTCGCTCGTCCGGCGCCGTCGGCGGATCCTGCCCCGTGGGCAACTCCTCTTCCTCACCCCCCGATGCCAGCTGGCCCGCGTCGTCGAGGTTGTCCCCGTGGTCAATCCCGTGGGTCCGACGGCTCCTCCTTGTATCCATGCTTGGAAGACCGTTTCACTTCTGACGCCAGTTGAAGTATGGGAATTGACGGCAGGAACTTCTTGACGGGTAACACACTTTTATTAAATCTTTACGTGTCACAATACAACGTGTGGTCTTCCTTCTTCCGACGACACACTCCACTAATCTCATGTAAACTCTAGGCCTCTGGCTACACCCGATACACTTGACTCGTGTAGACCCTATGCCTCTGGCTACACACACTACACTCGACTCGTGTAAGCCCTATGCCTCTGGCTACACAATACACTCGACTCGTGTAGACCCTATGCCCTGGCTACACACAATACATTCGGCTCGTGTAGACCTATGGCTACACACACTACACTCGCCTCTGGGTTACACAGAGTCCCGGTCCCCTTAGGACAGCGGGGCTAGGTACCGCAGGGCTCTAGGTCTTCATCCCCGTCTTCATTCTTCGCTGGTTACACACACTGCCCTTACGCCTGTGTGCATCCCCTTTTATAGCCCCTGCTCACGAGAGACGGAGCTGATGCGGCGTCGACGTGAGCGTCGTTCCTTAATGAACCAATCACGACGCACTCTCTCTACGATCCGCTTTCCCCAGCGCGTGTTAACATTACTCCACCAATCACACTGCGCTGCCACCTGATCACTCCCTCTCAGCGCATCACCGGCCCACAGCCAATCGGTACCCCGTAACCCACGACCCCGCGCTGACCCCTGATCCTCCACCGTCAGCGCGCGTCACCACCTACACAGCCAATCATCACGCACTGTGCATACGATCCCTAATCCCAGCGCGTATCACCTCTACACATCCATAGAGACCCACAGACTCGGATAGAGACCCATAGACTCACACAGACACCCACAGCCTCAGAGACCCATAGACTCGCATACATACACGTACATACCTCCAACACAGCATGCACACGTACAAACTCGGGGCACCGGCTACGTGTCACAGTGCGCTAACCCACTCAGCCACCGTCTATCCCTGCCCGCGGTAACATAGCGGTTAGCGCGCTGCGCTATGAACCTGGCGACCCGGGTTCGATTCCCGCTCACGGCCAACAGCAGTGACGATTATCTGAACCGGTCCTGGGCCTCCCCTAGGTCGACTCAGCCTGAAATGAGTACCTGGTGCGGTGTGTAAACATCGCCACTAGGGAGACAAAGGCGGTCGGGCGTGGTGCTGGCCACCCACCCCCTCGTGTGCCGTTCTGGCCTTCATAGGTGCTCGCTAACAGCACTTGCCCCTACAGTCTGTTAAGGCTATACGGGGGATCTTTGTTTGTGTCTGTGTGTGTGTCTGTGTGTGCGTCTGTGTGTGTGTCTGTGTGTGGGTCTGTCTGTGTGTGTGTCTGTGTGTGTCTGTCTGTGTGTGTCTGTGTGTGTGTGTCTGTGTGTGTGTGTCTGTGTGTGTGTGTCTGTGTGTGTGGAGGGAGCGGCAGTGTAGCGGTTAGCGCGCTGCGCTATGAACCTGGCGAACTGGGTTCAATTCCCGCTCACGGCCAGCACCAGTGACGATTATCTGAAATGGTCCCGGGCCTCTCCTAGGTCGACTCAGCCTTGGTGCAATGTGTAAACATCGCCACTAGGGAGACAAAGGGCGTGGTGTTGGCCACCCACCCCCTCGTGTGCCGTGCTGGCCTTCATAGGTGCTGGCTAACAGCACTTGCCCCAACAGTCTGTTACAGGCTACACGGGGGATCTTTGTCTTTTGTTTTGTGTGGGCGGGGGGGGTTAACGCGCGTGCTCGTTACCCCCCCTCCTCTTCCTCTCTACGCCGCTCCGCT
The DNA here is from genome assembly GCF_015708825.2 of Lethenteron reissneri. Taxonomy (NCBI): domain Eukaryota; kingdom Metazoa; phylum Chordata; class Hyperoartia; order Petromyzontiformes; family Petromyzontidae; genus Lethenteron; species Lethenteron reissneri. Next base: position 178,474 of record NW_026891084.1, read on the forward strand.
CCCCCTGCCCCCCCCCCCGCAGGTGCAACAACAGGACGTGGTGCCACGTCGTCGCTGGCAACGAGCTGTTTGCGGACCCCTGTCCCGGGACGTACAAGTACCTGGAGGTTTGGTACAAGTGCGTCCCCTACAGTGAGTACTTGCGGAGCGCGCACACGCACATGCACACACACGCACGCACATGCACGCACACGCACACACACGCACGCACACACGCACACACACGCACGGATGCACACGCGGGCAAAGATCGCCCCCCCCGTAACGCCCTTTGACAGGCTGTCGGGGCAAGCACCGATGAAGGCTGGTACGGCACATGAGGGGGTGTGAGTGGCCAGCACCACGCCCGGCCGTCTTTGTCTCCCCAGTGCTAGCGATGTTTACGCACTGCACCAGGCAACCGAGGGGAGGCCCATGACGGGTTTAAACAATCGTCACTGATGTTGGGCGTGAGCACGAATTTAACTCGGGTTACCGGGTTCAAAGCTCAGCGTGCTAATCGCAGTCCACCACTGACCCGTACATTTTTTTGTTTGCACCTGCGGACTGGAAGATATTCGGTGTGATTACGAAACACACAAACATATGTACCACGCTTAGCTTGAGACACAGCTGATAAAACCAAAGAATTCAATTGTGTGCGCTCACCAAAAGTTATGCAGGTTGTAAATAAATATTTATTATGAAATCGAATCAACGCTTTCCTAACAGTTTTCGGCGTTAATTGACAGCATGGCGATTATGTGACATCGTCATTGTCTTGTTTCGTGTAATTGTTGACCGCATTTCTGGCGTAACTGTCAGCGCTGTGCGTTCATGAGCCTTATAGACTGCATTGATTACAATAGAACTAACACGCTAAATACGAGTACTACAACGTTATTGGAAAATCGTCCTATTGTGAAATTTGATGTCGTATCGTGAAAAAATATTTTGCGGCAATCCCAGTAACAACACCTTCGGTTGAAATTCGTTTAGGCTAGGCCTCAGCGCATCCTGGGAAACCCCACAATCCTCTGCATGCCCGTTGTTTCTGTGCAAAAGCTGAATGGCCTGTGTTCACGACGCTTTCATTTCAGCCAAGTGTTTAACCGACGTGCGACGATGAATCTGTCGATTTATGCCACACACAATAAGCCCCCGATGCACATGCCACGTGTGTGTTTAAGAATCGCGATCGTTCCCTGTGGACATTCGGCTTCGTCAGGCTCTGCTGCGACACAGACGGCACCTATGTTGACACACACCCATCAGTACACGTGTCACGTGAGGTTATATCCGGGTCGTTGACGGATTACAACTCGTCACGATGATTGGCTCTACCGGTCCTGGTCCATAGCCAATGGGGGGAAGCCTAGGGGCGTGGCCCTGACGTGATGGGATGGTGACAGCTGTTTGTAGAGGATTGGTTCTGCTGGCTTTGGCCACAGCCAATGGGGGGACGAGTCAGGGGCGTGGTCCCGGGAGCCTACGATGGAGTCTGGAAGATTCCATGGAGGCTAACCAGGATTGGTGGAAAGGTACCACGTGACCCGGGTATTAAATAGGGGTGGAGACGAACGACACGTGGTCAGAACTGGAACGAACGGAGGAGGAGGCCACGCGAAAACGGGGGTCCAGGCTGCCACGTGGTCTAGGCTGCCACGTGGTCCAGGCTGCCACGTGGTCCAGGCTGCCACGTGGCAGTGCGTCTCTCTCTCTCTATCCCTCTCACGCTGCCTGTCAGCAGCGTGAAGGAAGTGCTGTAATGAAAAGTGAATAAAGACCGGATTCCAGAAGTCGCTTCAACGACCTTTATTACACACGCATGCAAACGGTGGCGAGATGTTAACTACCTCGCCTGCTATACAGGAGGTCGTGGGTTCGATCCCGACCCTGACGCCTGCTGTATATTTGGAGATTGTGTGTCTCTCATCATCATCACGGTGGCTAGGAGATGTTAACTACCTCGCCTGGTACACAGGAGGTCGTGGGTTCGATCACCAACCTTGACACCTGCTCTATATTTGGAGTCTGCGTGTCTCATCATCATCATCACGGTGGCTAGGAGATGTTAACTACCTCGCCTGCTATACAGGAGGTCGTGGGTTCGATCCCAACCCTGAGGCCTGTATACTTGTGTAATGCGGGCGTAAACGACCTTCCGGAAGTGACGTCATGGGGGGAGGAGTTACGTCACGTGGGGGACAGGGTTCAGGGTTATAAGGGGAGAAACCGGAAGCAGTAGGGAGTGATCGGAGACTGGGGAAAGTGTAAGGCCATGCAGGGCGGAGTGGGGAAGAGAGTGTGGCGAGATCGCCACACACACAGACCTCGAGGATCGGCACCGTCGGCCAGCGGTGACCGACCCCGGGGCTGGAGGAGCAGCGAGGAGGCTGCAGAGAGAGCAGCGGGTCTGCAAGGGTGGAGTTGAGCAGCGGGGGGGGGGGGGGTCTGCACGACGAGACAGCAGCGGGTCTGCAAGGAGGGAGTGGGCTACGTGAGCGACAGCAGCCTGGGGGCTGCAGAGCGAAGAGTATATAGGGGAGTGCTGTGAAGTGGGCTACGTGAGCGATAGCAGCCTGGGGCTGCAGAGCGAAGAGTAAGGGGGAGTGCCGTGAGGGAAAAGAGATCGAACCCAAATAAAGGACACAGGACAGAGAGAAGCGTCCGAGTCTTTTATTACACTGGTGTTGGAAGTGTAACGGCATGGCAAAACAACTGAGAAAAAAGATTATTCCGTCTCCGGCATCGGCTTCTTCTTCCGACGACGAAGACCTTCCTCCTACGGTGGACCTGACTCCGACAGACGAGGAGATCCGTGCTGGGACGAGTGCGGGTCCGGGGGTCCAAGAGGTCGTCGCGTCGGCGGACCCGTCTTCACTAAAGAACGTGGATTTAAGATGGAGTCAGATGGCGGAGCAACTTGAAACTCTCAAGAACGTACTTGCACAGTTGTGTGAGCTCGTCACGCCGGGAATGGCGTCTGGAGGAGATGTTGGTGGTCCGCAGGAGCCCGGGTTGTCTTCGCTGTCGCCGCCATCAGCCACGCGGCGTGAGGACGCCATCTTGGGCGTGGCGCACGAGGAAAGGCGGGAAGCCGCCATTTTGGGCTCTTCTCGGCGTAAGGCCGCCATCTTGTCGACACCACGTTGGGACGCCATGTTGAATCTGCCACCCGATGAGTCAGCGGCGTCACTTGCCGACTGTAAAAGAATTCTCCATCGGGGGAGATTGGAGCGCGTTCGCCTGCAGATTTTTGGCAGCGGTACGCACGGCGAGGTGGACTGACGCGGAGGCATTAGAAGTTCTTCCGACTCTTCTCGATGATGAGTCTGTTAGATTCTTCCGCTCCATAAAAGCCGCAAAGAAGAAAACGTTGCGAGGAGTATTCACCGAAATGGCTGACGCTTACGAACCACCGGACGATGCTCATCGCCGGTTTGTGCAACGACAGCGCGCACCCGAGGAGTCTCCGGTGGCGTATAGGGGCGCGGTGCTAGAACTGGCTATGGCTGCATACCCGGAGACGGAGCCTGACCTGCTGGAACCTCTCATCCTGGGAAAGATGCTGGAGCTGTCCCGGGATCTCGGCATTCCTATGCCGGTGTGTGATCATGAGAAGCTCACCTCCCGGGCTGCGGCCAGATGTCTAGATGCCCAGTTCAACCTGCGCCGGTGGAAGCAGGTTACGGCGTGGACGGGGGGGCCTATCGTCGAAGGTGGAGCCTTGGGTTGGGACCCCAAAAAGGCAGTTTTTGTGCCAGACGACAGGGGCCCGCAGGAGCTGTCGGCTGCCGCGACTCCGTGGACGGGCCGAGGGGGGCCGGGGCCACGGGCTGCGCCGCCGACACGGCCGCGTCGGGACGGGGCGTCTGCAGCGCGCCGTAACGACATCGACTGTTTCCGCTGCGGCCGTAAAGGCCATTACGCTCGGGACTGCTGGGCCCGCGTTCCGGGTCCGCCCCAGCAGGAGGCCTCGACTGCGGCCGCTCCAGGAAAGGATTCGCCAGCACAGGCAAGTCGGTGCGCACCAGACACCCGGCAAGGCTTGACACCTCATTCATCACCGTTGTCGTGCGATCCGGGTATTGTTAATAACGGGAGGCCATCGACTGCGCCTTGTCGCTCGGTAACGCAGTGGCGTAAGCTGGCTCGGCGGGTTGTCGCGGCCGCTACCGGTTCGTCCACCGTACCTGGGTCGATACAAGGGGTGGACGTGCGGATTTTGGTAGATTCTGGAGCGTCCGCGACCATTATTTCTGATGTAATATTTCATCTCTTGAACATCCCACCAGAGGCCGTGAGTCCAGCTTACGCTTCCTGCATCGCCGCGAAGGGGGGTAGCATGGGCATTGTGGGCCAGGTGAACGCTAACATCGCTATCGGGGGAGTGTCTGCCTCGGGAATTGTGTTAATTTCGAGGTCTCTTGCGGTTCCTTGTTTGTTAGGGACCGATTTTCTGGCCAGAATGCCCATTCTGATTAGAATTAATGAGAGCTGCATTGAGCTACCGGAAGGCCGAAAAATTGCGTTTTTGCCGTCAGCCCGGGGGCGACCTGATCCTGTCGCCCAGGTGCAGGCGTTGTCCGAGGTGTCTGTTGATATTCCACCTGGCTCACAGATACTCATTCCCTTGCGTTATCGGAAGCCTGTACCTGGTCGTCAAGGAGCGATTGGTGTTTTGTTGTCGCCGTCCGCCGCTATTACGGGTGGATCGGCACTGGTTGGGGCACAAACTATTGTCCGGCCAGACCAACAGCCGTTTTTGCAAGTGCTTAACGCGAGTACCGAAAGCGTGTGTGTGCCGGCGGGTACTGTTGTGGCACATGCCACTACTGCGTTTACAGCTCATGATAATTTGTCCAGCCGGGGAGTTGTTGGAGGTGTTTCGGGGGCCGGAGCTGCAGATGATCGCTGGATCGCTTAAATGTGTGCGGAAAATTCGGTTCTTTCCGGGGAACAACGTTGTGCGATTCGTAAATTATTATTCAGCTATTCTGACGTGTTTAGCTCTGACGATTTGGACTTGGGACGCACCTCGTTGCTTTACCATCATATTGACACAGGGGACGCTGCCCCTATTCGGTTAAACTTGCACCGGATGAGTCCGTCAGAACGCGAGCATGTTCGAGGGGCAGTGGATGACATGTTGGCTGCGGACATAATATCTCCGCCTAACAGCCCATGGGGCGCGCCTGTTGTTTTGGTCAAAAAGAAAGATGGCAAATTGAGATTTTGTGTTGATTTTAGTAAATTAAATAAAGTGTCGGTAGCAGATGCATATCCCCTGCCGCATATGGACGACTCTCTCGATGCCTTGTCGGGGGCGAAGTTTTTCTCGACGCTAGATCTCTCTTCGGGCTTCTGGCAGCTTCCCCTTGATGAGTCCTCGCGAGAAAAAACAGCTTTCCGTACGCCGCAGGGGTTATTCCAATTTAACTGCCTTCCGATGGGGCTGAATGCGGCCCCTGCCACTTTTCAGAGGTTAATGGAGTTGGTATTAACGGGGTTGCAGTGGGAGACGTGTCTTATATATCTAGACGATGTTATCGTCTTCAGCCGCACATTTGACGAGCATTTATCGCGGTTGGAGGCTGTGTTCACCAGGATGCGCTCTGCTAATTTGAAATTTAAGCCTAAGAAATGTCACCTACTGCAACACTCCGTGCGTTACCTGGGGCACATCGTCAGTGTGGATGGGGTGGCCACGGATCCGGACAAGACTGCGTGCGTCCGTGACTGGCCAACCCCTGCCACGGTGGGGGATGTGCGTCGGTTTTTGGGGTTCGCCTCATACTATCGGAGGTTTGTTCCAAACTTTTCTACGATCGCGAGGCCCTTGCATCTCCTTACGGGAAAAGGACATAAATTTGCTTGGGGACCGCCAGAGGAGGCGGCGTTTCGAAGCCTACGCGATCTATTGGCTACGGCGCCGACGTTGGACTATCCGGATTTTGAACATCCCTTTATTCTGGATACGGACGCGAGTGACACGGGTATTGGGGCGGTGTTGTCTCAGTCCAAGGGTGGTGTGGAACGCGTGGTGGCGTATGGTAGCCGGGTTTTGTCTCCAGCTGAGACCCGCTATTGCGTCACACGCAGGGAACTTTTGGCTATTGTTTTTTTTCTCCGCCAATTTCGACCGTACTTGTACGGTCGTTCGTTTATTGTTCGCACGGATCACGCGGCCTTGCAGTATGCGCTTAAAATGGACCAACCATCCGGCCAGCTGGCGCGGTGGTTGGACACGCTGCAGGAATTTTCCTTCCAAATTCACCATCGGAAGGGAGTGCGTCACGCTAATGCGGACGCACTTTCCAGGCTGCCGCAGCGATCCCCTTGCGCGTGTGCGTCGGGGACGCATAGGTGTGGCCCGATTCAGCACCCCCCTCAGCCTGTCGCGTTGGCAGTCGAGGTGCCTGAAGCTCCGCTTGAGCTGGGGCCGGCTGATGGGGGACCGGCTGATGGCATTTTACATCTTCCGAGGTCCGTGTGGATCCGCGAACAAATGTTGGATGATTCTTTGGTGACATTACGTAAGCGGCCAGTGAAGGGAGAGGGGGGTGTGCCGGAAACTGCTCTCCGTGATGGCTTGCTGATGTGGAGGGAAGGGATACAGGAACGCTGGCGTCTTGTTGTACCGGCATCATTGCGGTACGAATTGATTAGAACTCTGCATTGTGACACGCTTTTACATCTGGGAGTGCAGAAGACCCTATTGACGCTGCAGCGAGATTACTATTGGCACGGCATGACGACAAATGTCGTCGGACACGTTCGTGCGTGTCCCGATTGTGCCCGCCGTAAGCCACCTAAACATCCATATGTGCTGCCTATACAATCTATTCAAGTGTCTCGAGTTAATGAGTTGGTGGCATTAGATATTTTGGGACCCTTTCCGCCATCCGCTAGGGGAAATAAATATTTGCTGGTAGGGGTGGAGTACCTCTCCCGCTGGCCGATGGCCTGGCCCTTGCCTGACCAGTCAGCGGCGTCTATCACAGACGCCTTTCTTTTTGGGTATGTTATGGACAAGGGGGCGCCGGAGAGACTCCTTACGGACCAAGGCCGGAATTTTTCGTCTAAATTGTTGGGGGAGGTGTGTGCGGCTCTTGGAACAAAGAAAATTCGGACATCTCCCTACCACCCGCAAACGGATGGTATGGTGGAACGGCTAAATAGGACTCTGTCCACCATGTTGTGCCATACAGTTAGTGAAAAACAATCGGATTGGGATTTGCATATCCCTGGGGTGCTTTCTGCGTACCGAATGACGCCGCACGCGGCTACAGGATATTCGCCGTTTTTTCTTATGTACGGTCGTGAAAACGTACCGCCGATTAATGAACAGTTGGGAACCGGAATGAGGGGACCTGCCAAGCCTCTGCCTGACTATATTCAGGACACCGTTCGCCGAGTCACTGTGGCGCGGGAAGGGGCCCGCGTGGCTACGGCCAAAGCCCAGGCTCGGAATGAGAGGTGTGCGCGCCGTTCAAAAGGGGAATGCCCCTGGAAACCGGGGGACCTGGCCTGGCTTCATTGTCCATAGGTGCGGCCAGGTACCTCTCCTAAGTTACACAAACCATGGCAGGGCCCGGTTCGCCTCATTGAGGTTCCCAACCCACAGTCGGCGCGTGTTCGGTTTGGATCTCGGCGTTGGTTCGTCCACACATCTCGGTTGAAACCATACGTGGCCCCTCGACCTGATGCGTCATCTCCTGAGATTGCCTTGCCGGGGTCTGTTGCTGCCAACGCGCCTTTGCCTGTGCCTGCTGACCTTGCAAGAGCGCCTGTTGTGCCTTTTACAGACGAGCCGGCTGTAACGTGGCAGGGGAAAGACGACTCAGCTCGGGGTGCGCCTAACACGGCTGCGGAACCTTTGAGGCCCGCAGCCCTTCCAACCCCGCCGCGGACGCGATTTCGGGACGCCCCTGATGCTGCGCCGGCAAGATTGGGGGACCGGGACGTTGCCAGGCTTCCAATAACGACAGACGTACTTCAACCTGTCGCTCTTAAGACCCTGCCACGTTCTCGTTCGGCGGGAGGGCCGCCGACCGTCCGGGACGGTCCGGCGACCCGCACCCGCTCAAAATCCCTCACATTTCGTTAAATATTGTGTTGTGTTCTTGTTCTTCGATATAATATTGTGTGTTCTGTGTCCTTTTTGTTTTTTTGTATACGGTCGTGTTCGCTCGCATTATTGTTGGAGTTGTGTTCAGCCGAGGTCGGCTGGATTTTCTCTACGGGGGAGGGTGGTGTAATGCGGGCGTAAACGACCTTCCGGAAGTGACATCATGGGGGGAGGAGTTACGTCACGTGGGGGACAGGGTTCAGGGTTATAAGGGGAGAAACCGGAAGCAGTAGGGAGTGATCGGAGACTGGGGAAAGTGTAAGGCCACGCAGGGTGGAGTGGGGAAGAGAGAGTGTGGCGAGATCGCCACACACACAGACCTCGAGGATCAGCACCGTCGGCCAGCGGTGACCGACCCCGGGGCTGGAGGAGCAGCGAGCAGGCTGCAGAGAGAGCAGCGGGTCTGCAAGGGTGGAGTTGAGCAGCGGGGGGGGGTCTGCACGACGAGACAGCAGCGGGTCTGCAAGGAGGGAGTGGGCTACGTGAGCGACAGCAGCCTGGGGGCTGCCGAGCGAAGAGTATATAGGGGAGTGCTGTGAAGTGGGCTACGTGAGCGGTAGCAGCCTGGGGCTGCAGAGCGAAGAGTAAGGGGGAGTGCCGTGAGGGAAAAGAGATCGAACCCAAATAAAGGACACAGGACAGAGAGAAGCGTCCGAGTCTTTTATTACACTTGGAAGCTTGCATGTTCTCCCCCCGCGGTCGTGTGGAGTGCTCTCCGGGTCCTCCAGTTTTTCCCTCCGCGTTTAGAATCGACGTCGCGTGTTTCGAGTACTCGGACACCGCTGTACATTTCCACGTGATAAGTCACTTTCATTGAGCTGCCATTGTGTGCGGCGAGGTTGCTTCTGCAAAAGAGTTACATAGCTCAGTTGGCCTTTTATAGTATATCGACTAGGGAGCAGCCGCGAATGATGCTTGACCCGACTGTCCGTCCATCCGTTCGTTCGTCCGTTCCCCGTGGCAGTCTTCCCCTGCCCGGGCAGCATCCGCCTTGTTGGCGAGGCCTTGCACCTCCTGCAGGCGAAGCAGAAGGCCGGCTCGTGGTGCCGCGACCCGCTGCGTGCCGACGGCAAGGTGTACTTCATGCCGTGGATGCCCTACCGCACCAAGAGGCTCGTGGAATACGCCTCCCTCCAGGACATCGCGGCCAGGCTGCCGCTCACCAACTACCAGCTGCCGCACCGAGTGGACGGCACGGGCTTCGTGGTGTACGACGGAGCCGTGTTCTTTAACAAGGTCGGTGCCCGGCGCGGCGGAGAGATGTTGGCCACTTGATTTAGAATCCACGCGCATTTAGAGCGATTGGCTGCTGTTACGTCGCCACGTGATAAGCCAATTGGTTGAGCTCTCATTTTGTGTGGTGAGCTGCAATTGCCAGGTCGTCGGCATACATAACGTGGTTGACCAATAGGGAGCCTAAATGTTTTTAACCGGCGAAGATGTTCCATTAGGGGGGTGCACGTTTCGCAAGCGTAGAGAAGGGAGGAAATTACCGTGGCCGAGAAGACCTGAAGCTTCATGCGGAGCGAGAGACCAGGTAGCTTCCACACAGCGTAATGCAGCCGATGAAAAGATAATGACGCTCGACTGATTTGGAGTGAGACCTCTGCTGTTAAGCTGGAGCCGGTCATGAGCACACTGGCCAGGTATGGGAAACTCTCCACTCTCTACACAACTGCCGCATCACCGATTGTGAGTTATGGGAGTGGATTGTCCGATGGTACAAAATACCCAGGCAGGTGCTTGGTTTTGGTGGGGCTGATGGTAAGGTCCCACCTTTTAGTGGCAAGTTCCAGGTTCAGCAGCAGTGCCTCCAACTCCACCTCTGAGTGAGCAGCAATCACCAGAGCATCGGCATACATAACATGGTTGACCAATAGGGGTCTATACCTTGACCGCACCCGGGCATCGATCAGCCTCCCATTGTATCTGTACCAGATGGAAATTCCTCCGGTACAGCTAGTGAAGGCTTCACGAACTACGTGGTCGAAATAGATGTTAAATCATGTTGGAGCCAGAGGACATCCCTGTCGCACCCCAAGGTGTACAGGGAATGGCTCTGACTCCTGGCCACGTAGTTTTACCCGGGCCAGCTCACCATCATGAAGGTCCTTAATGAGCGTGAGCAGAGGGTCAGGCACTCCGAAAGCACGAAGAACAACCCAGAGCCCAGGCCTACTGATGGTATCATAGGCCTTGACCAGGTCAATGAAGCAGAGATGTAGGTCTTGTTGGAATTCCCTACACTTCTGCTGTAGTAGACGGACAGAAAATATGGCATCTGTGTAGGACCGCCCTTTCATGAAACCACATTGGGGCTCCGCAAGCCTCTCCTCAGCGTGCCTAGCAAGGCGATGTTGAATAATCCTTGCCAAGACCTTTCCCGGCACACTGAGGAGTGAGATGCCCCTGTAGTTGTTACAGTCTGTGCGGTCCCCCTTCTTAAAGAGGGGGACCACCAGGGCATCCTTCCAATCCTGCGGAATCCGTCCAGTGGTCCCGACTGTTGTTATGATGTCATATAGGGTAGTCTGTGCACAAACGCCACCTTCCCTAAGCATTTCGCTTGGGAGATGATCTGTGCCTTTCCTGGTCTCAGACTCTGGATCGCCTTCAGTACTTCCTCAATGGATGGCACCTCAGCCAGCCACTCACAGGGGGTGAATTCCTCCTCCAATATTTGAGGCACCGCAGCCTCAGCAAGGTCATCCGCACTTTGTCCCATGATGTTTTCCAGGCTGAGGGATTTCCCCTCCTCCATGACCTCAGAAATGCTCAGCAAATCTGCAAACCTGTTCCTGGGGGTCTGAGATTGGATCATCGTTCTTTCCCCTAACGATGGTAATAGGTGTGGCGCTGCAGGTTACTTTTTGATCGAGTTAAATAGTGATTTGTGATCGCGGGCCATTGAGCAGCACCTATGATGGCCGGCGCAGCGTACGAGGGGGTGCTGTGGCCAACACCACCACGCCCGGATGTTTCACACTCACACCTTCACCCACTCATACACGCACACACTCCCACTCTCCTCTCTCACTCTCACCTTTCCTCTCCCCACCGCCTCTCCCTCCCTCTCCCTCACACACTCACCCACCTCTCCGACACACACACACACGCTCACCTGACCTCCCCCTCGCAGGAGCGAACGCGCAGAATCGTCAAGTTCGACCTGGGCACGCGTGTCAAGAGCGGCGAGGCGGTCGTCCCCAACGCCAACTACTACGACACGTCGCCCTACCGCTGGGGCGGCAAGTCCGACATCGACCTGGCGGCCGACGAGAACGGCCTGTGGGTCATCTACGCCACGGAGCAGAACGAGGGGCGCGTGGTAGTGAGCCGCTTCAACCCGTACACGCTGCGCGTCGAGGCCTCCTTTGAGACGGCCTACGACAAGCGCTCGGCCTCCGACGCCTTCATGGCGTGCGGCGTCCTCTACGTCCTGCGCTCCACTTACGAGGATGACGGCGACGGAGCGGCGAACGGCACCGCAGGAGGAGGAGGGGTGGGGGGGGGGACGAGCGACCGCATCGATTACGTGTACGACACCAACTCGCGACGGGATGCACGCGTCTCCATCCCGTTCCCCAACCCGTTCCAGTTCATCACGTCGGTGCAGTACAACCCGCACGACGGCGCCCTCTACGTGTGGAACAACCACCACGTGCTGCGCTACACGCTGCACTTCGCCCCGCTGGATCCCACTGCAGGTGAGCGGAAGGGTGAGGCGGCGGCGTGGGGGTGGGTTGGAGGAGTGGGGGGAGGTCGTGGGTTCGATCCCGACCCTGACGCCTGTTGCTGTATATTTGGGGTTTGCGTGTCTCTCTCCGTGGTGAGATGTTGACCACCTCGCCTGGTATACAGCAGGTCGTTGGTTCGATTCCGACCCTGATGCCTGCTGTTGTATATTTGGGGTTTGCTTGTCTCTCTCTCTCTCTCCGTGGTGAGATGTTAACTACCTCACCTGGTGTACAGGAGGTCGTGGGTTCGATCCTGACCCCGACAATGCCTGTATATTTGCAGTTTGCGGTGTCGCTTTCCCTGTGGTCGCATGGATTTGGGTACGAGGTGGCTGGGCATGCGGGCTACATGACCCAGCCAATGGAGCCTTGCCTGCCGGAGGAGCTCAGCGACGGGACTGTGTCCGGATCTTTCAAGGATCTGTGAGCTCCTCACACAATCCAGCCTGGTTAAACCCAACATCGATTGTAAGCAGGCCAGCCTGCATGTTTCAAACCAGCACAGATATTCCATTAGAGCGGTGCACAATTTGCAAGCATAGAGAAGGGAGTTTAGTTGGTTGTCAACAGACACTCGCTATTGCATTCACATTCGTCACAACGACTCAAAAGTGATTTTCCTGCTCAGAAAGAGCGTTGAGGCATGTGCGCTCATCTCCCGCTTACAACCCTGAGCCAGCGGTGGGAATTCCACCTTCCTATGGCGGGGACAAGTCTATCGCACAGGACAGTGTAATTCCATTCAGAGTGAGTGATTAAATCCAGCTGCTCGTTCAAAACTGACCAGAGGGTAGGAATACCTTTTGAACCAGAGGTAGGACCCATCTGTGGCCTGTGGCTTCACTTCACAAGGCACACAGCCGCATGAGGCCAACTACAGACGATTGTTATCCATCGCCGTGGGCAGTTTTTCTTCGTGGCACTAATCGTCTAAACGACGCAGGGCTCTCAAGTCGCTCCCATCACCGCCTCGTCTTGTTTTCTGTGTGCAGCAACTTCACTCAGGGTGACCTCGTAAGAGTAAAACTCTTAAATTGGGGCATGGGTTCGAAATCAACCCTGATGCCTGCTGTATATTTGGAGTGTTCTCTCTGGTTGTGTGGATTCTTCTTCGTGTTCTTTGGTGTTTCCCTCCACATTTAGAATCAACATCAACGCGTTCAGAGTGTTTGGCTGCTATAAATCTCCACGTGACAATGAGCCACTTCGTTGAGCTATTAAGCATATAAATGTTATACTATTTGTTATTATACACTGTACCATTGACCGTCGTGTCAATGGGTGAATAGTGGGGGGGAAAACTTGCAGCGGAGCAAAGAATCCATTCCCTGCGGAGAATACAATGCCAGTGAGTGGAACGCAGTCTGAAAGTCACCGTAAATGTGAACACAATCAGTTAAGATCCTAAATGGTTTATTACGTCCTTCCAATGATTGCTAAGCCAGAATCCATCTTCTCGGTTGAAATTGTCTCTGTGTTTGTATATGTGGATAGCCTCATGAACGAATGTCTCATGATAGCCAGTTGGCTTGCAGACAACCTCTGTCTTGGAGAAGTCAATGTCATGTGAGCCCACTGAATTGTAACAGTGATCTGCCACGGCTGAGGTGTTTGTCCTACCGTGTTTCAGGTCTGCTTTATGTTCATGGATGCGGTCCGAGACATGTCGTTTGGTTTCTCCAATGTAACTGCTACCACAGAGGCAACTTAGTTTGTAGACGCCAGGGTACTTTATGTCTGGAACCACATCTTTTACAGACGGGACCAGATCATGGATTTTATGTACTGTGTTGAATCGGACCTGGATCTTGTGTTTAATCAGGATTTTGGAGATCTTTTTTGTGACCCCAGCAATGTAGGGTAAGGTGATGGTCTTGAAAGGCTCCTCAACAGGATTCTTCTTGATGGTTGGAGTGATGGCCTTGCGGATTGTGTAGTCGGAGTAACCATTAGCCTTAAGAGCTTGGTGTACGTGTTTGAGTTCACTGGCAATGTGATCCTGGTCGGAAATGCATTGGGCTCTATGGTATAGAGTCTTGATGAGGGAATTCTTCTGGGGATGGATTGTGGTGGGAATCCGGTTTTAGGTAAGCATCCATATGGGTGGCTTTCCTGTAGACAGAGTGGCTCATTGAACCATCAGGTCTCCTTTTAATTAGGACATCCAAAAAGGGTAGCTTGCCATCTTTTTGGACTTCCGTGGTAAATCTGATGGCTGGGTGTATGGAATTGATGTGGTCGAGAAATTGGTTTAGAGCAGGTCGGCCATGTGGCCAGATGACAAAAGTGTCATCTACGTACATCTTTCATAAGGTCGGGCGTAGAGTGGCAGTCTGGATGGCGTCAGTCTCAAATTTCTCCATGAAGATGTTGGCTACAACCGGAGATAGGGGGGAGCCCATTGGGGTGCCCTCAGTTTGCTTGTAGAAAGTTCCATTCCAGGTGAAGTATGTATTGGTTAAGCAGTGTCTCACCAGGGGGGTACCCCAGCATTCAGTCCTTGATGGACCAAGTCTTCAATGATTGCGATGGTGTCAGGTACAGGAACTTTGGTGAATAAGGAAACCACATCAAAACTGATAAGCAGGTCGTCTGGGGACAGGGCAATCCCCTTGATTGTCGATACCAGGTCAGTAGAGTTTAGTACCGCAGAGGTGGTTTTTCCAGTGAAAGGCCGTAGGATTTCAGACAAAAAACGAGCCAGTTTATAGGTGGGGGAGTTGATAGTAGAGACAATGGGACGAAGAGGTGTATCTTTATGTATATTTGGCAAGCCGTATAATCTTGGTGGCCTGGCTGCAGAAGGTTTCAACGAGAACTGTTTGGTCTGATCAATTAATGCGGTTGAATCAGAAATGATTTGCTTGGTTTTAGAGACGAGGCTGTTGGTGGGGTCTCTTTTTATTTTTGTATAGCTGCCATCGTTGAGTAGTTCTTGGATTTTGTTGTTGTATTCTGTTTTGTCCATGATGACAGTGGCATTGCCTTTGTCGGCTGAGAGGATGACAATGTCATCCCTCTTTTTTAATTGAGCTAATTCATAACGCTCATCTTTGCTGATGTTGCTAGCTGGCATCTTTGCATTTTTGAGAGTTGCAGAGATTTCAGATCTTGCTACGTCTGCAGCGATGGGACTCAGGCCCTTGAGAGCTACATCTACTCTAGCAATTATATCATTAACTGGTATGTGTCTAGGTGTGACTGCAAAGTTTAGTCCTTTAGCTAAAACGGATTTCAGACCTTCAGAAATAGAACTGTTACTGCGATTAATTACGACTTTGTTAACATCTAGCTTTTTAATGTGTGGGTCCGGTTCCTTGTTTGAGAGGCGGTTGAATTTGGAAATCAAGTTGTCCTTACATTTGGTCGACATAGCGGCAGCTGACGAGGCAGTCATTTTTTCTACATGTTCCCAATCCGATGCGGACATTGTTGCACTCAAAGATAAGTGTGATTTGTAGAGTGTCTTGTCTAACTGATCTAGATCGGTGCGCGTAAGTCTGATTTTCTCTGAGATAAGAGCTAAGCTAGTTCTAGACAGAATTCGTTTAGCATTAGAAGAAGTTACAGCAGCAGATGTTAGTGTAAATGCGTTTGGTATTACCTTAGAGTCGCGGCATCTCTTCAGAAAGGTGAGAGACTCGATTAGCTGAGCCTTCTTATCCCGGAGCTTGTTGAAGGATCTCAAAGTTATGTGGAAATCCTCCCCGTAGAGGCGGTTAAATTTCGATTTAAAGCTTTCGTGACTGCAGGGATTCATCTTCTCGGTTCTTTCGGTAAAGTCACGTAGAAGGGAAGTAATAAAATAATAAAAACAAAACATAACAAAATAATATAATTCTCACGACGTTTCGGCCACAACGCAAGCAGCCGTCCTCAGGTGAAGAATGAAACACCACCAAGCTAGGAGCGTATATATAAGCTGGGTTGGAGGGGGGGAGGTGGGAAGAAGAGCGCCTTAACAACATAATTTGCATATCAAGAGGAATTTAGCATATGAAAAATGCGTAGGAGGTGGATGGAGGGGTTTCAAGTTAATATTATGCCCGTGCATTATGCAGGATTAGCAGCATCAAAGGGAGGGGGAAGGGGGGTAGCATTAACAAAGGAAAGGAATGTTAATAGTATGTAGCTGCAGTTAAACAACAACGTAAAAAAAACTAAAGTGTAAACTGCATGAACAACTAAAGTATAAACTACATAGCATCATTAGTATACTTACTATACTCTACAATAAGCTGAGTTACTAACAGTAAGTAATATATTACAATTTTACGTCGTTTTAATGTAACACTATGTATTATTCTACCCACCTTAAAGTGTATCACAATGCTATATATTTACTATAAAATTACGATACTATATATTACTTTGTACATTGTATTAAGCATATAAATGTTATACTATTTGTTATTATACACTGTACCATTGACCGTCGTGTCAATGGGTGAATAGTGGGGGGGAAAACTTGCAGCGGAGCAAAGAATCCAATCCCTGCGGAGAATACAATGCCAGTGAGTGGAACGCGGTCTGAAAGTCACTGTAAATGTGAACACAATCAGTTAAGATCCGAAATGGTTTATTACGTCCTTCCAATGATTGCTAAGCCAGAATCCATCTTCTCGGTTGAAATTGTCTCTGTGTTTGTATATGTGGATAGCCTCATGAACGAATCTCTCATGATAGCCAGTTGGCTTGCAGATAACCTCTGTCTTGGAGAAGTCAATGTCATGTGAGCCCACTGAATTGTAACAGTGATCTGCCACGGCTGAGGTGTTTGTCCTACCGTGTTTCAGGTCTGCTTTATGTTCATGGATGCGGTCCGAGACATGTCGTTTGGTTTCTCCAATGTAACTGCTACCACAGAGGAAACTTAGTTTGTAGACGCCAGGGTACTGTATGTCTGGAACCGCATGTTTTACAGACGGGACCAGATCATGGATTTTATGTACTGTGTTGAATCGGACCTGGATCTTGTGTTTAATCAGGATTTTGGAGATCTTTTTTGTGACCCCAGCAATGTAGGGTAAGGTGATGGTCTTGAAAGGCTCCTCAACAGGATTCTTCTTGATGGTTGGAGTGATTGCCTTGCGGATTGTGTAGTCGGAGTAACCATTAGCCTTAGGAGCTTGGCGTACGTGTTTGAGTTCACTGGCAATGTGATCCTGGTCGGAAATACATTGGGCTCTATGGTATAGAGTCTTGATGAGGGAATTCTTCTGGGATGGATGGTGGTGGGAATCCGGTTTTAGGTAAGCATCCGTATGGGTGGCTTTCCTGTAGACAGAGTGGCTCATTGAACCATCAGGTCTCCTTTTAATTAGGACATCCAAAAAGGGTAGCTTGCCATCTTTTTCGACTTCCATGGTGAATCTGATGGCTGGGTGTATGGAATTGATGTGGTCGAGAAATTGGTTTAGAGCAGGCCGGCCATGTGGCCAGATGACAAAAGTGTCATCTACGTACCTCTTCCATAAGGTCGGGCGTAGAGTGGCAGTCTGGATGGCGTCAGTCTCAAATTTCTCCATGAAGATGTTGGCTACAACCGGAGATAGGGGGGAGCCCATCGGGGTGCCCTCAGTTTGCTTGTAGAAAGTTCCATTCCAGGTGAAGTATGTATTGGTTAAGCAGTGTCTCACCAGGGGGGGTACCCCAGCATTCAGTCCTTGATGAACCAAGTCTTCAATGATTGCCATGGTGTCAGGTACAGGAACTTTGGTAAAAAATGAAATTAAAATTTATAAAAAATAAAATAAAAATCACGACGGTCCCACCTGATGACGGAGACTTGTGTTGCCTCCGAAACGTCGTGATTTTTATTATTTTATTTTTTTTACATTTAAATTTAAATTTTTTACCTACGTGACTTTACCGAAAGAACTAAGAGTATTCTAATATTTAATATACATTTTTAAAAAACCTCTGCAAAAAATGTGAGCTATTAGTGGGTGAGTTTAACACGTATGTTTTCGCTATATCAACATCATCCATAAAAGGTAATGCAATCTAAACCAAAATACCCCCCTTTATTATAGAGTAATGGGCTAACAAACGACCCAGATGTGTTATTTAATACATTTCGATTTAAAGCTTTCGTGACTGCAGGGATTCATCTTCTTGGTTCTTTCGGTAAAGTCACGTAGAAGGGAAATAATAAAAATAAAACATAATAAAATAATTCTCACGACGTTTCGGCCACAACGCAAGCAGCCGTCCTCAGGTGAAGAATGAAAAAAAATACTTAATAAATGTTATACTCAACTACAACAACACGTATCTGACAACACAGCCTCGAGTGAATGCCTCATCTACCACTTACAGAAGTCGTCCCCAGCTCCACTCTGCACTGCTGGGTGATGTTTGTGCTCAGCTCCACTGCCGCTCCAAGCATCTGAATCACGTGGCCGAGTGGGGGAGGGTCTTTATACCCGAGGCGAGGTCTGTGTCGTCATCCACCAATGGGGTGACGCCTCTAGCGCCTGGCCGGAACACCACGTGGTCGACAACAAGTGACGCCATGGGATTTTCTATGCTCACGTAAGAACAGTATGGTGCCTAAGGGGCCGTCCATAAATGACGTCACGCGATTTTGGACGATTTTTGACCCTCCCCCCTCGTCACACGGCGTCACAAAAAGTCAGACCCCCCCCACCTCAAATATGACGTCACAAAGCTCTGCCCCCCCCCCTCCATTTTGAAAAAAAATGTTTCAAATGGCTTTAAACTGTTGTCATTGTCATTGTGCATATTTAATGTGGCGCTGCACTCTGATGTTGTAGGAGAGTTGTCATGACAATTAGTGTTGTTATAACAATCCCATATTCATTTAAAGTTGCGCATTTTGATGTGACGTCACATTTCTCACTCCCCCCTCCTCCTCATCACACATCGTCACAAATGTCTGACCCCCCCAGGTGCGTGACGTCATTTATGGACGGCCCCTAAGTGTGTCGTAAACAATAACATAAATATATAATAAATATAATATAAAAAATATAAAAAATATTGGTTCATGTTTTATTATTTTATTATTTCCCTTCTACGTGACTTTACCGAAAGAACAAAGAATGTGAATCCCTGCAGTCACGAAAGCTTTAAATCAAAACTGCAACACGATGTTTGTCCCCGGGTAGTGTTATGTTTTAATTGGCTATGCCTAAAATGGATAGAAAGTGGCAATTATCATTCCCCACAAACTTTGCTTTTGTGACCAGGACTTTGTGTGTCCTGGTCACAAAAGCAAAGTTTGTGGGGAATAATAGTAACCCACTTTCTGTACTTTTGAGGCATTAGCAATTAGAAAATATTACTCACTACCCAAGGACAAAAAAACATGCTTTTGTTACAGTGTTGTCACTATTCACCACCAGCACGATCCACGATTCACCAGCTCTACGATCTACCAGCATCACGATCCACGATCCACCAGCACCACGATCCACCAGCTCCACGATCCACCAGCTCCACGATCCATCAGCATCATGATCCACCAGCACCGCGATCTACCAGCACCACAATCTACCAGCACCACAATCTACCAGCTCCACAATCCACCAGCTCCACAATCCACCAGCTCCACAATCCACCAGCTCCACGATCCATCAGCACCACGATCCACCAGCTCCACAATCCACCAGCATCATGATCCACCAGCTCCACAATCCACCAGCACCACGATCCATCAGCCTCATGGCGCCTGGATCCGTCTCCTCCACGCTCCTGCAAAGCGCCAGTTTTCTGGGGTCTCTCCTCGCCGTCTGCGTCGCTCACGAAGGTAACGAGGCGAGTGGGGGGCGGGGTGGGGTGGGGGGCTCAAGCATCATCGCTCTTTGCCGGCTCCGCGTCTTTCATCGTGAATGTGACGGGGCACGTGGAGAGAGAGAGAGGAGAGAGAGACACCGCCAACTTCTGTACGTGTTGTTTACGTCGTTTGTTGTGGAAAGTTCGGTCACAGTTCCTGTGATCACTGTTTCATTGCTTTCATGGCTTGATTTTGGTGATTTTCGAAAAGTGTATTGGTTTGGCCATGTTTGTTTGTTGTAGTACAGAGTTAGACTGATGGCCTTAATCTAAGCTGTCTTGTGGTTGTTGTTTGACTTGCATCCCACTGGGATGTTTGCACACAGCGTTGGTGTACGGTGCTTTTTCTGTAATATTTTGCTGTCTTTTCTTGGATTTTCTGTTTGCACTCAGTTACATATTCACTTTGAGATGTTTTTTGTTCATGTTTTAGTTTTTTTGTTTTTTGCGATTGCACCCGATTCAATAGCCGAATGGTTCACAGGGCTACACCTAGTACATGAACTTTTAAACTTGAATTGATATATTCTAGATGTGAAGCTTTCGTGACTGCAAGGATTCATATTCTTAGGCTTTTTCGGTAAAGTCACGTAGGTGAAAAATAAAAAAATAATAGAAATAAAATAATAATTCACGACGTTTCGGAGGCAAAACATTACGAAGAGAAATCCCTCTACGATTTCAACAACATCCACGGGGCCTTTTTGGAATTTCAAGTTGTCTCCTGGAGCCTGGTAGGGCCCATCCACGGTAGTTGCAGAGGGAGTTTGTGTTGAGTCCAATGTGCCTGTAAGCAGATAACTGGTTCAGTGAGATAAAAAAAGTTTCATGTCAATGATGGAAAATAAAATACTTCACATTTTAGCCTCATTTTGTATATTAACACCGTATTCTCGAGAATATAAAATGCTACTGAAAATAAGAAATTGTAAATATGCAGGGGGCAGGGGGGGGGTCTTATAATCCAGAGAATACGATGTCAGCGATACAACGACATTTCCCATTGGTATTCTCTGACAGATGACCCCACTCGCTTGGTTTACCTTGAGTAGAGTCGGGGAAAATGCATGGCCATTGTGCCATTGCTGTCGCAGAGTGTTCACTCGCACACTTCACCAACAAACACATCGTCCTGCTGCTGCGGAGGGAGCTGGTAGGAACGTCGGGTTGCTCGCTCAATGGCCTGCAGGGTCAACGGCGGCGTGGTGTATTCCGCAAATATGCCCGACTGTGAGGGCGGGCACAAGCCGGTGTGAGTAGGTTCAACGTTGATAAGGGCACCACGGGGTGACCAGCCTTTTCCCACCCAGCCCCAACCCTCCCAGCCCCACCCTCCCCACCCAGCCCCACCTTCCCCACCCAGCCCCTCCCCACCCAGCCCCTACCCTCCCAACCCCTACCCACCCAGCCCCTCCCCACCCAGCCCCACCTTCCCCACCCAGCCCCAACTTCCCCACCCAGCCCCTCCCCACCCAGCCCCTACCCTCCCAACCCCTACCCACCCAGCCCCACCCAGCCCCACCTTCCCCACCCAGCCCCTCCCCACCCAGCC
The DNA here is from genome assembly GCF_015708825.2 of Lethenteron reissneri. Classification (NCBI taxonomy): domain Eukaryota; kingdom Metazoa; phylum Chordata; class Hyperoartia; order Petromyzontiformes; family Petromyzontidae; genus Lethenteron; species Lethenteron reissneri. Next base: position 199,676 of record NW_026891084.1, read on the forward strand.
CCTACCCACCCAGCCCCTCCCCACCCAGCCCCTACCCACCCAGCACCTCCCCACCCAGCCCCACCCTCCCTACCCAGCCCCTCCCCACCCAGCCCCTACCCACCCAGCCCTTCCCCACCCAGCCCCTACCCAGCCCCTCTTTGCACGGCGGACACAATAATCTCCTGTGGGCTGGTGTAACCAAGAGGTTCCTACCAGTAAAAACATGTGACTCTCATTGTGTTTGACTTGATGTGTCTCCCCGGCCTCGCGGCTCTGCACATCCCCACGTTGTGACGACCAGCTGTTCGGGGCTGAATGTTGCGCCTTGTCTCCTGCAGTCAATATCCTCGACTCAAAGAGCGCACTGGGGGAGCCTGGCTGGATTGCCTCACCACCTGAAGGGGTAAGAAAACAAAATGACCACCTACGGATATTGGTACTGTATGAGTGCAGGCTCATGCAGCCAGTTATGGCTGCAGGGTTTGGTGTTGTTTATGTCGTTTATTGTGAAAATTCGGTCACAGTTCCTATGATCACTGTTTCATTGCTTTAATGGCTTTATTTTGATGATTTCGAAAAGTTTTTTGATTTGGCCATGTTTGTTTCTTGTAGTACGGAGTTAGACTGATGGCCTTAATCTAAATTTGTCTTTTGGTTGTTGTTGTTTGACTTGCATCCCACTGGGATTTTTCTACACAGTGTTGGTGTGTACGGTGCATTTTTTTCTGGAATTTTTGCTGTTTTTTCCCCTGGATTTTCAGTTTGCACATAGTCACATAGTCACTTTAAGATTTCGATTTAAAGCTTTCGTGACTGCAGGGATTCATCTTATTGGTTCTTTCGGTAAAGTCTCGTAGAAGGGAAATAATAAAATAATAAAAATAAAATATTAAATTCTCACGACGTTTCGGCCACAACGCAAGCAGCCGTCCTCAGGTGAAGAACAGGTCTGTCGGAAAGACAGCGTCCGAATGAGTAGTAGTGCTTATCACAACTTGGGATTTATTCCCGGCCATGTACACCGGTTTTGGAACGTTTACTGGCCCTCCATGAGGTCAACTTTGTCCTAAAAGAGTCCTTGGAATCGTGTTAAAACATATTCACGACAGAGTCAAAGGTCCATCCCCTCATACAGCATGCCAGTGATCACCAGGAGATCCTCTGATTTTCAGCCAAACATTCAAATAATGTTTAATTTGTTGCGACTAATTAATAAGTTGATAATTGGTTATTTACCCTTCTATCTGGCAACAAAACTGACACCTTTTTACAAGGAGTCATGTTTGCATAGACCACAATACCTGCAGTCATAATACAAACAAAAGACATAACTCTGATAATGTGCACTGTCCTTGAAGTTGATTGGTCCACACCCGAGACAGCTTTCCTTAGAGCCTAGTCTCACATGGGTTGGACCAGATGACGCCAAAAGGTGTGGACCAATCAACTTCAAGGACAGTGCACATTATCAGAGTTATGTCTTTTGTTTGTATTATGACTGCAGGTTTTGTTGCCAGATAGAAGGGTAAAAAAACAATTATCATATTTTTATTGGCAAATGAGGTTCCCATAGTGTAGATAATTAATAAGTGTCGGAATAATTGTGATCGTTGCCTAAAAAGCTAAGCAGCATTGAGCCTGGTCGGTAGTTGGATGAGTGACCACCAGGTACCACCACCAGGTGTTGTTGGCATGGGGATGCCAGAGATGGTCAGGAGATGACGGTGCTGAGTGGCACCACCTCGTAACTGTGGTGGATTTTCTCCGGGCACTCAGTTGGGCAGGACTGTGGTGCCAAACCATATTCGGGGAGGATCCTGTGAGTCTTTTTATCTGGAAATAATTTACATCATTGCTATTGTAATAAAGGTCGTAGAAGCGACTTCTGGAATCCGGTCTTTATTTGTCTTTCATTACAACACTCCTCCACGCTGCTGACAGGCAGCGTGAGAGGGATAGAGAGAGAGAGACACGCGCGGCCACGTGGCAGCCTGGACCCCGCTTCAGCGTGGCCTCTCCCTCCGTTCATTCTAGTTCTGACCACGCGTCGACATTTTCACCCCCCCACACGATTCCCCCGACGCGACGGCGCAAAGCGAGGAGGGAGGTGTCCTCCATTTGGAGGCGCCCCCACTCCGCAACCGACAACCCCAGCAAGGAATCCCTCCCTTCTTGCTCGATAGGACCGGCAACGGAAGGCGCATCGGCGGCGGCTGCTAAAACCGAATTAGAGCTGACATTCGGAGGTCTGCAACGCCACGAACCCAGCAGGCAAGCGCACTCAGAAGTGGGTGGTAACCGGGACAGAGCGTCCGCATTGGTGTGGCGAGTGCCCTTACGATAGGTAGTCGCAAAATCGAAATCCTGAAGGATTTCCAACCATCGAGACAATTGTCCCGATGGCTGTTGAACCCGCAAAGCATACTGCAGCGCCGCATGATCTATGCCAGGGGTCCTCAAACTTTTTAAACAGGGGGCCAGTTCACTGTCCCTCAGACCGTTGGAGGGCCGGACTATAGTAAAAAAAAACTATGAACAAATTCCTATGCACACTGCATATATCTTATTTTGAAGTGAAGAAACAAAACGGGAACAAATACAATATTTAAAATGAAGAACAAGTAAAGTTAAATCAACAAACTTGCCAGTATTTCAATGGGAACTATGGGCCTGCTTTTGGCTAATGAGATGGTCAATGTCCGGTTCCATATTTGTCACTGCTAGTCGTAACAAGTGATGCAAGTGTGCATCCGTTAGTCTAGATCTGGTTGGAGATTTCAAATGTTTCATTCTGGAAAAAATTTGTTCACAGACATAAGTGCTGCCAAAGATGGTTACCATTTTGAGTGCATGGTTCCTGAGATGAGGATATGTCTCAGAGGGGAGAGATGCATAGAAATTATGAAGGCTGCTTGACTTGAATGCGTCTTTTAGAGAGTCACAATTCTGCAGTTCAGCCAGTTCCATTTGGTAAATTGTATCCACATTTTCAATGTCAATAGAAAATGGGTTACGGAAAAGCTGTATGTCCTGTTCATGGAGATGAAGCTCTTTAAATCCAAATTGTAACTCCTTTTGCAATTTTTCCAGTGAATCCACACATGTTTTGTTTGGGAATGCAACCAATGGTTTTTCCGCTAACAGATTTTGAGTTGTGGGGAGATGGCAGAAGTTTTCCTCCTTCACTTGTTTGATGAGGCCTAATTTTACTTCAAATGCTTTGACATGTGATTGCATATCACAGATGAGCTTCCCCTTTCCTTGAAGTTGCACATTGAAACTGTTGAGTAGCTCTGTTACATCTGTCAGAAAGGCAAGGTGCCATTTCCATTCTGCATCATTGAGCTCTGGTACTTCTTTGTTTTTTTAAAGCAGAAAAGCTGTAATCTGTGGAAGTAAGTCATAGAAACGTTTCAAAACTCTCCCTCGACTCAGCCAACGGACTTCTGTGTGATACAGAACATCTTCATAGTCAACATTTAGCTCAAACAGAAATTCCTGAAATTGTCTGTGGTTTAGTGCATGAGCTCTAATGAAGTTAACACAAGATACCACAAATTTCATAACAGAGTCCCACTTCAGTGATTTACTACACAGCGCTTGTTGGTGGATGAGGCAGTGTATGGCTATTGGATGAGAATGGTTATGTTTGTCCATCTCTTGGTTAATGCGAGAAATTACTCCTTTCTTAGACCCCACCATGCTAGGAGCACCATCAGTTGTCACACTGGCTAGTTTAGCCCAGTTCAGCTCCAAACCATTCACAGTTTGGCAAACCTTTTCATAGATATCCTCTCTTCTTGGTTCTTTCGGTAAAGTCACGTAGAAGGAAAGTAATAAAATAATAAAAATAAAACATAATAAAATAATTCTCACGACGTTTCGGCCACAACGCAAGCAGCCATCCTCAGGTGAAAACCAGGTCTGTCGGGGAGACAGCGTCTGAATGAAACAGCACACGAGCTTGGAGCATATATAAGCTGGGTTGGAAACGGGGGAAAGAGCGCCTTGACAAAATAATTAGCATATCAAGAGGAATTTAGCATATGTATGGGAAATGCAGGAATGTGATTAGTACTACATAAGCCCGTGCTGCATATGTAGTACTAATAACATTCCTGCATTTCCCATACATATGCTAAATTCCTCTTGATATGCAAATTATTTTGTCAAGGCGCTCTTTCCCCCGTTTCCAACCCAGCTTATATATGCTCCAAGCTCGTGTGCTGTTTCATTCAGACGCTGTCTCCCCAACAGACCTGGTTTTCACCTGAGGACGGCTGCTTGCGTTGTGACCGAAACGTCGTGAGAATTATTTTATTATCTTTTACTTTTATTATTTTATTACTTCCCTTCTATGTGACTTTACCGAAAGAACCAAGAAGATGAATCCCTGCAGGCACGAAAGCTTTAAATCGAAAGATATCCTCTCCTATAGTTGTTCCTTTGATGCTTTGCAAGTGCAGCAAGCTCTTCTGTGACTTCGAAATAGTCATTCGTCCCACGAATAAAAATTAGAAGTTGTGCAGAATCACGAACATCATTGCTTTCGTCGAGTGCCAAGGAAAAATAGGAAAGTTTTTTTGTGGAGTTTTGCAAATGCTGATGCAAATTGTCTCCCATTTCTTCAATCCTCCGTGTAATTGTAGGTCCTGAAAGACTCACTGTACTAAATAAATCGGCCTTCTCTGGACACATCTCTTTGGCAACAGAAAGAAGGCATTCTTTAACAAATTCTCCCTCCACGAATGGTCTGCCAGTGCACGCTATTAGCTTGGCAACTTGAAAACTTGCTTGCAGTGATGAAATATTTAGCTGCTTCTGCTTTACAAAAGTATTTTGCTGAGTTGCTAATGTATTTCTCAGTTTTAATATTTTATCTTTTCTCACTTCTCCGACCAAACAATCATATTTATCTTTATGTTGAGTTTCATAGTGTCGATGTAAATTGTATTCTTTGAACACAGACACTATATTCTGGCATATCAGACACACAGCTCTTTCCTTGTACTGCATGAAAAAGTAATCATAAGTCCACTGTTCTTTGAATATCCTACACTCCGAGTCAATTTTTCTCTTTCTTGACATCATTGTTTCCTAGGGAGTCAAAATTGCTATTAGTAAAATACCAATATATATACAGCGCTACAAAAACAATATACCAGCAATAACTTTGCCCACACAGAGACATACAGACTGCACTGCCCATCAATGCAGTCTGATTGGGGGGAACTCCGCCCCCTCTCCCTCTTCCACCAATGACCGTCCTTCTCATGTAGAAAAAAAGTAACAGACAGGCAGCGGCGGAAAAAACACCCGGCGGGCCGGATAAATGTTCTCGGCGGGCCGCATGTGGCCCGCGGGCCGTAGTTTGAGGACCCCTGATCTATGCGGACGGTGAACCGCCGACCGTACAGATATGGGCGGTATTGTTGAATGAAGTACACGATTGCCAATAGTTCCCTACGGGTAACGCAGTATCTTTGCTCCGCCGGAGACAACACCCGACTGCCGTACGCAACCACATGTTCCACGCCCCCAATAACCTGGGAGAGAACGCCTCCGATGCCCGTGTTGCTTGCGTCTGTATCGAGCAAGAAGGGTTTTGTAAAATCCGGGTAACTCAATGGCGGAGCCCCGACTAGGGCGTCCCGGAGCGAGTGAAAAGCGGCGTCTTCCTCCTCACCCCAATGAAATTTGACCCCCTTAGATGTCAAGGCATGTAAGGGTTTCGCAATGGTAGCGAAATCAGTGACAAACCGGCGGTAGTATGATGCGAATCCGATGAAACTCCTGACCTCACCTACCGAGGTGGGAGTCGACCAGGAGCGAACACATTTCGTTTTGGCGGGATCAGTGGCAATGCCTGAACGGCCCACAATGTGACCCGGATAGCGCACCGATTCGCGGAGCAAGAAACACTTCTGGGGCTTGAACTTCAAATTAGCAGCCCGCATTTTGAGAAAAACGGCACGCAACCTCTGGAGGTGTTAATCGAATGTTCTACTAAAGACGATGACATCGTCTAGGTAAATCAGACACGATTCCCACTGCAAGCCAGCCAGAACCAATTCCATTAATCGCTTAAAAGTTGCCGGCGCGGAATGTAATCCCATCGGCAAGCGATTAAATTGGAAAAGGCCCTGTGGCGTACGGAAAGCAGTTTTCGGTTTGGATTCGTCATCCAGAGGCAGCTGCCAGAACCCGGACAATAAATCCAATGTGGAGAAGAATCGCGCCCCTGCCAGGGCATCAAGCGATTCGTCCATCCGGGGAAGCGGGTATGCGTCGGCTACAGAAATTTTGTTAAGCCGACGGAAATCCACACAAAAGCGCAATGATCCGTCGTGTTTTTTAACCAGAACGATCGGCGCGCCCCAAGGGCTGCTGGAAGGGGATATGATATCCGCAGCTAGCATGTCGTCTACAGCCGATTTAACATGCTCCTTTTCGGCGGGACTTAACCGAAATGGATTTTGGCGGATTGGCGCGCTGTCACCCGTGTCAATATGGTGTTTCAGCAATTTAGTACAGCCAATATCGTATTTATTTAGACTAAAAACGTCTGAAAATTCGCGAAGGAGGACTCGAAGCCTCTCACGCTGTGGACCGGACAGGTCCACCGATCCCGCGCAAAGCGCATCGAGCCACCCCTCATCACAATCCGAATGTGGTAGCGAGGGCGAACCGGCGCTCACCTGAGCAACAACCGGTTCCTCCCGAGGCACCGGCGTCGCGTGCGCGAGCACGGTCCCCTGAGGAACCACGGCCGTTCGCGACCCCACATTGAAGACCGCGATGAAGGGGTCCTCGTCCCCTTTGACCAGGGTCTGGGCCGCTACCAAGTCGGGTCCGTTGACCTCGGCCCTCGATGGTCCCAACAGAACCCCCCGATCCCCGACGCCCTCCCCAAACGGTCGGCGCAGCCTAAGAGGTACGAGCATTTGAGCTCCCGGCGGTACACGTACCGTCCTCGCGACCAGCGCCGGTACCGTCGCAAACGCCGTACGGACAGTGGTAGCGGGGGATGACAAAAAGGCCATACCTCGCCCCGACGGAAGTTCAATGCATCCTTGGTCGATTAGTATACGAATGGGCATTTTGGCCAAGAAATCCGTCCCCAACAGGCACGGAACCGCCAGCGAGGAGGAGACCAATATCAGGCCGGATAATTTAATGTCCCCAATACAAATTTGCGCGCGGATCTGTCCGATAATGCCCAACGAACCCCCGTTAGCAGCGTAACATGGGACATCAACAGGGAGCAAGGGACGACTTTGAATGGGGAGAATGTTGTAAATCAAATCAGACACAATAGTCGCCGATGCTCCCGTATCAATCAAGACCCGTACCTCGACCCCATCAATATGTCCCACAACAACCGACGACCCCGACGACGCGGCAACAACACGATGAGCCAACTCGGACCACTGGGTCGGTTGGACCGCACACCCGACGGAGGTACGTTTTGGCGTGACAATGGATAATTTCTGACCCCCGTTCGTTGCGGTGTGTGAGTGAGTGGCAGGTGTGCGTGTGGGCCAACCATGTGGGGTGCCACGACTCGCCGGATTTTGCTGGGGAGACTTGGGTCGAGGCGCGACGTCCTGGCGAGGCGTCGCACCACGCTGCCGAGGAGCCCGGCATCCTGACGCCACATGGCCCTGGAGGCCACAGTTGTAGCAGCGCGTGAGTGTTGCTGATGGCTTGGGCTGATCCCGGCGGCTCGGTCCGTCCCGAGCTGGCCGTACTCCGGACCTCCACTCCGTCGGGCGATCCACAGCGCAGATGTCTTCCGCTGGGAGGGCGGATGCAGCCACGGTATGGCTGGCCTTCGCTTTGCTGGCCTTCCGACGTTGGGCCAGCAGGTTGACATGGATGTGCCGGGCGGCCGTCAACGAACACATTTTTGCGTCGTCCTCAGCCAAGACGACGATGTCCAAATCATCGGCCAGCAGCAGTAGCTTTTCCGTGACCATGGCGTCCACCCCATCCTCGTCCATCCGTGGAAAAGCCGTTTTCGCCAGGGCCAGGAGAGCCGTGCGGTACGCCAGGGGCGACTCCTTGGCGCCCCGCTGGCGATCGTAAAACAGCTGGCGACAGTCCGAGGGTGGTCCATAGACCGCGGCGAGGAGTTGCAGCGCCATTTGCAGCGTGGCGCGCTTCGCCCTTGGTGCCGAGGTGAGAGTGGCGAGGGCATCGCTGTCAAGCATCGCCGGCAGCGCACGCAACGCCTCGTCATCGGTCCATTTCGCCATCTCTTGATGGGCGAGGAAGCGCCTCCGGAAGCCACCCCAGTCGCCTTCTCCTCCCACGAATTCCTTGAGAGGTGGCAGTCGCTGTTGCAGCGCAGCGTCCGTAGGCGAAAAACGCTCTCCGTCACTCCGTGCAGCTTTGGCGGGCTGGGCGCGTGGCAACGGCGGTTGCTGTGGTGACGTTTTGTTGTCCGCCGCTGCCGACGTGGCTTGTGGTTGGTGAGTATCGGCCACGTGACGTAGCCCCGCCTCGCCGTCAGCCTGCACTGTACTTATGGCGGGAACTCCAAACTCAGCGTCTCTGGAAATGGCGGGAAACGGCATTGTATGTTGGCCGCCATCGCCCCGTGCAGCTCCTCCCGTCCCCAGTCGGGTAATCTGTTCCAGTGTGGTGGCTGCAGCATAGAGCAATTCTGCCAGTCGAGAGTGGGCCAGCCACAGTCCTTCAGACGACGGTTCCCACTCGTCTTGACGTTGCGGTGTGGGTGGACTTGGCCCCTGCTGCTCGAGTCCGCCCTCAGCCATTTCTGGCTCAAAGTCAGCCGAGGTTTCCTCCGCCCCGTCTCTCTGGTAGGAGTTGTCCGTCGTGTCTCCATCCTTGTAGAACCACTTCCGACACCAGATGTAGTAAGGTTCCCGGAGACTTGACAACGTAGTTGGAGGCACACGCTTGTTTATTAACACCAGCGAGTAACAGGCAACTTACAGTACTTGAAGGGGTATCGGCCCCTTCACCCGTCTACATTACGGAACACAACAGCCTGACTCACAGCTAGCTTACAGCTAGGTTACGGCACCCGGAATACCCAGTCCGGCTCTTAGAAGAGCGTCGGTCCTGGGCTCTTAGGGCCACGCCGCTGGCTTGCCTGGTCGGCCCTGAAAAGGGCAGCGATCCCAGGGAGTTCCAGGGCCTGTCTAGCGAGTCTTCTTTCTTCACTGGTTACAGCTTAACACTAGACCCCGAGCCGTCCGGCTCGCCACCTTAAATAGCCATCCCCCCTTGAGGGGTGGGGCTGTGGGGGATCCCAGCTCCGCAATAGCCCCCCAGGATAACAACGCGGACGTCGCAGTAAACACCGTCTTCGCGTCCCGATGTAGCCACGCCCATTGTGTTTGTTTGCCATCCGCGGCAAGTCTAAATCCGGCCGTCTACAACGGCTACAACGGCTCTACAACGGCTCTACACTTGTAAGAGCCGAGCAGGGCAAGCCAGGGGCGACCTCAGAGCAGCGAGGTCTGTGTCCTTGTGAGGGCCAGACTCGTGTGGCTGAGGGTCGGACCTGAGCCGAAACTGGGCCAGGTCAGTTAACCTCCACTAGGATGGTCTGAGATAGAGGGGTGTAGTAGGAGCTCACGAGGAACGTTCGCTGAGGAACACATCCTCTAGTACAGTGGTTCTTAACCTTTTTGGAGGTACCGAACCCCACCAGTTCATTTGCGCATTCACCGAACCCTTCTTAATTGTAAAAATAAAATATGATTTTTTCAAATTAAAAACATAGGTATATTTTTTACTGGTGCACAATCATATGAGTCGGGTGTGTGTCTTAACCTCCGCCGAACCCCTGAGACTGACTCACCGAACCCCTGGGGTTCGATCGAACCCAGGTTAAGAACCACTGCTCTAGTGTTAGGGTTCGCTACGTGCTGCTGTATCGTAGCTCTTTTTAATCAATAAGTGTTGCCTCCATCGACGTCTCCTGCACTACTTATGCTCACTACACATACTCACGTTGAGCTTATTTTGTACCCTCCGAAGCTAACCATGCTAATCGGAGGTGTGACGAAGGACAACATTCAATCCGTGCAATGATGACCATGAAACTCCTTGAACGACTAGCCCTCGCCCAGCTAAAACCACACATCACCTCCTCCGCAAACTACTGCTGCTTCCAGTCAGCTTACCGTCAAAACTATTCCACAGAAACAGCACTCACTAGAGTGCTCGATGACATTTTAACGATCATTGATTCCGGCTCAACTGTTGCACTTATAAGTCTGGACATTTCGACAGCCTTCGACACCATCAACCATTTGCTCCTTACATCCCTCCTGAAATCCGACTTTGGTATATGCGGCTCAGCACTCAAGTGGATAGTTTCGTACCTTTCTGACCGGCAATCTTCAGTCAGGGTGGGCATGTTCACATTGCCTGAAACAACAGCATTAAGCGGGGTTCCCCAAGGCTCTGTACTAGGTTCCCTGCTCTTCACAGCCTACACTTCCCCGATCGGCCGGCTCATTGCAAGCTTCGGTGTTAAGCATCACTCATACGCGGATGACACGATTATATTCACCGCCATCGATTCTAGAAATGCATCTGGATTCGAGAGGCTCTCGGAATGTACCACCACCGTGCAACAATGGTTCACTGCACACAACCTAGCCCTTAATCTGAAAAAGTCAGTGGCCATCATGTTAGGTACCAAGCAACGTCTTAATTCAGCAGCACTCCCCACACACATACACATCTTCGGTCACAGCATCAAGTTCACCGACCACTTCAGCTACCTCGGTGTCATCCTAGATTAAACTTTATCCTTCGACGGTCAAACCAACCATATCATCAGCTCATGTAACTTTCACCTGAAGGCTCTTAGACACATACGTCCTCTCATCTCTACTGAAATTGCCAACACATTGGCATGTTGCATAGTTGGGTCTCGCCTTGACTATTGTAACTCCGTCCTAGTCCGGACCTCCGCTGGCAGCCTAAAGAAACTTCAAAGACTACAAAATAACCTGGCATGCGTCGTCATTGCCCACACTCATCCCCGTCTCGACTCACTAGCTTGTCTCCGTGCTCTCAACTGGCTACCCATCACCAGTAGGGTCACACAAAATACCGCCTACCTCTGCCACCATGCCTTCATATCGGCCTGCCCACCGTACCTCTCTTCATTATTGACAACTTGCAGCTCAGCACACGGCAGATGCCTGCGCAGCGCGACTCACGACCTCCTCTTGATACCAAGATCCTCTGCACAGCATCACCTCAATCGCCTCCTTTAAGAGACACTTAAAAACTCACCTCTACAATCATGCTTTTGAGCGATTCTGAGCTTGGCTCCGCGCCTCTGAGTTGCGGCCACTACGTCTGCAAATTTGCGCACGTTAGAAATTGAACTATTATTATTAATCTATATATTGGCGACTAAATTGCATAATGCTGTTGTATCCAATTGTGAATCTTATATAAAGTACTGTACATAGAGGCCAAAGACTGAATTACAAGTCAGAGTGCCATGATGCTCAATTGAGCATTTGGAGGTGCTCATCTCATTTACCTTTCTTAGCCATTGGTGGAAATTGCACATTCCTATGGCGGGGGCCGAGATGCCTTAGAGCAACCGCCGTTGATTACTTACAAAGTGGTGCTCGCAATGTGAATCCTGGGTAGACAAGGAGCTGAATGGACCCGATAATCTGACCCACTCCGACTTGACACTTCGTAGCTCATCAGTTTCCCCCAGCGCTAAAGAACGATTCTGATTCTGATCATGAGACTTTAAACTCCCGATCTTCCAATTTCACTAACAAAAATATCGCCACTCCCCCCCTCCCGCTCCACCCACCAACCTTCTCTGTCTACCCTCCCCTACAAACACAGTGGGAAGAAATAAGCGGGTACGATGAGTTCCACACGCCCATTCAGATGTACCAAGTCTGCCACGTGATGAAGCCCAACCAGAACAACTGGCTGCGGACTAACTGGATGATGCGCGGCGGTGCCCAGCGCGTCTTCCTCGAGCTCAAGTTCACGCTGCGCGACTGCAACAGCATCCCGGGCATCTCGGGCACGTGCAAGGAGACCTTCAACGTCTACTACCACGAGTCGGACAGCGAGCGCGTGTCCGGCATCCACGAGAGCCAGTACGTGAAGGTGGACACCATCGTGGCCGACGAGACCTTCACCGAGATCGATCTGGTCGGCCGCATCATGAAGCTGAACACGGAGGTGCGTGACGTGGGCCCCCTCGCCAAGAAGGGCTTCCACCTGGCCTTCCAGGATGTGGGTGCATGCATCGCGCTCGTGTCCGTGCGCGTGTACTACAAGCGCTGCCCACGCACCGTGCGCGGCCTGGCCGTCTTCCCCGACACGGTGACGGGCGCCGAATCTTCCTCGCATGTCGAGGTGCGCGGGGCATGCGTCGAGAACTCGGTCGAGGAGGAGGCGCCGCGCATGTTCTGCAGCGCCGATGGCAAGTGGCTCATGCCCGTCGGGAGGTGCGTCTGCGGCCCCGGCTACGAGCAGGCGGTGGATGGGTGCCAAGGTGAGAGAGGGCGCGTGTGGGGGCTGGGGGTGGTTGGTTGGGCACGCGACGCATGGTCCGGCATGCGGTCCGGTGGTAAGTCTGTGGATTCGTCTCGCTGCCGGGTGTACGCACGTAATTGTGCACGTGTGTGCGTGTCGTTACCCGAACGTCAGTTTCGCAAAACGAGGTGGGATAGTAGTAGCTGCGCTGCACAGTGAACGTTTGTGTGTGTTGAACTTCTTTCGCGCCGCACGATGACAACCGTGCTTATTGGTTCGAATGACATGAGCGTTCAACGCACGTTGAAAAGTGCGTGGCTCCGGTGGATTCCTGACATCGGCAGGAAGAGCGATCAAGACGGCCATGGAAGTCACCTGAAAGCGCGCGATGCGATCGCCGTCTTTGTTGTGTGATGTGAGGACATATCCGGGTTGCTGTTGGATTACACCTCGTACGATGATTGGCCCTGCCGGTCCTGGCCCATAGCTAATGGGGGGAAGTCTAGGGGCGTGGCCCTGACGTAATGGGAAGGTGACATCTGTAAGTAGAGGATTGGTTCTGCTGGCTTTAGCCACAGCCAATGGGGGGACGAGTCAGGGGCGTGGTCCTGGGAGCGTACGATGGAGTCTAGAAGATTCCATAGAGGTTAACCAGGATTGGTGGAAAGGTACCACATGACCCAGGTATTAAAAGGGGTGGAGACGGACAACACGTGGTCAGATCTGGAACGAACGGAGGGTGAGGCCACGCCCGTTGCTCCGTTTAACTCGTCCGTGCGTTGCCAGCCGCCACAGACAACGCGAACAGACGAATGTAGCCAACGTACGAGGGCGTCTGAACATTCACTGGGGGCAGTGGGGACTCGAGCTGTCTAGGTGCCATCCGTGCTCTTCACTCCGCTGGGTGCGTTTGTTGTGGGGGGAGGGGGGGTCTGTGCCGATTTCATCTCTCCGGAGTGGGGCACCACGAACCTCGCATCGCGGAAAGTAAAAAAAACTGCGCGGGTTTCCGTGGAGAGCGCATGGCCCCCGCTGTGGGACTGGAATTTTCCATGGTGAGCTCAGGGCCACCAACAGAGATGAGAGCGCTGCTACGTTGCCCACCCCCCCCTCCCCGTGAGCTGGGAGCAGAGGTCGCAAACGGGTTTTGATTCCTTACCCGTACGCGTACCCGGCCGCACCAGGGTCGCAAACGGGTACCCGTACCCGGCTGGGTACGGGTACCCGTTTGCGACCTCTAGCTGAGAGGAAATCCGACCGAGTAGAGAGGAAGGCAGAGACGACACTACAGGTCCCGTAACTCGAGCACAGAAGACTCCGTTATGGGAGGATTCATGACCGAATAGACGAGTTAGTGACTATAATCACGCATTGTCACGGGCATGAGCGCTCTGCGCTGGAATTTACACCGTTCTGAAATTATTAATCGCTACTGATTGCCATCTCTACACTCCAAACAACCAAAGTCATGCTTGAGTGTGCGTTGTATTAGCACTGCACTGAGATTGATGTTCCATAGTCATCTATATATATGAATGCGAGACACGGTCATGCACACATCAAACTCTCCCGTACCACATCCTGAGCTGCAAATGCGTCCGGTCGCTATCCACATCTTAAGTTGCATTGTTGTAAGACGCTGTTTGTATTTGTAGGTGTTTTGTGCAGCAGGAATCTTCACGACGAGTTCGCAAATAAGTCGGCCGCTCTCGTCTGGCACAGCCACCAAGGGAGGAGGAAGTGGAGGAAGCACCCCAAGTTGGGGTTGTGTTGTATATGTTGGTTATGAAAATTTGTTATGTTGTATGCGTGCGTGGGTGAATTATTATGTTGTACGTGTGGGTTATGAATATTCAGTGGAAATAATAATAATTAATGAAATTTGGCCAAATGTGTAATTATCCGGAAATATGTTAATTATGTAATTACGCACATTTTAATTATGCCAATTCGAGAGGTAATCGTATTAATTATGCGAGTGGGTGTAATTATGATAACGCAAGTCGTTATGATAACCAGACCCCGGTTCACCCCGTTATCGCTTTAACATTTACTGAGTATGTATTAGTGTGTTTATTAAGGTCACCAAGTTCAAATCTCAACGCAGAAGCAGATCTTATGCATAGATTTCAGGAAAGAATCACACAACCACTTCTGTATTGATCAATTTATTACTAATTCAACCTTAACTATGATATAGTATGCGAACTCTCAATCCCGGAACGTCAATACGGCATCAATACAGTATCATCAACGATTGTCTGATTTCACTTTGACAACTGCACATGGATCCCGCATAACGCGATGGTTGTTAGTGAGAGAGAGAGTCGTTAAAACATGCAAATACTATGCTAAGAAAACCTTAACGTTAATGAATGATTATACTCAATATTGTTCACGCAGTACCGCACTCCTTATTGATCATACGCAACCCTTATCACGTTGTTAACACCTTGGGTCACGGGACAGTTGAATATTCTGTAGAGGATGCGAGTACGTGCGGCGATTATGACTGAAGGATACTTGAAAGATTATACGGCGAAAGAAAAAAAAAAACACAATCAAAACAGTTACTATTCTTAAAGGCACCAATCTCAACAGATACATCGGCAGGTTATCTGACAGCAGAACGGCTCGGAGTAAGGGCCTGCGACGGTGCTCCTTTTCCGAAGATCGTTATCTTATACCAAGTTTACTAATTGGGGACCAGATCACCTGATAAGGATCCGGTGGGCCACCACTCCCCACATGAGCGTGGCTCGGCGGAAGGAGGTGCCAAGAATCAGTTCGTATTGATGGATCTGTTGGGAATTTATGCGATTAAGAGTACAGCCCACTAAATATTAAAGATAAAAATTAAGAATACTCTTATACGACGGATGGCCACCACTCGGTCTCGTTGTGATGCTTTCCAGCCACGGATGGCTTATGGGTTCGAGTGTGTTTGAGTGGTAAGAGTTGTCTTGAATAGTCAGTGTTCGGAGTCGATTCTTTAGGTCAAACAGACGCCTGGTGGTCGTGTGGTGAGGGGGCGGTGCGCGTCATACGTATCCATCGCTCCCCTGTCGGATGGCTGTTGATACGCTGTCGCAGTTCGGAACCCGGTCGGTAGGTGGCGCCCACAACTCGCTCGTAGCGTGCAGCGCTGGATCGTCGCCAAGTCGCGACGCTCACCACCGGCGGCAGCGGAGATCTCCGGCGGCAGCAGAGATTGACGAGCTGAAGATGAGTCGAGCCGACCCGCTGGTCGCAGCTCGCTCCTGAGTCGACCCTCCCGGTCGAGCTCGCTCCTGGGTCGACCCGCTGGTCGCCCTCGCTCCTGAGTCGACTCTCTGGTCGCACTCCTGAGTGGACCCGCTCTGGTCGCACTCGTTCCTGAGTCGACCCTCCCGGTCGAGCTTCTGAGTGGACCCTCCCGTCGCACTGGTTTCCAATGTTCAGGATCCGTTCCTTTATGCTGAAAAATCCCCCTGGATCCCGCCCACAAGGCGGGGCTTCCGATTTTTGCTGTGTCAGGATCTGTCCGTGTAGGCAGGTGTGTCCATGTGTGTGTCCGTATGTCCTTGTGTGCATCACTGACGGTATATTCCGTTGTCAACTCCCTCCATAAAACCCACGAGCAAACAACCAGATGTTACAAATTGTCTCGAAGTCGTCTCTCTGTCTGGGTGCAATTTATCTCTTGTCTGGCCTTCTTCATGAACCCAAAACACAGACGTTACAAATCGTCTCATAGGCGTCTTTGTTCGTGTTGCACAACCTGGAGGGGGGCAACACTCTCTCCGACCCGGCGCACAAAGAAATGGTTAAAAGTTTTAAGTTAACATTTGTCCCTTACTATTTCACAGTTATGATTCTGTATGTAACCTAAGGTCTGTCGTTTCCCATCGTGGTTCCCGACCCAAGTGTAGGTGTTTCCCCGAGCGTACACACACTCCTATCCCGCGCTGCGGGGATACAAAGACGGCCGGGATCTCCCTTTCTCTCCGACCCTGGGTTTAACATCGTTTTTTTTTTTTATGTATTTATATTCGACCTGGTGGTGATTCATCCCGTTATCCTGGCTTTTCCATAAGTTTTACTTTTGTCTTTCATGCATATACTTATTACTATTAATTTATTTCCGATATCTTAGGTTAAGGGGTAAGTTTCTTGATCCTAGGAATTCGTATTCCTTGGTGCCTGGATGGTTATATAAGCGGAATATAGTTTACGGTGAATAGCGTTAACATTGATGTTATGTGCGATATTATGTATTGTGATGTCTTTAACTTAACTTGTTTGTCAGGGCTTTACTGACACGAAGTTGCATTCCTAGCCCGCAGTCTTTGCCCCACCCTATCTCTGCTCGCCGTTGTTGTTGCCTGCCGTTAATTCAAGGCCTCATTAATTTCCGTCACCCCTGAGTAGGTGAGGGCGGTTGAACCTTGGAGTCAGTTCTGGTTTTTGTCTGCCTACTTCTTCTTGTGTCCCCTGACCCCGGGAGTTATTATTCTACTTTATGGCCTGTCGAAGCCCCACTCGCTGTTGCTGGGCTGGTGTTGTTCCCGGCTTTTTGCTTACGTTTGCAGTTCGCCGTGCTCTTGATTTCCTTCCCTCTTCAACCTTATATTGACTATTCGCTCCTGTCTGGGTGCGATTCAATTTTGACTTAGGAAGGTTCTGATTGTCATATGCTTCGGGTCGAATTGTATAGAAAGTATTGAAGTATGGAAATAACATTTCATATTGACTTAATGATGGTGATGGTTCAGTAGGCGTAACTTGTGACCTGGTTTAATTGGAGTGGGTGTGAATATCAATAACTTTAGCCTACTCTGTTGTTAAATTCCGACTTTAACGTTACTTTAATAGCAATACAGAATAATTGAGCTTTTTGTCTTAACTAGGCGAATGCGAACTTCTGGTGACCCCCGCAGCCGTGTTGTTCAGCTGGGTCTTGTGCCTTGAGAGATATACAACCCTCTTTTAAATCACCTCTCCCCCTGCCAACCTTCTGCTCTGGGAGTGTTTATTCTTGATTCCAGGTCCAAGGCCCCCTCACATCCAGACGCGCAGGGTTGTTTACATCAGCTCCCCCCCCTGTGCACGTGTTCTAACTAGCTCGGAATTCCTGAACACACAATCAGTGATGATTCCTGGCTTTCTGTGGTTGTGATTTAGACAAAGGCGCCTCTGTTTTCTTCCATTGCCTTTGAGTCGACACTGCCCTATTATTTGCCCATGTGCTGAGGTCATAGAATTCGTTTTGACTTCAGTAATATTAACATTCAGTATTGGATTAGCAAATGGGCAATGGTTCATTGATGTAGCTCGCAGCCTGGTCTCCAATTTGAGCGAGCGCGAGGATCGATAATTTAGCCTACTCTGTTGTTGAATTTCGAATTTTGACGTTACTTTAAAACCATGCAGGATGATTGGGCTTTTGCCTTAACTATGTCTGGCTGACACTCCCACTGTCTCTGCCGCCTGCACGGGTGACATGTGCCCGTTCATCAGGCCTTATCTTCCCTTGAAGCAACGTTGTAAATTCTGCCATCCTAGCCCTCCTCCGGTTCATTACTTAACAACACCTGGTGTTTTGCAGTTTGCTGCGCTTGGTGTGTTTCACTCATTAAAAAAAACAAGTAAAAAGATAATATATAAAAATCATCAAATATTATTAATCTCAATTATGGAAGAAGGGTTAGTATACAACATTCCGCCCTTTTAAAAATGACCAGTGGTCAAATGGCCACGGGTTATTTTTAAAAATATGTATACCCTTCTTCCATCATGAACCATCGATTGTCCTCAAGTTTTGCTGCTATTCCTTACAACGCGCGCGTACGTGTCACAACTTAACAGGTTATATGTGACAAGAGAGAAAAAAAATATTCTAAAGGAAGGTAAAACGATAAGGGAGGGAACGTTATTCTATTGACTACCTGTTATAGGAGATATCGTTAAAAAGATAGTCTCTACGGTTATTCTTGGGTGGCATCATCAGGCCTTGGCTCTATCCCTGTTCCTGGGCTCGAATGGTATGTGGCTTGTGCCTGCGATTAATCTTTTAAGTTCGGCATTCATTTTGGCCACACGGTATGTTAAGGTTAGAATAGCCAGGACTAGTATGATCATCCCTGTTGCCCCTGTGATACCCATCCCCATCTGTTGATTTCGCTGATATCCAGCCACTTCGGTCGCCCAAGTAAGATCTGTTATGTTAATCTCTGATTCGCTGAGGGATAATTTCACCATATGGAATTCTTTACTGTTCAACAAGTTGGACAGAGTGCTGCTTATCTCAAACTTGTGGCCTCGGAATGTGTCTACGATTTCTACCTCCGCTTGGTGTAGGCTTTTGTCTAGGTTATATAATACCTTGTCCCCTATGCGTACGAATGTTCCTCTTGGTATTGTGACCAGTGCGACGTGGCTTGGAATCGGAACTTCCATGGTTATGGAGTGTTGATCGGTGGAAACAATTGCCGTGTCTAGAGGGGTGCTAATCAACCACTGGGCATTAGCTATCATGGCCACTGTTCCGGTTCTTTCTTTGGGTTTACTTAGCTTAAACTTGCAAGTTTCCTTGGAGCTTAGGTTTGACAGACCACACATTAGTTCTGCTGTATTGGTCAGAAATGGTTCCCCTGGGCAGAGCCAATGAACCTCTTTCATTATTTGACACAGGTTTAGGTCAGGCACCAGGTACTTAAGGGGGCCTTCTTCCTGGTAGGCCACCACTAAGGGAGTTTCCATCTTGGAGTAAATGTCGTTATTCCATGTACCCACGTTCAATACTGTCCGCAATCGGAATACATTTCCGGGTTTAACCAGGGGTAAATTTAGCAAAAACGCCAGCTGTCTAGTTTGGGGGTCCACATGTATGGGTGTGGCTGTACCCATGTTGAAGGCAATTTGTACTTGAGTTGGACTGATTGTTTCCGGGGATGCTGCTTGTAGCACATCTTTTATCAGTGTTGGAGTTACCAGATATGACGGAATTTGTCCTTGTATAAGATCACTGACGCTGCCGCTGATGCTACGCAACAAGTCTTGGATCACCCACTGAATTGGCTCTCGAATACTCTCTTCTTCGTATAGACCTCGGATTGCAGAACTCAATTCTTGGAATGTTAAGTTAATCATGATAGAATGTAGGTTTACGAGAACCACGGTGTCTCGGAGGGTGGATCCCATTTCGACCAGATTCTTTTGTTGGTGTTGTATTTGCTGATGGATCTGATGCATATCGAGCTGTAAATTCTCGATACCTTGCGTGAGGTGTCCAATCTTTACGGCGTTGGATATGGATACTCCTAGTGTGATTAAGGAGCTAAAACCGGATAGTATTCCAAAGACCCCTCCCAGGCCGATAGACCTCTTGGAACGTGTTAGGTTGACAGTGGTGGGGGGAAGTATCATGGTTCTTTGTAATTGCTTCAGGATCGTTCCGATATTCTGTTCACTATATCTTAGGAAGTCATAATACCATATTCGGGTTGCTTGGGTGGCTTGGGGTGGTAACTTCCCGAAGTGCTTCTTTACCACCAAGGCAGGTTCCAAGGAGACATAGACTTGTTGGGTTACTATTTTCGTTTCGGTTACTAGGAAGCTGGAGGAGTCTCTCAGCATCACCCCGGATTCTGGTCCTGGCTTGATCAGCTCTTGGCTCCCTTCTAGCTTGACAAGGTACGTTAGCAGGAGCGTGAGCAGGAGGGCTGCCATTCCCTGGAAAACATGTTACATATTATTGTAGTGTGATAAGCCCATTAGTTTAGTCCCCCCCCTTTTCCACCTTTATTCCTCATCTCGCTCCACCAGCACAGGGTACGGTTTGATTTGGTTGATGTGCACCCACTTGTATTGCTGCTCTCTTCCTGTCTTTGTGATTTTTAGCTGATATACGACTGGGGACATTTTGTCAACCACCTCGTGTGGTCCTGTCCAGGAGGGCAGGAATTTCCTGCACTTCTGTTTCCTTTTCTCGTAATTGAGGTACCACACCTGGTCTCCTAGCTGGTATTCTGCGTGGCTGGCTTTTTGGTCATAGTATGCTTTGCTCCCCTGAGCCTCTACTTGCAACTGGTCCCTGACCATAGCGAATGTGCTCTGTAGGTGACTATTGAGTCCCGTCAGGTATTCAGTTGGCGTCATTGCCGTCGGGGTCTCGTCCTCCGCTGGGACATATAACAGGTGTACTGGGAGGGTCATTAGCCTCCCTGTCATGATCTCGAAGGGTGTCCTGCCTGTAGCTCGGTTGGGTGTGGCTCGCATGGCCATCAAGACTAGGGGTAGTTTCGTATCCCAGTCGCGGCCCGTGGTAGACACATATTTCTTTAGGAGGCTCACGATGGTCCTGTTGGCTCTTTCCACCTGTCCTGAGGATTGTGGATGGTATGCGACATGTAATTGTCTTTTTACTCCCAACATCTTCCACACTTCTGTGATGACCTCGGCTGTGAAGTGGCTTCCTTTGTCTGAATCGATCGTTGACGGTAGGCCCCATCTACTGAATATTTGGTTAATCAGTAGTATGGCGGTTGTTTCCGCGGTGTTGTTGGGTGCTGGTAGACACTCTGTCCATTTAGAGAATGCACAGGTCACAGTTAGCATGTACTTGTTCCCTTTGGTTGATCGGTTGACAGGTCCTATCCAGTCGATTTGTAGGTTGGACCAAGGATAATCTGCTCCCCTCCTCTGTAGGGGTGCCCTATGCTGTGAGGTCGTTGGCTGGTACTTACAACACACGAGACAGTTGGACACATGTTTGTGTATGTCTACCCCCATTTTTGGCCAGTAGGCCACCTGTCGCAGCATCTGTCCCGTATTCACCTCGCATCGGTGGCCGCTACACGGTTCATTGTGGGCGTGTTGTAACATTATTTCTCGATATTGAGAGGGGACTACCCATCTAGGTCGACCGTCTTTTTCGTTTGTGTATACCAGTAGCCCTTTTCGCATTGAGAACCTTTTGATTTGGCTATGCATGATCTCGAGCTCTTTGTTGTCATTCAAGTTGTCAGTAGTGATTGGTTTTCCTGCTGGATCTTGGATATGATCGGCGAGTGTCTTTAGTGTTTCGTCCTCTTGTTGCATTCTGATCAGGTCTTCGGAAGGCTGGGCACTGTTCAATTGGGCTCTGGTTCCAGCTTCTGCCGGGTTCTTCCCACTTCTTGTGACCAGTCCTATCACGGCGATGTCTTGGTTCGTCGACTCTTGTTGTCCGTCTCTGTCGGTTTGGTCTTCTAGCTTCCACGGGGTGCCTTCCAGGCTTCCCACTTTTGCTATAGCATCTGCTTGGTCGTTCCCAGTTTTCTCTTGACCAGGTATCTTGGAGTGTCCTTTGACTTTCTTCCAAAATATCTTCATATCCTTGTTCTGAACCATCTTATCTATGGCCTCGAATAGTTCTCGATGGCGAATTGGTTTATTCCTATGGTTCTTCATCTCGTTTTTTTTCCATATGGGTAGGTGGTGCAGGAAGCTGTGCTGTACGTAGTTGGAATCAGTGCACACCACCATGGTCCGTATTTGGTTATCGGATGCCATCTGGACAGCGATGTGTACCCCGACCAACTCTGCATACTGGTTTGACTTTGGTCCCAGCTGAAATCCCTCTTGAATCCCTGCGAGTGGGCCAGTTTCCCAAATGACTCCTGACCCAGCGTGAAGCTTGTTCTCCTTCATCTTGGAGCATCCATCGATGTATACCACTGGTAGGTCGGCACATGTCTCCTTCCTGAAGGGCAGGTACCTGTTGTCCTCCGGAGGTATCTTTTCGTCCTCTGCTTCCATGCTGTCAAAGGTACAATCATGTAAATCGGCAAGACCTTGGGCCATTGGACTTTTCTTGTTCTTTGCGTATTTCACTGTGATTGGTAGGCCTTGGAGTGTCAGTGCCCAGCTGGCTATTCGGCTGCTGGTTACGCGGCCCTCTCGAATCTTCTTACTGTTGAGGTATGCCAAGGATTCATGATTTGTTTCCAGGATGATCCTCTCTCCGTTCAACAAGTTCCGAAAATGTTGTATGGCCCAGATGTTTCCAAATATCGCCTTCTCACACTCGGAGAACTTCATCTCCACTCCCCGGAGGGCTTTGCTGGCATAGGCAATAACTCGTTTCTCGGCTTCCTGTCTCTGGTACAGTACCGAGCTGATACTATGATCTGAGTATGCGGTCTCCAGGTAGTATTCTTTCCCTTTCTCTGGGTATGCTAGGCAGGATGCCTCTGTGATCTGTCGTTTTAATTCTTTTTCTGCGGCTTCCTGTTCCTGTCCCCACTCCCATGGTTCGTCTTTTTGCAGTAGTTTGACTAAGGGTCGAACGATTCCTGCGTAGTCGTCCACGAACTGTCGAAGGTAGTTGCAAATCCCTAAGAAGCTCCGAAGGGTCGTGACTGTGGTGGGCGATTTGAGTGTGAGGAGGGCTTCAAGTCTTTTGGTTTGGGGTAACATTCCCTCAGTGCCGACCTGGAGCCCGAGGTAGTCCACCCTTTTGCGTGCCCACTGTCCTTTTTGTATTGAAATCTTTGCGCCTGCTTCCTTTAACTGCTCGAGGGTATGCTGGAGGCTCTCGAGGTGTTCTTCCCATGAGGAGTCCTTGACTAGTATGTCGTCGACGTAGACGATGGTGCCTCGCTCTTTTGCGTCGCCCATCGCCTTGTGGAGGAATATGTTGAAGTCTGCAGGTGAGTTCGAGTATCCGAACGGGCAGCGATTCCAAGTATACTGTATTCCGTTGAAGGTGAAGGCCAACTTGTATTGATCGGTTTCTTTTACTGGCATGGTCCAGAAGCCATTTGCTAGGTCCATTGTGGTGAGTACCTTTGCACCTTTTATTTGGTTGAGACCGTGGTCGATTTCTGCCATTGGCCATCGAGATAGGGGAACTGTTTTATTGAGTTGTCGGTAGTCGATCGTGAGTCTCCATTTTCCCGTGGGTTTTAGTACTGGCCAAATGGGTGAGTTGTAGGTCGAGTTGCATTCCCGGATTATGTTCTTTTTGAGTAGGTTCTCTAGGGTTTCTTGGATCGATTCATAGGCGGCCAGTGGAATCTTGTATTGCTTCACGTATACCGCTGGTGCTCCCTCCAGTGTGGGAATGGATACCACATGTAGGTCGGTTTTGCCACAATCATAGGAGTCTTTGGAGAACAGGGAGTTGTATTTTTGGAGCAGTTGTCGTAGCTCGTCTCGTTGAGTGTCGCTCTCTAGGGCGTCTGCTGCTTCAATTTGTTGTTCTATTTGTTCTTCTATTGTAAGGACTCCTTTCTCTTGGTTTGGATCTAGGGCCTTCGTGGTTTCGGGCGGCTCGGTTGAAAGTTCCTTTTGCGTTACTATTGGTTGAGTTGCCTTGGCTTCATCCGAGGGTAATACGCTCTTGCCCTTGTATTCTCCTTCATCAGTTTGCAGTTCGTCGGTTTGGCCTCCAGGGGGCGGTGTATACTCCATGAGGGGACGGTCATTTGGTGATACTGACTCTAAGTCGGCTTCCTTTCGGTCTTCTCTCAGTCTGTTAGTCATTAGCTGAGTGATTCGAATTCCTGCTGGGAGCTCGTCTTCGTTCCTGATTGTTGTTGATAGGTCGTCGAGTTCTTGTGTTATCCCTTGGATTCCCGTGGAGTCTCTCATAACGTCTTCATCTTCTGAGTCCCTTTGTTGCTCCGGCATTGACTGTGCCCAAATTTGTCGGGATTCAAGGTTCATAATGGGTTTCAGGCGATTCAGTAGTTCGATCCCAATAATCAGTTCTTTTCCTGGGTATTGTATGACATATAGGGGATGGTTCATGTTGATTTTGTTGAATGTCAACTTCGTCATAACTTTGCCCAATGGTCGCATGTGGGTCCCTTCACATCCTGAGTAGGTAAGTTTACTTGGCATCACTTGTAGTGTTTCATTCTTCCTCTGGAGGGCAGTCTGGAGTTCGTCAAATAATTCTCTGGATATCATGGATATTTCTGCTCCAGTATCACAAAGGCCTTGGCTGGTCAGGGTGTCTTGCAGTATTACTTCCACGTGGACTCGTCCAACTGGTCCTACGGGAATCAATTCCCCCAGATGGTACCCTTTTCCTTCTGGTACCACTTCGGTGATTGCTTCGAGGCTTCTTGTCTTCTCTACGTTCACTTGGGCTACCTTTGCTCTGGGTGTGCCCTCCTCCTGTGTGGGTATAGTTGGTATTCTTCCCTTCGCTACTTGCATGGAAGTCTTCATACTCCCTAGGAGCTCTTTTTCCATCCTAATGTGGTGAGCATATCGATTCCTGTTAGCTAACGGCGGTCTATGCTCTATTGCTGGTGGAGGCGGCAGTAGGGGACGATATGGTGACTGGTTTGGTGGGCGTCGGCCTCCGCGGGGTAGGTGTGGCCCGTCACTCTCTCTTCCTCGTCCATAATTCCAGCCTCCGCCCTCTTCTGAATTCCATGGTGGTGGCGGCTGTGGGTGCCAAGTTCCTCTGGCCTCGTTCCTCCCCCCACGTGGAACGTTATTCAGCGTGTTGTGGACGGGTGTCGATTCTATTGGGTTAGGCGCCCTCTCCTGGGGGAATTCATGTCTACCCCGTGTGGCGCTAATATTATTCCTTGGAGATTCGCTTCCCTCCAGATCGAGGCATTCTTTATCTCTGGTGACGATGTGGGTTTTGGCTATGCCAGTGGTTTTCCGTCCGTTCACCCAGGCCGTGTGGGCCTTGCTTTCAATCTGGCGTAGGGAGGCAGTCTCGGGGTCCAACATCATTCCTACTATTCTCACTATTTCAGGTCTCAATGATTGGAAGAACATCACTTTTAAGACTGTCTTATCTCCCTGGGCATTGTCCACGTCCCCTGCGTAATATGCTTTCTTAAGGCGTAGGAGATAATCTCGTGGGTCTTCGTCTACACGCTGGGTCATCAACTTTGCCGCGTTCAATCCTTCGGATAGTGTGGAGTATTCCCCAAATCTCTTAACTACTGCTCGGCTCAATTGTTTAAAGTCACTCTTCACCCTATTTGGCAGGGAGGCTACCCATGGTCTGGCGGGTTCATGTAGGCTCCTTGATAATAAACATGCCTTTTCTGCTGATTTACCCAGACCCCGGATCTTAGCCTCCTGTTCTACTGTAGTTATGTGAGTGTGGATATCCCTGTTTTTGTTATGTGGATCGAAATAGGGAATTCTCACGAGTGCTTTGTCCATTAGTTTTAGTGTCTTACTGTTAAAAGTGTGTTGTTCGTCATCAGTGGTCTCGGTTCCTGAGGAGTGCTCCCTTGAGCTACCCTTGTCTCCACTATCACTGTTGTCATGTGTCCCGTGTCTGTGTCGTGATCTCCCTCTGTCCGAGGATTCGTATCTGTCCCGTTGCTTGTGTCTCTTGTTTTCCTTATGTGGGTCTTGTGATTCGTGCTTGTGGGTTGGTGTGCGTGATCTCCTTGAGTGGTGTCTATGTGGTGAGTGTTTTTGTCCTCGACCTTCATGCTGCCTACTACGTGTGTGGTGCCTGCTAGGTGAGGTGTTGAATTTATGTTTGTCTCGTGCTTCATGGTTATCGGGATTCCTGTCTCTGGGATTTTTGGTGCGGGTGGTTTTGCGTGGGTGATTTTTACATGTCATGCGTCCCTCTGGTGAGCTCTCTCTGGTACCCATGTCGTGTTGGTCATTGTCAGAGGAGTCAGTGTTAGATGAGCCGTCACCATCACGGTGGCTCTGCTTAACATAACTTTTGTAGTGCCTTTTGCACCTGTTACGTGGGTCAACTTGGCTCGGTGATTTCTGTTTATCCCATGGCTCATGCTTGTGTGATGTGCGTCTCTCTGGTGAGCTCCTGTTATCCGTGTCGTTTTGGTCATTGTCAGAGAAGTCAGTGTCAGATGAGCCGTCACCATCACGATGGCTCTGCTTAACATCACTTTTGTAGTGCCTTTTGCACCTGTTACGTGGGTCAACTTGGCTCGGTGATTTCTGCTTATCCCATGGCTCCTGCTTGTGTGATGTGCG
The DNA here is from genome assembly GCF_015708825.2 of Lethenteron reissneri. Lineage (NCBI taxonomy): Eukaryota > Metazoa > Chordata > Hyperoartia > Petromyzontiformes > Petromyzontidae > Lethenteron > Lethenteron reissneri. The sequence continues at coordinate 226,130 of NW_026891084.1, forward strand.
TCTCTCTGGTGAGCTCTTGTTACGTGTGTCGTGTTGGTCGTGTTTGTGCGAGGTGCGTTTCTCTGGTGAGCTGTCTCTGTCATCTGCATCATGTCGGTCATACTTGCGTAGCGTGCGTCTGCCTGGTGTTCTGTTTATGTCATGTTTCCCGTCTTGCACCAGCTCCGCCCTTTCCCGCTCTATCATTACAGTGTATCCTGATGACTTAGGGTTAATTATTTGTCTCTCTCTAACGTTGGGGTGGTCGGCCTCATGTTTTCCCGTTTGTATTATTATTTCCTCTTCTCTCTCCTCGATTTGCGAGGGTGTTACTTTATCAAAATTGCTTTGCATAGTAGCCACACTCATTGTGGGATCTGGCCCTGGGCTACGTCCCCGTGGCTCGGAGTGTGGTAAATTGTTACTCCCGTATGTGTCCTGTGTATCAACGTCTGGGTGTTTCACTGGTGCATTTAGTGCGGATTCTTTCTCTCTCACGAGGGCGTGCAGACGCTCTACCTGCACCATTAAGGACAGTTTCTCTTGTCTCTCCCTTTCAAATTTTTCCTCATTCCATAATCTTTCTCTGTCTGTCTGTGCGAGGAGATACGAGTCTACCCTCGCTATTTCTGCAATTTTTACGTCACGTTTGGCTTTGCCACATTTCATCACATCCTTAAGTAGTTTCCTTCTATGGGCCTTAACATCTTCTGTATGGCTCCCCTCCCATATATCTCTCTGCTCCGTCTGCTGGCTAGCAGTCCGTCCAGTACGTTTTAACACAAATTCCCGATATTGTTTTTCCATAGATTCCATCTCCTCCTCAGAGGTCCACTCTGTATCAGTGTTATGCGTTGGTGTGTCAAACTCAGAATGTTGTGGATCCTGTGCCATCTCTATTATGTAGTGTGGTTAATAGACTTAAGAGTGTATCTTAATTCTAACATCTCATGTGCGTCGTGAGTTACTCTAGAATTCCCTTTCAGAGCACATATAAACAATTGTATCACAGGATGCGTCAGTTTAACTCGAGCAAATAATCTCAGCCCAGCTGTCTTTTTTATACTCTGCTACTCTGGTACCTCCCTTCAGAGCGCGTTTTGTTTGTATACCCCCGTTTACAATCACAAGGCAACGTTAGTTCACAACACTTTGATTAACACATCAGTGATTCGTTCCTGAATTCATGCATAACCTGTCTGCGAGAGATCCCGGAAGACGAGCCCCCATTATGTTGTATATGTTGGTTATGAAAATTTGTTATGTTGTATGCGTGCGTGGGTGAATTATTATGTTGTACGTGTGGGTTATGAATATTCAGTGGAAATAATAATAATTAATGAAATTTGGCCAAATGTGTAATTATCCGGAAATATGTTAATTATGTAATTACGCACATTTTAATTATGCCAATTCGAGAGGTAATCGTATTAATTATGCGAGTGGGTGTAATTATGATAACGCAAGTCGTTATGATAACCAGACCCCGGTTCACCCCGTTATCGCTTTAACATTTACTGAGTATGTATTAGTGTGTTTATTAAGGTCACCAAGTTCAAATCTCAACGCAGAAGCAGATCTTATGCATAGATTTCAGGAAAGAATCACACAACCACTTCTGTATTGATCAATTTATTACTAATTCAACCTTAACTATGATATAGTATGCGAACTCTCAATCCCGGAACGTCAATACGGCATCAATACAGTATCATCAACGATTGTCTGATTTCACTTTGACAACTGCACATGGATCCCGCATAACGCGATGGTTGTTAGTGAGAGAGAGAGTCGTTAAAACATGCAAATACTATGCTAAGAAAACCTTAACGTTAATGAATGATTATACTCAATATTGTTCACGCAGTACCGCACTCCTTATTGATCATACGCAACCCTTATCACGTTGTTAACACCTTGGGTCACGGGACAGTTGAATATTCTGTAGAGGATGCGAGTACGTGCGGCGATTATGACTGAAGGATACTTGAAAGATTATACGGCGAAAGAAAAAAAAAAACACAATCAAAACAGTTACTATTCTTAAAGGCACCAATCTCAACAGATACATCGGCAGGTTATCTGACAGCAGAACGGCTCGGAGTAAGGGCCTGCGACGGTGCTCCTTTTCCGAAGATCGTTATCTTATACCAAGTTTACTAATTGGGGACCAGATCACCTGATAAGGATCCGGTGGGCCACCACTCCCCACATGAGCGTGGCTCGGCGGAAGGAGGTGCCAAGAATCAGTTCGTATTGATGGATCTGTTGGGAATTTATGCGATTAAGAGTACAGCCCACTAAATATTAAAGATAAAAATTAAGAATACTCTTATACGACGGATGGCCACCACTCGGTCTCGTTGTGATGCTTTCCAGCCACGGATGGCTTATGGGTTCGAGTGTGTTTGAGTGGTAAGAGTTGTCTTGAATAGTCAGTGTTCGGAGTCGATTCTTTAGGTCAAACAGACGCCTGGTGGTCGTGTGGTGAGGGGGCGGTGCGCGTCATACGTATCCATCGCTCCCCTGTCGGATGGCTGTTGATACGCTGTCGCAGTTCGGAACCCGGTCGGTAGGTGGCGCCCACAACTCGCTCGTAGCGTGCAGCGCTGGATCGTCGCCAAGTCGCGACGCTCACCACCGGCGGCAGCGGAGATCTCCGGCGGCAGCAGAGATTGACGAGCTGAAGATGAGTCGAGCCGACCCGCTGGTCGCAGCTCGCTCCTGAGTCGACCCTCCCGGTCGAGCTCGCTCCTGGGTCGACCCGCTGGTCGCCCTCGCTCCTGAGTCGACTCTCTGGTCGCACTCCTGAGTGGACCCGCTCTGGTCGCACTCGTTCCTGAGTCGACCCTCCCGGTCGAGCTTCTGAGTGGACCCTCCCGTCGCACTGGTTTCCAATGTTCAGGATCCGTTCCTTTATGCTGAAAAATCCCCCTGGATCCCGCCCACAAGGCGGGGCTTCCGATTTTTGCTGTGTCAGGATCTGTCCGTGTAGGCAGGTGTGTCCATGTGTGTGTCCGTATGTCCTTGTGTGCATCACTGACGGTATATTCCGTTGTCAACTCCCTCCATAAAACCCACGAGCAAACAACCAGATGTTACAAATTGTCTCGAAGTCGTCTCTCTGTCTGGGTGCAATTTATCTCTTGTCTGGCCTTCTTCATGAACCCAAAACACAGACGTTACAAATCGTCTCATAGGCGTCTTTGTTCGTGTTGCACAACCTGGAGGGGGGCAACACTCTCTCCGACCCGGCGCACAAAGAAATGGTTAAAAGTTTTAAGTTAACATTTGTCCCTTACTATTTCACAGTTATGATTCTGTATGTAACCTAAGGTCTGTCGTTTCCCATCGTGGTTCCCGACCCAAGTGTAGGTGTTTCCCCGAGCGTACACACACTCCTATCCCGCGCTGCGGGGATACAAAGACGGCCGGGATCTCCCTTTCTCTCCGACCCTGGGTTTAACATCGTTTTTTTTTTTATGTATTTATATTCGACCTGGTGGTGATTCATCCCGTTATCCTGGCTTTTCCATAAGTTTTACTTTTGTCTTTCATGCATATACTTATTACTATTAATTTATTTCCGATATCTTAGGTTAAGGGGTAAGTTTCTTGATCCTAGGAATTCGTATTCCTTGGTGCCTGGATGGTTATATAAGCGGAATATAGTTTACGGTGAATAGCGTTAACATTGATGTTATGTGCGATATTATGTATTGTGATGTCTTTAACTTAACTTGTTTGTCAGGGCTTTACTGACACGAAGTTGCATTCCTAGCCCGCAGTCTTTGCCCCACCCTATCTCTGCTCGCCGTTGTTGTTGCCTGCCGTTAATTCAAGGCCTCATTAATTTCCGTCACCCCTGAGTAGGTGAGGGCGGTTGAACCTTGGAGTCAGTTCTGGTTTTTGTCTGCCTACTTCTTCTTGTGTCCCCTGACCCCGGGAGTTATTATTCTACTTTATGGCCTGTCGAAGCCCCACTCGCTGTTGCTGGGCTGGTGTTGTTCCCGGCTTTTTGCTTACGTTTGCAGTTCGCCGTGCTCTTGATTTCCTTCCCTCTTCAACCTTATATTGACTATTCGCTCCTGTCTGGGTGCGATTCAATTTTGACTTAGGAAGGTTCTGATTGTCATATGCTTCGGGTCGAATTGTATAGAAAGTATTGAAGTATGGAAATAACATTTCATATTGACTTAATGATGGTGATGGTTCAGTAGGCGTAACTTGTGACCTGGTTTAATTGGAGTGGGTGTGAATATCAATAACTTTAGCCTACTCTGTTGTTAAATTCCGACTTTAACGTTACTTTAATAGCAATACAGAATAATTGAGCTTTTTGTCTTAACTAGGCGAATGCGAACTTCTGGTGACCCCCGCAGCCGTGTTGTTCAGCTGGGTCTTGTGCCTTGAGAGATATACAACCCTCTTTTAAATCACCTCTCCCCCTGCCAACCTTCTGCTCTGGGAGTGTTTATTCTTGATTCCAGGTCCAAGGCCCCCTCACATCCAGACGCGCAGGGTTGTTTACATCAGCTCCCCCCCCTGTGCACGTGTTCTAACTAGCTCGGAATTCCTGAACACACAATCAGTGATGATTCCTGGCTTTCTGTGGTTGTGATTTAGACAAAGGCGCCTCTGTTTTCTTCCATTGCCTTTGAGTCGACACTGCCCTATTATTTGCCCATGTGCTGAGGTCATAGAATTCGTTTTGACTTCAGTAATATTAACATTCAGTATTGGATTAGCAAATGGGCAATGGTTCATTGATGTAGCTCGCAGCCTGGTCTCCAATTTGAGCGAGCGCGAGGATCGATAATTTAGCCTACTCTGTTGTTGAATTTCGAATTTTGACGTTACTTTAAAACCATGCAGGATGATTGGGCTTTTGCCTTAACTATGTCTGGCTGACACTCCCACTGTCTCTGCCGCCTGCACGGGTGACATGTGCCCGTTCATCAGGCCTTATCTTCCCTTGAAGCAACGTTGTAAATTCTGCCATCCTAGCCCTCCTCCGGTTCATTACTTAACAACACCTGGTGTTTTGCAGTTTGCTGCGCTTGGTGTGTTTCACTCATTAAAAAAAACAAGTAAAAAGATAATATATAAAAATCATCAAATATTATTAATCTCAATTATGGAAGAAGGGTTAGTATACAACAGTTGCTGCTCCGACAAGCCAACAGCTGCTACCCAAAGTTCATTTATTAGGTAGAGCCCTGTGAGCCATTCGGCTCTTGAATCGGGTGCAACCGCAACAAACAAAAAAACAAAAACATGAACAAAAAACATCTTAAAGCAGTGGTTCTTAACCTTTTTGGAGGTACCGAACCCCACCAGTTTCATATGCGCATTCACTGAACCCTTCTTAATTGGAAAAAATAACCTCCGCCGAACCCCTGAGACTGACTCACCGAACCTCTGAGGTTCGATCGAACCCAGGTTAAGAACCAATGCTTTAAATCGAAATAAAAATTTCATCTCGACGTTAAGTCCTGTTATTTGGTTGCTTCTTTTAATAACGCGTGGGATGGACCGGGTGTCGCCGTGCTGAGAACAGTGCGCGATGAAACCGACCACCTGAGTTTGATTCTCCGTCACAGTGTACACACACACAGTGTGTACACACACACAGTGTCTACAGTCTACACACACACAGTGTACACACACACAGTGAACGTACACACACAGTGTGTACACACACAGTGTACACACAGTCTACACACACACAGTGTACACACACAGTGTGTACACACACACAGTGTACACACAGTGTCTACAAACAGTCTACACACACACAGTGTGTACACACACAGTGTTTTGTCGGGGACACAAAGGCGGCCGGGCGTGCCTCGTTCCTATGGCGGGGCTAGTTGTGGTGCTCACTTTACGACGGCCGGAGGTGTTGATGATGGTGATGACGATGTGAGTTGAGTCGTCCCCCAACCAGGGATTGAACTGACACCCTTCTTCGTTCGATGGTTATTATTTGTTGACGGTAATTATTTTGATGTTGGGTTTAAAGTTACCTTTGCTGAATGCGCCTATTGACACTGGGCGTGTGTTGATTAAAAGCAGTGCAACATGTGTGGAGGATAGAACTAAATTGCCAATATAGAGTTTGACGTAAAATTTAGGGAGCAAAACCCCAGCACTCAACTTGATTTTCAGGTTACGGTTCAGAGGAAATTATTTGGTGGTTGCTGAAAACTTTACAGTTTCAAATATTCTGGAATGCGTCCGAAGAAGTATTCAAAAGGTCGACCGAACATGCAAACGGTAGTGAATGGAACCCAGTGTTAAAATAGCAACGTAATAAATATTTCCTGCAAACAATGAACAATTTTTCTTGGTTCTTTCGGTAAAGTCACGTAGAATGAAAATAATATTATTTCCATTCTGGTTCTTTCGGTAAAGTCACGTAGAATGGAAATACTATTATTTCCATTCTACGTGACGAATGGCGGTTGTTGTTGTCCGGCAAAACAACCCCCTACCTCCTCGTTCGTACCGGACAGCAACGCTGTGATGGGCAGTGCCGTGGGGGGAGGGCCAACTTAAATTCGCCATTCCCCTCATGGCCTTTGTGGGCTCTGGACAGGTGTGAGGAGCTGGTAATCTCTCCACCTTCAATTCATGACCACAAAGCGACCTGCAAAATATCTAATTCAGCTTGTCCCGGAGGAGCCGGGGGGACAGGCATCTATGACGTCTACTGGCCAAACCCCATTTGGCGGAGCCAGGAGACTGAATCCTTACCCTCGGGGCTCCTCCAGAAACAACAAAAAACCACTGCGGGTGGCCACGTGGAATGTTCAAACGCTCACTGCGGAGGAGAGGCTGCCACCCCTCTGTCGGGAGCTGGACCGGTACCGCCTGGATCTCTGTGGTATTCAGGAGGTCCGGTGGACCGGCTCAGGCTCCTGCCACCATGAGGGGTGGACAGTCCTCTACTCGGGGCATGAGACTGCCAAACAACAGGGAGTGGCTCTTCTGAACAAAACAAGGGGTTGCGGGAGCGTGGTGGTGAGGTGTGGGAAGCTGTAAGCCCCAGGCTACTGTGGGCTCGCCTTCCCATCAACCAGAGGCGAGGAATGGTGGTCGTGGTTACTTATGCCCCCACTGAAGACGAACATCCGTGGAGGGATGCAGGCAAGGCCGATGAGTCAGATGCCTTCTATGACCTGTCACAGGTGTTAGCTAAAGTGGCCCCTCGGGATAGAGTCATCTTGTTGGGCAACTTCAATGCCCGAGTTGGTCATGATACTGGCACTTGGCCTGCAGTGATTGCACCATAAACTCAACACTGCCCATAGACTCAACACTGCACTATAGACTCAACACTGCCCATATACTCAACACTGCCCATAGACTCAACACTGCCCATAGACTCAACACTGCACCATAGACTCAACACTGCCCATAGACTCAACACTGCCCATAGACTCAACACTGCACTATAGACTCAACACTGCCCATAGACTCAACACTGCCCATAGACTCAACACTGCCCATAGACTCAACACTGCACCATAGACTCAACACTGCCATAGACTCAACACTGCCCATAGACTCAACACTGCCCATAGACTCAACAGTGCCCATAGACTCAGCACTGCCCATAGACTCAACACTGCCCATAGACTCAACACTGCCCATAGACTCAACACTGCCCATAGACTCAACACTGCACCATAGACTCAACACTGTCCATAGACTCAACACGTGCCCATAGACTCAACACTGTTACCCATAGACTCAACACTGCACCATAGACTCAACACTGCACCATAGACTCAACACTGTTACCCATAGACTCTACACTGCCCATAGACTCAGCACTGCACCATAGACTCAACACTGTCCATAGACTCAACACGTGCCCATAGACTCAACACTGTTACCCATAGACTCTACACTGCCCATAGACTCAGCACTGCACCATAGACTCAACACTGTCCATAGACTCAACACGTGCCCATAGACTCAACACGTGCCCATAGACTCAGCACTGCCCATAGACTCAACACTGCACCATAGACTCAGCACTGCCCATAGACTCAACACTGCACCATAGACTCAGCACTCACCATAGACTCAACACTGCCCATAGACTCAACACTGCCCATAGACTCAACACTGCCCATAGACTCAACACTACCCATAGACTCAGCACTGCACCATAGACTCAACACTGCACCATAGACTCAACACTGCCCATAGACTCAACACTGCCCATAGACTCAACACTGCCCATAGACTCAACACCGCCCATAGACTCAACACTGCCCATAGACTCAGCACTCCCCATATACTCAACACTCCCCATAGACTCAGCACTGCACCATAGACTCAGCACTGCCCATAGACTCAACACTGCACCATAGACTCAACACTGCACCATAGACTCAACACTGCCCATAGACTCAACACTACACCATAAACTCAACACTGCACCATAGACTCAACACTGCCCATAGACTCAACACTGCACCATAGACTCAACACTGCACCATAGACTCAGCACTGCCCATAGACTCAACACTGCACCATAGACTCAACACTGCGCCATAGACTCAGCACTGCCCATAGACTCAACACTGCACCATAGACTCAACACTGCCCATAGACTCAACACTGCACCATAGACTCAACACCGCCCATAGACTCAACACTGCACCATAGACTCAACACTGCCCCCCCCCCTGCAGCCCCCCCCTACCCCTCCTCCTCACCCAGCAGTAGATAGAGTCTACCCTACACGATGTTGACTTTAGACGTGGTTATTGCGCAACGCATTCCATGATTGTGAAGCTTAAATCCGCACAGCTCAGCGGGAACCATCGACCATTCGCCAGAGTCGAGCCAGCCCTTGGCAAGGGGCGTGTTGAGTCAACAGAGCTGAGTCTACACGGAGCCCTGGACACAGACGCTGCTGCAGTCAAGCTGCTGGGTGCTGGCTGGGTTCTTGCTGGGCAACTGCTGCTCCACCATTGCTGTGGTGCTGGGACTGACACCTCCACAAGCAAGCCTCTCATCACCACCTCCTCCACCTCATCCTCCTGCTGTGTGGGTGAGTGAGCGAGCGAGTGGAGGGTGAGTGTGTGCGTGTAGGCCTCGGCAAGGTGGAGGTTAAAGGGAAAAGCAGCGATTCTAGATTTGAAGTTTTCGTGACTGCAAGCGTTCATACTCTTAGCGGGTTGTTTTTTCGGTAAAGTCACGTCGGTAAAAAAATAAAAAAATTATAATAAAATAAAAATACATCGACTTATTTTCACGTATTATTATTTTATTATTATTATTTAACCAACGTGCCTTTACCGAAAAAAACTTAAGCGTAAGAAAAACAATGAGCCTACTTTTACCCTTAACCCATACAAATAATCCGATTACATGGTAATTACTGGGGTACTACTACACATGCACAAGGTGTATAGCGGTACATGCTGTAGGTAGAGCGCTTTGTTCATATAGATACTTTCGATGATTCCAATTTTACACGTTGTTGTTGTTGTCGTTGTTGTTGTATCCTCAAATCTTGTAACTCAATTTTAACCCACTTCCCAATGTGGCATCGACTGCAAACTTGGTATACTTACGTCATACTGATGACAACACTATATTCTATCATTAAAACAAAAACAAAATTATATTTTAAAACATTCTTTTGGAAATGTTATGTTTCGGCTTGGGTCTAATTGTCCACGCTCAACTAACGTTGGCCGTAATTGGCCACGGTGAATGCATTTATGATACGTAGCTTGAGCGATTTTATTTACTACTACACACTAATATACACTACACTACACACTACACTATACACTACACTATACACTACACTATTACTATACACTACACTATACACTACACTATTACTATACACTACACTATTACTATACACTACACTATACACTACACTATTACTATACACTACGCTATACACAACACTATACACTACACTATTATTATACACTACACTATACACTACACTATTACTATACACTAATATAAACTACACTATACACTATTACTATACACTACACTATTACTATACACTACACTATACACTACACTATACACTACACTATTACTATACACTATACACTACACACTAAACTACACACTACACTATTACTATACACTACACTATACACTACACTATACACTACACACTAAACTACACACTACACTATTACTATACACTACGCTATACACTACACTATACACTACACTATGATACGTAGCTTTAGTGATTTCATTTCAATTTTACCACGATACGATACGTTCAATGCATGCTAAAAGTTAATTTTTATAGCAGATAGGATTGTTTCCTGAACAAACTTCATATTAATTTGCAGTTCATATAGGTAGGCTAAGAATTTACCTTGGTTTTTTTACTTTAAATGTTACTGTGCAATACAGTCTTGTAATTAATAAGTACACACAGGATATAGTCTATGCAGTACGCTACTGTAACTTGCTCTGTTTTGCTAGATTACCACCGTCCTGTAAGACTCCTGGCTAGGCTAGAGGCCATCTTCGACTTACGATATTTTCGACTTACGATGATAGGGTCGTTGTAACGCTTCTCCATCGTAAATAGAAGTGACATTCAGATCGACATCACATGCCACCCTCCATCTGCATTGCTCCTTCTGCTGCTGCTGCTGAGTTCAACAACTCGGCAGCATCAGCGTCACCGCCACGCAAAGTAGAGGAAAGGTAAAACCATCATTTAAATGTTTGTATAAATATATATTCAACTTAACTAATTCGTCATCTATATACAGATAACATGAAAACACGATCTTGTTTATCGATATACAGATACAGCTTAACTACGTGTTATCCATATACAGATAAAACTAAACTAGATTTAATCGGTATACAGATAATTGATATACTCTTAGGTTTTTTTCGGTAAAACTACGTAGGTAAGAAAAGTTATAAAATTATAATAAACGAAAAATAACTCAATTGTGATGTAATTTAGTTATTTTTCATTTATTATAATATTTTCCTATTTTTTTCCCACGTGACTTTACCGAAAAAACCTAAGAGTATGAATCCTTGCAGTTACGAAAGCTTCAAATCTCAAAGAAAATTGACGTATTTTAAAATCCTTTATATTAAGTTCACTTGCTTGCTTGCGCGCTTACGACCGTGCAAATCTTTCGGTCGTTTTTAACCCACTTCCCGTGATTCAATCGAGCTGACATTTTGCAAACAGACTCGTTGTGCGTGACAATTTATTTTAGTGAAAAAAAATTCCAAAATTTTCCACTTTTTAGGAAAAAAACAATTATCAACATGAATAAAACAGAGGGGACGAAAGGGGAAAAACATATATTTTTTTAATTGTGAGTTTATTTAAGAAGTCTGTACATAAGCCAGGTTTTCATCATGCTACATGTAGCCCCAGTGGCCTAATGGATAAGGCACTGGCCTCCTAAGCCAGGGATTGTGGGTTCGAGTCCCACCTGGGGTTGCTGAGAAAAAGCTGTTTATTTTGTAAAATCAAAAAGTCAAGTTAACGAATCTGATAATGAAAAGCCAAAATGGCGCTGTGCCTATAGAAGAGAGTTTTAAAACAGTGTTCAGTTATACTCTTTGGTTCTTTCGGTAAAGTTACGTCGGTATAGTGTCCATCATCAGGTGATGATGATGGATGCTTGTGTTGATGATAGACGCTTGTGTTGAGCCCGAAACGTCGTGATTTATTTTATTTTACACCTACGTGAATTTACCGAAAGAACCAAAGTGTATGGATTCCTGAAGTCACGAAAGCTTCTAATCAAGAGAGCTTTAAACATTCTAGATTTGAAGCTTTCGTGACTGCAAGGATTCATATTCTTAGGTTTTTTCGGTAAATTCACGTAGGTAAAACATTAAAATTAATAAAAGTAAAATTTTACTTTTTTTTACTTTTATTAATTTTAATGTTTTACCTACATGACTTTACCGAAAAAACCTAAGATTAAGAGTTTTAAACAGTGTACTTTGGTGACAATTATCAACATTGATAAAGCAGAGAATAAAAGGGGAAAATACATATCCATTTCTATTATTATTAAATCCTTTATATTAAGTTCACTTGCTTGCTTACTTGCTTGCGCGCTTACGACCGTGCAAATCTTTCGGTCGTTTTTTAACCCACTTCCCGTAATCCAAACGAGCTGACATTTTGCACACAGACTCGTTGTGCGTGACAATTTATTTTCGTAAAAAAATGTTTCCTAAATTTTCCACTTTTTAGGAAAAAAACAATTATCAACATGAATTAAACAGAGGGGACGAAAGGGGAAAAACATATTTTTTATTGTGAGTTTATTTAAGAAGTCTGTACATAAGCCAGGTTTTCATCATGCTACATGTAGCCCCAGTGGCCTAATGGATAAGGAACTGGCCTCCTAAGCCAGGGATTGTGGGTTCGAGTCCCACCTGGGGTAGCTGAGAAAAAGCTGTTCATTTTGTAAAATCAAAATGCCAAGTTAACGAATCTGATCATGAAAAGCCAAAATGGCGCTGTGCCTATAGAAGAGAGTTTTAAAACAGTGTTCACTTATACTCTTTGGTGCTTTCGGTAAAGTTATTTCGGTATAGTGTCCATCATCAGGTGATGATGATGGATGATAGACGCTTGTGTTGATAATAGATGCTTGTGTTGAGCCCGAAACGTCGTGATTTATTTTATTTTACACCTACGTGAATTTACCGAAAGAACCAAAGAGTATGGATTCCTGAAGTCACGAAAACTTCAAATCAAGAGAGTTTTAAACAGTGTACTTTGGTGACAATTATCAACATTGATAAAGCAGAGAATAAAAGGGGAAAATACATATCCATTTCTATTATTATTAAATCCTTTATATTAAGTTCACTTGCTTGCTTGCGCGCTTACGACCGTGCAAATCTTTCGGTCGTTTTTAAACCCACTTCCCGTGATTCAATCGAGCTGACATTTTGCACACAGACTCGTTGTGCGTGACAATTTATTTTCGTGAAAATTGTTTTCCAAAATTTTCCACTTTTTAGGAAAAAAATAATTTCACAAACACAATCATATATTTTTCCTAAACACAGAAAATTATTCAAGAAAACAACAAAAATGTACAATATAAACAATCATACAAAAACTGAAAACCTTATAATCCTTATATACGACTTTCCTTATATTTAATTTAAAATAGCAAAGTGATAAAAATGAATCTCTTACTCAAGAAAAACAGAAATGAATAATAAAATAAAACCGATGCCACGCATATAAGGATTTATAGTGAAAAACTTTGTTTTTACGGGTTAATTTTTTACAAGTGATTTGTCCACCTTTCCTTCACTTATCGTGCTTTTGTACTGAATGTTCTCATGTCCTGACCCCGTGACCGGCGTTTGTGTAAAAGAACTTGATAGCGCATCGGAATGAAGACCTTCATCTGTATTTCTAAAACACCTCAATGCTTCTAGATTTGAAGCTTTCGTGACTGCAACGATTCATACTCTTAGGTTTTTTCGGTAAAGTCAGGGTAAAATAAAAAATAAATATTAAATAATAAAATGATGGGAACAATTATAGAAATTAAATAATATAAAATAATATAATAATAATTTTATTTCTATAATTTCTATCATTTTATAATTTATTTATTACTATTTATTTTCCCCTACATGACTGAAATTCGCTGCCTGGATGGCTTTTAGTAGACAAACAACACGTCACAGATGTTCCATTGTAAGACCCCCAAATCTCCCTCCCATCCTTCCCCCTCCTGCCGCCCCTCCCTCTCCTACTCCCTCCCCCCTCCTTCTTGCTCCCCCCCCTTCCTCCCCTCCTAGCCAAGTGAAGGGAGCCCCCCCCCCCCCCGTCCGACCACCCTCCCTGCCCCCACCCCGATGGCGGCTTCTTTCTCCACCACCACCACCACCACAGCCGCCGGCGGCTTCGTGGCGTTGCTGGTGTCTTTGCTGCTTGGCGCTCTTTGTGACCCCCCCCTCGTCCTGCCCCTTGACCGTGAGTAGCCCCCCCCCCCCTCTACAGCACATAAGGTGCGCCTTTGGCGTCATCTGGTCCAACCCATGTGAGACTAGGCTCTAAGGAAAGCTGTCTCGGGTGTGGACCAATCAACTTCAAGGACCATGTGAGACTAGGCTCTAAGGAAAGCTGTCTCGGGTGTGGACCAATCAACTTCAAGGACAGTGCACATCATCAGTTATGTTTTTTGTTTGCATTACGATCGCAGGTATTGTGGTCAATGCAAACATGACTCCTTGTAAAAAAAGGGTGTCAGTTTTGTTGCCATATAAAAGGGTAAAAAAACAATGATCATATTTTTACTGGCAAATGAGGTTCCAATGGTGTAAATGCTTACCCCGAGCTCTCATACTCTGATGGTGCATTGTCTTTGAGTTGTGCGCCTTTTGGCGTCATCTGGTCCAACCCATGTGAGACTAGGCTCTAAGGAAAGCTGTCTCGGGTGTGGACCAATCAACTTCAAGGACAGTGCATACATTATCAGAGTTATGTTTTTGTTTGCATTATGGCTGCAGGTATTGTGGTCTATGCAAACATGACTCCTTGTAAAAAGGTGTCAGTTTTGTTGCCAGATAGAAGGGTAAAAAAAACAATTATAACACCTAAGGTCTTCGCTCATTTACCAGCTTCACATTCCCTGTTGCCGTACAAATACTGGAGGAAGGGCCTTTGCTATTGATGCCCCCAGGGTCTGGAATGCTGTTGCCAATAAACTGCAACATGAGTCACTACCCGTGAGCTAACCCGTTGATCTCTCGCAGTCACTCAGCCCCCGTCCATCACGCGGCAATCGCGGGAGGACTACGTCGTGGACTCACGGGACAACATCGTGCTGCAGTGTGAAGCACACGGCAACCCAGCGCCCACGTACGCTGCACACACCTCCCGCCATCCCTCCCTCCCTCCATCTCCCCTTCTTCCCGACTTCCATCCCTCCCTCCCGACTTACACCCCCCTCCCCACCTCCCTCCCTCCATCCCTAATTCACTCTCTCACTCCCTCCCCCCTCCCTTCCCTCCCCCCTCCCTTCCCTCCCCTCCCTCCATCCCATCCCCACCCCCCTCCCCCCTCCCTTTTTTCCCCTCCCTCCCTCCCATCCCCACCACCTCCCCCCTCCCCCCCCCTCCCTCCCTCCCCTCTCGTGCTGCAGGTTCTTGTGGAGCAAAGATGGCGTCAGCTTTGACCCCGACAGTGACCTCCACGTGCGGCGCCCAGGCGACACTTCGGGGTCCTTCACCGTCGACTTGGCGGCCGCGGCGGCGGCGGAGGGCGGCGGTGACGGTGACAGTGACGGTGACGCGGTGGAGGTCTACCAGGGGGTCTACCGCTGCTCGGCGCGTAACCGGGCTGGCACGGCGCTCAGTGCCAACATCACCGTGAGGCTGGCGCGTGAGTGGGGGGGGGGGGCACGCTCGCACCGTCAACCACCACTCACACACACAGGGCGCTAACCGCTGCACCACCACTCCCCACTCACACACACAGGGCGCTAACCGCTGCACCACCACTCCCCACTCACACACACACAGTGTGCTAACCGCTGCAACACCGCTCCCCACACACACACACAGTGTGCTAACCGCTGCACCACCGCTCCCCACACACACACACAGGGCGCTAACCGCTGCAACACCACTCCCACTGCAACACACAGAGGGCGCTAACCGCTGCACCACCACTCCCCACTCACACACACAGGGCGCTAACCGCTGCACCACCACTCCCCACTCACACACACAGGGCGCTAACCGCTGCACCACCGCTCCCCACACACACACACACACAGTGTCCTAACCGCTGCACCACCGCTCCCCACACACAAAGTTGCTGAACCCGTCCTGGGCCCTCCCCTAGGTCGACTCAGCCTCAAACGAGTACCTAATGCGACGTGTAAACACGTTACCATTGCGGTGTGCGGTGCCTGACCACCAACCCATGCTACTTGCTGGCAGCACTTGCCCCGACGGTCTGTGCAGGCTACACGGGAGGTCTTTGTCTGTACCCTGCAGGCGCCCCACGGTGGCCGCGTGAGCAGCTGGCGCCCGTCATGGCCGCCGTGGGCTCCCCGGCCGTTCTGCACTGCCGCCCTCCTCCCCACGGCTTCCCTCCTCCCACCGTCTTCTGGCTGGACAGCTGTGAGTACCACGCTGGCTATGAGATGTCACAGCTGTGAGTACCACGCTGGCTATGAGATGTGGCAGCTGTGAGTACCACGCTGCCTATGAGATGTGGCAGCTGTGAGTACCACGCTGGCTATGAGATGTTACAGCTGTGAGTACCACGCTGGCTATGAGACGTGACAGCTGTGAGTACCACGCTGCCTATGAGATGTGGCAGCTGTGAGTACCACGCTGGCTATGAGATGTCACAGCTGTGAGTACCACGCTGGCTATGAGACGTGGCAGCTGTGAGTACCACGCTGGCTATGAGATGTTACAGCTGTGAGTACCACGCTGGCTGTGAGATGTCACAGCTGTGAGTACCACGCTGGCTATGAGATGTTGCAGCTGTGAGTACCACGCTGGCTGTGAGATGTTACAGCTGTGAGTACCACGCTGGCTATGAGATGTTGCAGCTGTGAGTACCGCGCTGGCTATGAGATGTGGCAGCTGTGAGTACCACGCTGGCTATGAGATGTTACAGCTGTGAGTACCGCGCTGGCTATGAGATGTTACAGCTGTGAGTACCACGCTGGCTATGAGATGTTACAGCTGTGAGTACCGCGCTGGCTATGAGATGTTACAGCTGTGAGTACCACGCTGGCTATGAGATGTTGCAGCTGTGAGTACCGCGCTGGCTATGAGATGTTGACTACCTCGCCTGGCACGCAGGAGGTCTTGGGTTCGATCCCGACCCTGACGACGCCTGCTGCTGTATATTTGGAGTTTGCGTGTCTCTCTCATCATCATCACGGTGGCTATGAGATGTGGACTACCTCGCCTGGTGTACAGGAGGTCGTGGGTTCGATCCCGACCCTGACGCCTGCTGCTGTATATTTGTAGTTTGCGTGTCTCTCTCTCTCTCCCATCGCGTTGTTTGCATCGTTGGTTGTTGTAACTCGCTGACCCCATGCCCACACTGGACATCCGCGTTCTTCAGCTTCCGCGCGGCCGCTGATGTGGATGCAGAGCGACGGCCACAATGTCACATTCGGGTGGTCGTGCCAGACGACCCCACCCTGAGTAGCGGAGCGGTGAATCGTCCCGTGATGTCCCTTAGGCCCTTCCCCTGACCCCCCCCTCAGGCCCCTCCTCTGATCCCCCCTTCCTTAGGCCCCTCCCCTCTCCGTACCCGGCAGTAGGTCTCCACCAATCAAAGAGCTGTTTGTATTATATATTTATTTATGCACGACAGACAGACAGACAGGTATATAATCCCTGGTGGGCAGTGTGGAACATTTCGATTTAAAGCTTTCGTGACTGCAGGTACAGTGATACCTCGGTTCACGAACTTAATTCGTGAACTGACTGGTCGCGAACCGAATTGGTCGTGAAACGAGGCACATTTTCCCATAGGGTTCAATGTAAATCCGGTTAATCCGTTCTGACCTTTTTTTTTTGGTTTTTGAAGCACAAAAATATTAAACAAATTACAATACACATTAGTACTGTGCAGTATAGTAATGCATAAAGAGAGAACACTAACCTTGCTTGAGATGACTTCAGTAAGCACTCAAACGGGTGAACTGTACAATACAGTAAGTACAGTATTGTACAGTACAGTAGTACAGTACAGTACTGTATGTGCTAAAAAGCACACCAAAAAGCAAAAAGTCACTGAAAGTGTCTTCGCAGTACTCAAAGTACTTCTTTCTGTGTCTCTTCTTCTCTCCACGATCTTCCTACAGGAAGTCACGACCACGTGACAGCCTGGAAATAGCATTAAAATGGCCGCGGCTCCTGTTCGTGAACCGAAGCGGAGTTCGTGAACCAGAGCACATTTTTATTAACTTTTCTGTTCGTGAACGGAGTTGTTCGTGAACAGAAGCGTTCGTGAACCGAGGTATCACTGTATTCATCTTCTTGGTTCTTTCGGTAAAGTCACGTAGAAGGGAAGTAATAAAATAATAAAAAGAAAACATATGTTTTATTTTTATTATTTTATTACTTCCCTTCTAAGTCACTTTACCGAAAGAACCACGAAGAGTGTGGAACATTGTTCCTACCTGTATAACGATTCTGATCTCCTCAATCCCTCCCCCCGCCGCCCCTCCGACTGCCCACCGCCCTCCACCCCGGGGTGGTGCCACCACCACCGCCACCGCCGCCACCACCACCACCGCCACCACCACCACCACCGCCACCACCGCCACCGCCACCGCCGCCACCACCGTCACCACCACCGCCACCACCACCACCACCACCGCCGCCACCACCGCCACCACCGCCACCACCACCACCGCCGCAGCCGTGGAGAAAGTGCCGCTGGATGGGCGAGTAACGCAGGGTCCGGAGGGTGACCTGCATTTCGCCAACGTGCTCCCCGGCGACGAGGGTGACTACGTGTGCCACGCTCGCTACCCGCACACGGGGGGCACCATCCGCCACAAGCAGCCGCTACGGCTGGTCGTCACACGCGGTGAGTGGCGGCAGCGGTGGCAAACGCCGGGAAGTGCGTGCGTGGACGTGTGCGTGTGTGTGTACGTGTGTGTGTGTGTACGTGTGTGTCTACGCGTGTGTGTGTGCGTGGACGTGTGTGTGTGTGGACGTGTTTGTGGTGTCGTGTACGTGTGTACGTGTGTGTGCATGGACGTGTGTGCGTGTGTGTGTACGTGTGTGTGTGGACGTGTGTGTGTGTGTACGTGTGTGTGCGTGGCCGTGTGTGTGTGTGTACGTGTGTGCGTGTGTGTGTACGTGTGTGTGTGTGCGTGTGTGTGTACGTGTGTGTGTGTGTGGACGTGTGTGTGTGTGTGTACGTGTGTGTGTGCGTGTGTGTGTATGTGTGTGTGTGCGTGTACGTGTGTGTGTGCGTGTGTGTGTATGTGTGTGTGTGCGTGGACGTGTGTGTGTGTGTACGTGTGTGTGTGTGCGTGGACATGTGTGGACGTGTGTAGACGTGTGTGTGTGTGTACGTGTGTGTGTACGCGTGTGTGTGTGCGTGGACGTGTGCGTGCGTGTGTGTGTGCGTGGACGTGTGCGTGTGTGTGTACGTGTGTGTGTGTACGTGTGTGTGTATGTGTGTACGTGTGTGTGTGTACGTGTGTGTGTGTACGTGTGTGTGTGTACGTGTGTGTGTGTACGTGTGTGTGTGTACGTGTGTGTGTACGTGTGTGTGTGTGCGTGTGTGGACGTGTGTGTGTGTGTGTGCACGTGTGTGTGTGTACGTGTGTGTGTGTACGTGTGTGTGTGTGCGTGTGTGTGTACGTGTGTGTGTACGTGTGTGTGTGTACGTGTGTGTGTACGTGTGTGTGTGTGTACGTGTGTGTGTGTGCGTACGTGTGTGCGTGTGTGTGTGTGTGAGTGGCTGGCTGAGGTGCCATCTGTTGAGGAAGTACTTAAGGCGATCCGGAGTCTGAGACCAGGAAAGGCACCGGGCAGAGATGATCTCCCGAGCGAAATGCTGAGGGAGGGTGGCGTTTGTGCACATACTGCCCTATATGACATCATAACAACAGTCTGGACCGCTGGACGGGTACCGCAGGATTGGAAGGATGCCCTGGTGGTCCCCCTCTTTAAGAAGGGGGACCGCACAGACTGTAACAACTACAGGGGCATCTCACTCCTCAGTGTGCCGGGAAAGGTCCTGGCAAGGATTATTCAACATCGCCTTGCTAGGCACGCTGAGGAGAGGCTTGCGGAACCCCAATGCGGTTTCAGGAAAGGGCGGTCCTGCACAGATGCCATATTTTCTGTCTGTCTGCTATAGCAGAGGTGTAGGCAATTCCAACAAGACCTGCATCTCTGCTTTATTGACCTGGTCAAGGTTTATGATACCATCAATAGGCCTGGGCTCTGGGGTGTTCTTCGTGCTTTCGGAGTCCCTGACCCTCTGCTCATGATCATTAAGGACCTTCATGATGGTGAGCGGGCCCGGGTAAAACTACGTGGCCGGGAGTCGGAGCCTTTACCTGTACACCTTGGGGTGCGACAGGGATGTCCTTTGGCTCCCACATTATTTAACATCTATTTCGACTACGTAGTTCGTGAAGCCTTCAATAGCTGTACCGGAGAAATTTCCATTTGGTACAGATATAATGGGAGGCTGTTCGACGCCCGGGTGCGATCAAGGGATGGCTCCCTATTGGTCAACCACGTTATGTATGCTGATGATTTGGTAATAGCTGCTCATTCAGAAGAGGAGTTGGAGATGCTGCTGCTGAGACTGGAGCGTGCCACTAAGAGGTGGGGCCTTACCATCAGCCCCCCCAAAACTAAGCACCTGCCTGGGTATTTTGTACCATCGGACACTCCACCCCCACAACTCCCAATCGGTGATGGGGAAGTTGTGGAGAGAGTGGAGAGTTTCCCATACCTGGGCAGTGTGCTTATGACCGGCTCCAGTTTAACAGCAGAGGTCTCACTCCGAATCAGTCGAGCGGAAATATCTTTTCATTGGTTGTGTAACGATGTGTGGAAGCTACCTGGTCTGTCGCTCCGCACGAAGCTTCAGGTCTTCTCGGCCACGGTCATTCCCTCCCTGCTCTACGCTTGCGAAACGTGGACCCCCCTAATGGAGCATCTTCGCCGGTTGGAAACATTTAGGCTGGCCTGCCTACGATCCATCCTGGGTTTAACCAGGCTGGATTGTGTGAGGAGCTCACAAATCCTTGAAAGATCTGGGCAAAGTCCCATCGGTGAGCTCCTCCGGTAGGCAAGGCTGCGTTGGCTGGGTCATGTAGCCCGCATGCCCAGCCACCGCATGCCTAAACAGCTTTTGTTCGGCCGGATCGAGGGGGCTAAACGGGCGCGGCACGGGCTGGAGAAGAGATGGAGTGATGTGGTTCGGGAGGACTTGGAGCTGAGTGGACTTGCCGATGACTGGTACCAGCGGTGTCAAGATCGGCCTCAGTGGAGGAGGCTCGTGAAGGACGCTACTGGGCAGTTGGAGGCAGTCGCCCTCCAACAACAGTGGAGGGCGGAGGAGCGACGCTCACAACAACGAACAGAGCGCCGGGTGGCTAAAGCACAGCAAGTTGGCACAGTAGGGGGCACAGGTGGTGCATCAGCCAGTCATCTCGGTCAACTCGGTCAGTCGACCCGTGGCACCTGCTGGGTCTGCCCCGTGACCTCCTTGCCAGCGGGCGTTCGACACTTCACGTGGCCTCAAGGTGCACTTGGCCTGGCACAAGCGTCGTGGTGACGTCACCGCCACTTAGTGGCGAATGGCGGTTGTTGTTGTGTGCGTGTACGTGTGTGTGTGGACGTGTGTGTGTGTACGTGTGTGTGTGTGTGTACGTCTGTGTGTGTACGTGTGTGCGTGTGTGTATGTGTGTGTGTGTACGTGTGTGTGTGTGTGTACGTGTGTGTACGTGTGTGTGTGTACGTGTGCGTGTGTACGTGTGTGTGTGTGTGCGTGTACGTGTGTGTGTGTACGTGTGTGTGCGTACGTGTGTGCGTGTGTGTACGTGTGTGTGTGTACGTGTGTGTGTGTACGTGTGTGTGTACGTGTGCGTGTGTGTGCGTGGACGTGTGTGTGTGTGTACGTGTGTGTGTGCGTGTGTGTACGTGTGTGTACGTGTGTGCGTACGTATGCGCGTGTTCACATAACCGTCACCGGTGTTGCCCTACGGCGGGAATCAAACTCGGCTCGTGGCCAGCTTTTGTAGCGCAGTGTAGACGCTAACCACTGTGCCACCGCTCCCCGCGCACCCCACGTGGATGATGCACACGCAGAGCGTCCGTCAAAAAGCCGGCCGGTGTTCGTGGAGCCCGCGGGGGAGACGAGCAGCAAGGTGGTGCTCACCGGGGAGACGCTGCTGTTGACGTGCATCACACGAGGCCTGTACGTACACACACGCACGCACACGCACAAGACAAAGATCCCCCGTGTAGCCTTAACAGACTGTAAGGGCAAGTGCTGTTAGCGAGCACCTATGAAGGCCGGAACGGCACACGAGGGGGTGGGTGGCCAGCAACCACGCCCGACTGCCTTTGTCTCCCCAGTGGCGATGTTTACACACCGCACCAGGTACTCATTTAAGGCTGAGTCGACCTAGGGGAGGCCCGGGACCGGTTCAAATAATCGTCACTGTTGGTGTTGGCCGTGAGCGGGAATCGAACTCGTGTCGCCGGGTTCGTAGCGCAGCGCGCTAACCACTACACTACCGCTCCCCACACACACGCACGCACACATCTACACACACACAAGTGCAACACAACAACAACCGCCATTCGCCACTAAGTGGCGTTGACGTCACTTGCGCCAGGCCATGTGCGCCTTGAGGCTACCACGTGAAGTGTCGAACGCCCGCTGGCAGGAGGTCACGGGGCAGACCCAGCAGGTGCCACGGGTCAACTGACACACACACACGTGCACACACACGCGCGTGCGCGTGTGCGTGTGCGTTCCCTGTGTGTGTGTGCGTAGCCCCACGCCGGAGGTGAGCTGGAGCAAGTGGGGTGGGGTGTTGCTGTCGTCGGATGAGGAAGCCGCCCCCCTCGCCGCACCCCCCGGCACGGCTCCGGCACGAGGCCAGCACGACCCCGGCACGACGCTGGCCATCCGCAACGCGACGCTGTCACACGGCGGCAGCTACCAGTGCCGCGCCTTCAACAGCGAGGGTGTGGCGCTGCACACCGTCACGGTCACCGTGGAAGGTGTGTGCACCTGTGTGTGTGTGTCTATGTGTGTGTGTGCCTGTGTGTGTGTCTGTGTGTGTGCACCTGTGTGTGTGTGTTTGTGCACCTGTGTGTGTGTGTTTGTGCACCTGTGTGTGTGTGTGTCTGTGTGTGTGTGCGTGCGTGTCTGTGTGCACCTGTGTGTGTGTGTGTGCACCTGTGTGTGTGTGCGTGTGTGCGTGTGCCTGTGTGCGTGTGCGTGCGTGCGTGTGCCTGCGTGTGTGGGTGTGCGTGTGTGCGCGTGGCGGAGTGGTGGCTCAGGTGTTAGCGCCACTCCATTCTCCCTCCGCTGTCTGGTGGTGCTGCTGCTGCTGCTGCGGTGGTGGTGGTGGTAGTGGTGGTGGCGGTGCTGCTGCTGCAGTGGTGGTGGTAGTGGTGGTGGTGGTGGCGGCGGTGGCGGCGGTGCTGCTGCTGCTGTGGTGGTGGTGGTCCCTGTCTATAGGAAGCCGGCCACACCGATGGTGACTGACACCTCGCTTTGTTAGTTTCCATCAGCCGCCTTTCCCTATCGCAGGTGGGGACCCCCCCCACCCACCCCCCTGTCTGGTTCTGCTTTGACACTCGCTGGTGCCGTGTGACACTGGCCGGTGCCGTGTGAAAGTCACGTGGGTTTGTTCGTCCGAGAGCCGGTCCACCTGTGAGCTACGTAGCTCAGTGGACCTGCCTGGTAACCACACATGTCCCTTGCTTGTCTAGTTGACAAGCAAGGGACATTGTCTAACCCCTCCTCCCCCCCTGCCCCCTCCGCCCTCCCCCCTCCTCCTCTTCCTCCCTCCTCCTCCTCCCCCCTCCCTCCTCCTCCCCCCTCCTCCTCCCCCCCCCTCCTCCTCCCCCCTGCCTCCTCCTCCCCCCTCTCCTCCTCCCCCCTCCCTCCTCCTCCCCCCTCCTCCTCCCCCCCCCTCCTCCTCCTCCCCCCCTCCTCTTCCTCCCCCCCCATCCTCCTCCCCCCTGCCTCCTCCTCCCCCTTCTCCTCCTCCTCCCCCCCTCTTCCTCCTCCTCCCCCCTCCTCCTCCTCCCCCCTCCTCCTCTTCCTCCTCCTCACCCCGCTCCCCCTCCTCCTCCCCCCTGCCCCCCCCCTCCCGGCCTCTGCAGCGAAGCCGCACTGGTTCGCTCCGCTGCCAGAGAGCCGCAGCTACGCGCCGGGGGACAGCGCCGAGCTCACGTGCTTCGCAAGCGGAATCCACGCACCGACCATCCGCTGGTTCCTCAACGGCGTGCCCATCGACGGTGAGACGCGGGGGGGGGGGGGGTCAGTCTCGCTCGGCCACTCGCCCTGCCCGCTCACTCGCGGGTCGATTGCACGCTCGCTCGCCCGCTTGTCCACCGACGTGCACGTACACACGCTCGTCAGCCGATCGCTCGGTCGACCGATCGCGGTAAAATCACACGCTCGGTCAACCAGTCGCCCGCTCACTCGCCCGCTCACTCGTCCGCAATGTGCACACCCTCACCCAGCCGGTCGCACGCTCACCCACAGGACGTAGCGAAGTGAGCCGGATCACGCCGCGTTGCGCTAAATGCATCCTGCCAAACAATGCCAAATCGCGCTCAGACCATTCCAAATCGTGGTTAAAATCGTTCCACATCGTGCGCCGAGACCGCGCCAAACCGTGCCGGGCGTCGTGCCGCCGTGCCATGGAGCAGAAGCCCCCGCGGTGCCGGACCGGCGGGTGGACCGCGACTTCCTGACGCTGCCCTGGCTGCGGGAGGAAGACACCGGCATGTACCAGTGCCAGGCCTCCAACCGTCATGGCACCATCCTGGCCAACGCCTACGTCAACGTCCTGGGTGAGAGCCGCACGTAGCCAACTATGACGGTCGGAGGTGCGGGGGAAGGACGACTGAGTCTCTATGCGAATCTGTGGGTCTCTGTGTGAGTCTGTGGGTCTCTGTGTGAGTCTGTGGGTCTCTATGCGAATCTGTGGGTCTCTGTGTGAGTCTGTGGGTCTCTGTGTGAGTCTGTGGGTCTCTGTGTGAGTCTGTGGGTCTCTGTGTAAGTCTGTGGGTCTCTGTGTCAGTCTGTGGGTCGCTGTGTGAGTCTGTGGGTCTCTGTGTGAGTCTATGGGTCGCTGTGTGAGTCTGTAGGTCTCTGTGTGAGTCTATGGGTCTCTGTGTGAGTAGTCTATGGGTCTCTGTGTGAGTCTGTAGGTCTCTGTGTGAGTCTATGGGTCTCTGTGTGATGAGTCTGCGAGTCTCTGTGTGATGAATCTATGGGTCTCTGTGTGATGAGTCTGTGGGTCTCTGTGTGATGAGTCTGTGGGTCTCTGTGTGATGAGTCTATGGGTCTCTGTGTGAGTCTATGGGTCTCTGTGTGATGAGTCTGTGGGTCTCTGTGTGAGTCCTCTCGGCAAGCATCTGTCTTGCTTCTCCTCGTGTTGTTCCCCCCTTCAAACCCTCCTCCTCCTCCCTCCTCCTCCCTCCCCCTCCACATTCCACCTCCTGTGTTCCGTGGAGGGATAACCACTCAGTGTCTCCCTCCGCTCTTCCTCCGCTCCTCATTCTCCAATCTCTTGTCTCTCTCTCTCACTTCCCTCCTGAAGCTTCCCTCGTCAACTCCTGCCACCAACCCCCAAGATCTCCTCCTGCTTCACCTGGTGGCATCTCTGCTGCGGTTCCACAACATTCCTCTAACCCAGCAACCCTCCCTCCCCCCTGCCCCATCCCACCCCCACCTCTCGCACAGCCGTGGCCCCACGGATGCTGTCGAAGCCGGACAGGCTGTACACGGCCACAGAGGGACAGGCCACGTACTTGGAATGTGCCGTATTTGGGTTGCCACGTCCCAACATCCTGTGGTGAGACCGACGCTGGCCCGGCTACTTTACTGCCTCCATGAACTAAACACTGTCAAGGATGACGTAGTGTAGTTCATACTGGTAATTCTCTAACCCTAATACTGATTTAAAGCTTTCGTGACTGCAGGGATTCATCTTCTTGGTTCTTTCGGTAAAGTCACGTAGAAGGGAAATAATAAAATTATAAAAATAAAACATTATAAAATACAATTCTCACGACGTTTCGGCCACAACGCAAGCAGCCGTCCTCATGTGAAGAACTGCTGTATGTGTGTGTGTGTGACACACACACACAGTTTCACTGTTTGTGTGTGTGTGTGTGTGCAACACTCACACACACACAGTGAAACTGCTGTGTGTGTGTGACACACACAGTGAAACTGGGTGTGTGTGTGTGCAACACTCACACACACACACACAGTTTCACTGTTTGTGTGTGTGTGTGTGTGCAACACTCACACACACACAGTGAAACTGCTGTGTGTGTGTGACACACACAGTGAAACTGGGTGTGTGTGTGTGCAACACACACACACACAGTTTCACTGTGTGTGTGTGTGTTGTACACACACGCACACACACAGTTTCACTGTGTGTGTGTGTTGCACACATACACATACAGTTTTACTGTGTGTGTCACACACAGTGAAACTGTGTGTGTGTGTGTACAACACTCAAGACTCCTCCCCCCCCCCCCCCTCTTTGCTTACGCCGCGCACCGCCAGGTTCCAGGGCGAGCACAGCGCATCCCTGGCGAGCGAGCGCCACCAAACCTTCGCCAACGGCACGCTGCTCATCTCGAACCTGTCGCCTGCCGACTCCGACACGTACACCTGCCACGCGGTCAACAAGCTGCACCACCAGCAGCTCCAGGCACGCCTCTACGTCGAAGGTTTGCACACCGAGACCGATAGACTCATCACAACGAGACCGATAGACTCACACAGAACCATAGACTCACCACACAGAGACCCATAGACTCACACAGACCCATAGACTCATCACACAGAGACCCATAGACTCACACAGACCCATAGACTCATCACACAGAGACCGATATACTCACACAGACCCATAGACAGACCCATAGACTCATCACACAGAGACCGATAGACTCACACAGACCCATAGACTCATCACACAGAGACCCATAGACTCATCACACAGAGACCGCTAGACTCACACAGACCCATAGACTCACCACACAGACCCATTGCCCATTGACTCATCACACAGAGACCCATAGACTCACACAGACCCATAGACTCACCAAACAGAGACCCATAGACTCATCACACAGAGACCCATAGACTCATCACACTGAGACCGATAGACTCACACAGACCCATAGACTCACCACACAGAGACCCATAGACTCATCATGCAGAGACCCATAGACTCATCACACAGAGACCCATAGACTCATCACACAGAGACCCATAGACTCATCACACAGAGACACATAGACTCATCACACAGAGACCGATAGACTCACACAGACCCATAGACTCATCACACCGAGACCCACAGACTCATCACACAGAGACCGCTAGACTCACACAGACCCATAGACTCACCACACCGAGACCCATAGACTCATCACACCGAGACCCACAGACTCATCACACAGAGACCCACAGACTCACCACACAGAGACCCACAGACTCATCACACAGAGACCCACAGACTCACCATACAGAGACCCACAGACTCATCACACAGAGACCCACAGACTCACCACACAGAGACCCACAGACTCACCACACAGAGACCCACAGACTCACCACACAGAGACCCACATACTCATCACACAGAGACCCATAGACTCATCACACAGAGACCCATAGACTCATCACACAGAGACCCATAGACTCATCACAGAGACCCATAGACTCATCACACAGAAACCCATAGACTCACACAGACCCATAGACTCATCACACAGAGACCCATAGACTTACACAGACCCAGACTCACCACACAAGGACCCATAGACTCATCACACAGAGACCCATAGACTCACACAGACCCAGACTCACCACACAGAGACCCATTGACTCATCACACAGAGACCCATAGACTCACACAGACCCATAGACTCATCACACAGAGACCCATAGACTCATCACACAGAGACCCATAGACTCACACAGACCCATAGACTCATCACACAGAGACCCATAGACTCATCACACTGAGACCGATAGACTCACACAGACCCATAGACTCATCATGCAGAGACCCATAGACTCATCATGCAGAGACCCATAGACTCATCACACAGAGACCCATAGACTCATCACACAGAGACCCATAGATTCATCACACAGAGACCCATAGACTCATGAGTCTATGTGGGTCTCTGTGTGATGAGTCTGTGGGTCTCTGTGTGGTGAGTCTGTGGGTCTCTGTGTGGTGAGTCAACGATGTTTTTCATTTGCCGGACAGCTTCAATGGAGCCAGTTGGATCGCTGTGCACAAGATGGCGGCGATGGCTTGTCTAGTCTCCGGGGGGGTTCGTGTATCAGGTAGATCGATGGTGGCCGCTGATTATGAAAGACGAACCAGGAGGGTCACCAAGGCAGTGAAATGAGTCCGGTCCCAGTGTTTTTATTATCGATGACAAGTCACATCGCTCGTGGCACGGGCGACTACGACGCTCGCCGTTGCTGGATTTCTCTCTGCTCTCCGTGACCCCCCCGACCCCCCACCCCCAGCCCGCTCCTCGTCAGAAGAAGAGGCGGTCGCCACGACGACTCAGAGCCCCTTCGTCATCTCCGCAATGGGCGTGGTGGTGGCGGCGGCGATGCTCCCGCTGGTGACGCTTGCGGTGGTCGCCGCGTGCCTGTGAAGGCGGCGGCAGCAGAGTCCCCTGGTAAGTGGCAGTGGCACCGTGGCTGACCAATCAATCAAGCGTAGTGGCAGTACAGGTTCTTTCGGTAAAGTGACGTATAAAGAGAAAATAATAAATTAAACACAAGCATACGACGTTTCGACTGCAACGCAAGCAATCGTCATCAGGTATAAATGAAATGGAAACACAAATCTAGTATACTTAGAAATGTAATGTAATACAACAGAGAGTCGGAACAGGACCCTGCGGGGTGGGCTGGTAGGAACGAATAACCAAAGAATATAAACATAATGTATTATTAAACTTGTTTAGCCAGGAAAGCCCCACTGAGTCTAAAGGTTTTTGTAGGGTCCTGCCAAGTGTTTGCAGTAGGGGGCGATGTTGCTACATCTAATCGGACAATCCGAAGGGAGATTTTGAGGCCTAGTTCTAGGCTTTAGACCTAGCTGTAGGCTTTAGGGCGCTGAGTTAATTTTAAATTAAAATGTTTTAATTATTAATGTAAAAGCTTTAAATGTAAATGTTTCTATTGAAAAACATCAGGGAATGTAACATTGTTAAACATTAACTCCCTTTCACACACGCGGGGGTACGATACGAAGGGAGAGTTCGAGGCCTAGTTCTAGGCTTTAGGCCTAGCTGTAGGCTTTAGGCCGCCGTGAGTTAATTTTAAATTTAAATGTTTTTATAATTCATGTAAAAGCTTTAAATTTAAATGTTTCTATTTAAAAGCATCAGGGAATGTAACATTGTTAAACATTAACTCCCTTGCACACACGCGGGGGTACGATACGAAGGGAGACTTTGAGGCCTAGTTCTAGGCTTTAGGCCTAGCTGTAGGCTTTAGGGCGCTGTGAGTTTTTTTTTATTTCAAAGTTTTAATTAAAAGCTATCTCAGGGAATTATAAGGGAATGTTACACTTGTTTAGCCAGGAAAGCGTCACTGAGTAAAGGTATTTGTAGGGTCATGCCAAGTGTTTGCAGTAGGGGGCGATGTTGCTACACGGACGGACGGATGGACAAACCGACAAACGGACGGACGATATAATCTATTGTAGGCTGGTCCACTTTGTTCCTACCAGTATAACATAACAGTCAACACCCCACCTGGTTGATTACATTCTTCCTGAGAATGCTAAATTTGAGAGAGAGATAAAACACAAAAGAGTTGTTTCTATTTGTTTGCATTTTGACTGCTTGTGTTGTGGTTATTGCAAACATGATGCCTTGTATAAAGGTGTCAGTTTTGTACCAGTTGAAAGGGTAAACACCTACTACGTGTGTGTGTGTAGTTGCCGTGGTGCGGTACCTGTGCTCAGCAGAGACGTTCTCTCCGATTCGCAGGATCTCAAACTCTGGATAGGCGCTCTGTCCTCATCCGTTTACTGGGAACAACAACAGCAACAACAACAACAGCAACAACAACAGCAACAGCCAAACGAGAAAACTCGAACGCTTCCCGAAATATTGTCGTGACCTCGGTGTGGAGACCCACAGACTCACTACACAGAGACCCATAGACTCACCACACAAAGACCCATAAACTCACTACACAGAGATCCATAGACTCACTACACAGAGACCCATAGACTCACTACACAGAGATCCATAGACTCACTACACAGAGATCCATAGACTCACTACACAGAGACCCATAGACTCACCACACAGAGACCCATAGACTCACTACACAGAAACCCATAGACTCACTACACAGAGACCCATAGACTCACTACACAGAGACCCATAGACTAACCACACAGAGACCCATAAACTCACCACACAGAGACCCACAGACTCACCACACAAAGACCCATAGACTCATCACACAAAGACCCATAGACTCACTACACAGAGATCCATAGACTCACTACACAGAGATCCATAGACTCACCACACAGAGATCCATAGACTCACCACACAGAGACCCATAAACTCACCACACAGAGACCCACAGACTCACAACACAGAGACCCACAGACTCACCACACAAAGACCCATAGACTCATCACACAAAGACCCACAGACTCACTACACAGAGATCCATAGACTCACTACACAGAGATACATAGACTCACCACACAGAGACCCACAGACTCACCACACAGAGACCCACAGACTCACCACACAAAGACCCATAGACTCACTACACAGAGATCCATAGACTCACTACACAGAGACCCATAGACTCACCACACAAAGACCCATAGACTCACCATACAAAGACCCATAGACTCACTACACAGAGACCCATAGACTAACCACACAGAGACCCATAAACTCACCACACAGAGACCCACAGACTCATCACACAGAGACCCATAGACTCACCACGTAGAGACCCACAGACTCACCACACAGAGACCCTCAGACTCACCACACAGATACCCATAGACTCACCACACAGAGATCCATAGACTCACCACACAGACCCATGCACCTAGCCTGGAACAGCAGTCAACTCATGGCACCTGCAGGGCCTGTCCCTGTGACCTCCTCCTCATGCACCTAGCCTGGCACAGCAGTTAACCCAAGGCACCTGCTGGGTCTGTCTCTGTGATGATAAGCCACTTCGCTAAGCCATCTCTCTCTCTCTGCGTGTGTCTGTCTTTGTGTCTGACAATTTTAATCTATATTGTATTATGGTTGTCATTGTTTGATATGCGCTGCTTTTTTGGGGAAGTTTTTTTCTCCTGGATGTTTCTGTTGCACGTCGTCATTTTAAGAATTTTATTTTTTCGTGTTTTTGTTTGTTGCCGCATTGGTCACGTGGTTATAGCTCAAAATAAATTCAACTTTAAACTGAAACTGTCTCCGTGTCTGTGCCTCTGTACATCTGTAACGGGAAGACATCTTCTGTAACGGGAAGACATCTTCTGTAACGGGAAGATATCTTCTGTAACGGGAAGACTTATTTATACACTATACTACACACTACACTACATTATACACTACTATACACTACACTATACACTACACTACATTATACACTACACTACACACTAGTGCTGTGCTAGTGACGAATTGGCACGTTCTGTTTACGTGACAACCCTTACTAGTTGGTGGTGGCAGATTTGAACGACACATTTATATATTTTTGCGATCAAACCCAAAACACCTCTTATGGATTCACCACGTTATGAACATCACATTTGCATTCATACGTTGCTTGCTTAATTGCCTCAGCAACTCGGTGTTTCGTATGGAATCTCGTCTCAAACAATCGAAGGGCGCCCCTAAGTGGCAGCTGCCCCTGTGTGGCACAAGGTGGTTGTGGGGTTTCTGGATAATATTCTTAGGTTTTTTCGGTAAAGTCACGGAGGTAAAAAATTAAAATTAATAAAAGTAAAATAAAAATCACGACGTTTCGATTGCAACACAAGCAATCATCATCAGGTATAAATGAAATAGCAACAAAAAATTCTAACCAGAAAAACTATAGACAGACATATGAGCAGACAGATATCACCAAGATACATAGAGAGACACAGGCACAGAGAGGGAGATCGTCTCTGTGGCGAGGCCTTAAATAGGCAGAGGGGGCGAGGGCAGAGAGAGGGAGGGGGCAGAGACAAAATTAACATGTCAATGAGTGCGGAAAACGCGTAGTGAAGTAAGCAAGTTTGAACATTAGGAGAGAGGGAGAAAGAACACACTAAATTAAATAACCTAGATAATGTCTGGACAATGTCTGGAATTAGCACGATTTAGACCGTGACACCAACATGCAATGGACCTGTGCGTTGTGAGTGACACGTGGCTTGTCTTACATCCGCCGTGAAGCAGACTGCGCATATTTGGTGAATGTCACTGGGGTAGCCAGCTGTGCCTGTCCGATTTGAACCTTGAACCTCTGCAATGAATAGAGAATGCGCTACCATATTGTGTGCACACACATAGTGTACACACACAATGTACACTCACTCACTGTGTACACACACAATGTACACACACACACAGTGTACACACACAATGTACACACACAGTATACACACAATGTACACACACACACTCACAGTGTACACACACAATGTACACACACACTCACTGTGTACACACACACACAGTGTACACACACAATGTACACACACACTCACTGTGTACACACACACATAGTGTGCACACACAATGTACACACACAGTATACACACACAATGTACACACACAGTGTACACACACACAGTGTACACACACTCACTGTGTACACACACAGTATACACACACAATGCACACACACACTCACTGTGTACACACACATAGTGTACACACAGTGTACACACACAGTGTACACACACACACACTGTGTACACACACGCTGTGTACACACACACACAGTGTACACACACACACTGTGTATACACAATGTAGACACACACACAGTGTACACACACAATAATGTCCACGTTGTAGTTTCTGAGCTCACGCACCCAAGGGGTCTCTGTTCAAGAGATGGAGCAATGGAAATTTAATCTAAAAACTTTAACTCCAATCCAGCTCTGTGACGTCACCCTGCACCGCGCTCTTGTGCGTGACGTCACCTCCGCGATGGTCACTGCTGAATCTGTGGGAGGGGAGTGTCTTGTATCCTTGAAGTGACGTCATGTCACTTTCTGCTGCCGCGTGGACGTCACGAGGTAACAGGAAGCTGCCCGCTCCGCGCTTTATCTGAAATCTGAGGTGATGAATTCTTGTGGTTGTTGTGATTGTTGTTGTGGTTGTTGTTGTTGTTTACCAAGGTAGAGCCTCTCGTAGGGATGTCAATTGAGCAGCATTGGAATCGATGTCCACGTTGGAACATTACAACGCGCGGCCTGGCCACGCGGGGCCTTGCCTCCTGCCCTCGCCTGAGTTAGTTTAGTTTGTCTTCACGCGGCTCGCCACTTTGTAACTCTGTTTTATTGTTACAGTGAGGGGACAAGTATTTGATCTAAATTTAGATTTAAAGCGTCTTTCGTGACTGCAGGGATTCAACTTCTTGGTTCTTTCGGTAAAGTCACGTAGAAGGGAAATAATAAAATAATAAAAATAAAACATAAAAATTCTTATATTACTATTATATTATTTTATTGTTTTATTTTTTGTTGTTTTATTACTTACCTTCTACGTGACTTTACCGAAAAACAATAAAATAATTATATTATTATACCATTTTATTATGTTTTATTTTTATTATTTTATTACTGCCCTTCTACGTGACTTTACCGAAAGAACCAAGAAAAAGTATTTGATCCCCTGCTGATTGTGTACGTTTGCCCGCTGACAAAGAAATGATCAGTCTGTAGTTTTAATGGTAGGTTTATTTGAACAGTGAGAGACAGAATAACAACAAAATCCAGAAAGACGCGTCAAAAATGTTATGAATTGATTTGCATTTTAATGAGGGAAATAAGTATTTGACCCCCTCTGCAAAACATGACTTAGTACTTGGTGGCAAAACCCTTGTTGGCAATCACAGAGGTCAGACGTTTCTTGTAGTTGGCCACCAGGTTTGCACACATCTCGGGAGGGATTTTGTCCCACTCCTCTTTGCAGATCTTCAAGTCGTTAAGGCTTCGAGGCTGACGTTTGGCAACTCGAACCTTCAGATCCCTCCACAGATTGTCTATGTGATTAAGGTCTGGAGACTGGCTAGGCCACTCCAGGACCTTAATGTGCTTCTTCTTGAGCCACTCCTTTGTTGCCTTGGGCTGTGTTTTTTTGGTCATTGTCATGCTGGAATACCCATCCACGACCCATTTTCAATGCCCTGGCTGAGGGAAGGAGGTTCTCACCCAAGATTTGACGGTACATGGCCCCGTCCATTGTCCCTTTGATGCGGTGAAGTTGTCCTGTCCCCTTAGCAGAAAAACACCCCCAAAGCATAATGTTTCCACCTCCATATTTGACGGTGGGGATGGTGTTCTTGGGGTCATAGGCAGCATTCCTCCTTCTCCAAACACGGCGAGTTGAGTTGATGCCAAAGAGCTCCATTTTGGTCTCATCTGACCACAACACTTTCACCCAGTTGTCCTTTAAATCATTCAGATGTTCATTGGCAAACTTCAGACGGGCATGTATATGTGCTTTCTTGAGCAGCGGGACCTTGCGGGCGCTGCAGGATTTCAGTCCTTCACGGCGTAGTGTGTTACCAATTGTTTTCTTGGTGACTATGGTCCCAGCTGCCTTGTGTAGTTCTGGGCTGATTCCTCACCGTTCTCATGATCATTGCAACTCCACGAGGTGAGATCTTGCATGGAACCCCAGGCCGAGGGAGATTGACAGTTCTTGTGTGTTTCTTCTATTTGCGAATAATCGCACCAACTGTTGTCACCTTCTCACCAAGCTGCTTGGCGATGGTCTTGTAGCCCATTCCAGCCATGTGTAGGTCTACAATCTTGTCCCTGCCATCATTGGAGAGCTCTTTGGTCTTGGCCATGGTGGAGAGTTTGGAATCTGATTGATTGATTGCTTCTGTGAACAGGTGTCTTTTATAAAGGTAACAAGCTAAGATTAGGAGCACTCCCTTTAAGAGTGTGCTCCTAATCTCAGCTCGTTACCTGTATAAAAGACACCTGGGAGCCAGAAATCTTACTGATTGAGAGGGGATCAAATACTTATTTCCCTCATTAAAATGCAAATCAATTTATAACATTTTTGACACGCGTTTTTCAGGATTTTTGTTGTTGTTATTCTGTCTCTCACTGTTCAAATAAACATACCATTAAAATTATAGACTGATCATTTCTTTGTCAGTGGGCAAACGTACAAAATCAGCAGGGGATCAAATACTTTTTTCCCTCACTGTAAATATTCACGCAGTTTCTATTTTTCATTTTTTGTACCAGGCCAAGCCGGCTTGAGCTGCTCTACCACTCTTGTTCTCAGAAGCTACCTGCCCACAACGCAAGGTGAGGCTTTGTGAACTTGTGTGTGAATGTGTGGACTTAAAACTTTCGTGACTGCAGGAATTCATATTCTTGGTTCTTTCGGTAAAGTCACTTAGACAGAAAATTTAATAAAAATAACAGATGATGAAATAAAAATTATAAAATTGTAAATAAAGAGAAAAAACACAACGTTTCGATCGCAACACAAGTGGTCTTTATTTTATTTAATTTTATTATCTATTATTGATATTTTCTACCTACGTAACTTTACCGAAAGAACCAAGAATACGTGTGGAAATGTGTATCGGTCAAAGACGCTAAACGCGTACTGATGTTGACTCTAAATGTGGAGGGCAAACCCGGGGAATCCGGAGGAAAATCCACGCGACCACGGAGAGAGAGACACGCAAACTCCAAATATACAGCAGCAGCAGGCGCCAGGGCCGGGATCGAACCCACGACTTCCTGTACACCAGGTGAGGTAGTTAACATCTCACCACGTAGAGAGAGAAACACGCAAACTCCAGTTAGCCTCGGCTATGTTGATTGATCCTCAATTAATTACTTGGTGGAGTGAGGAATCATTTATTCTGAGCAGATGAAGGTGGCCAGGCATGGGTCTGGACACACCACCACCTGTGAACCATGCCAGTGTGTGACAGTGTCAAGTTTGTGTTTGCAGTAAAGTCTATTAACTCTATTGAACACAGAGGTTATATCACAACAATAGTTTATTTTTGTTTTCCTCTGGAACTCTTTGTAAGAATGGAAACAGGAAGTTAACACAGCACACACGTGCAGCTGAAAGTCGGATCTGTTCATCCCAGCCTTCAAGGACATCTGAGCCTGGATTCACACCTGAGTTGCGATTGAACATGAATTTATGCATTTCTGCATAACACAAATAGAATTGTTTTAACACCCTTTGCAATGTCAGCTGAATTTAGCTTTTATACATATTCCTTTTGTAGCCAGACAGCCGAAATTGTGTGCTCGGAGTTTGGGTTAACATTCATTTTTAAGATATGAGGGCTCCCAGGCATATTTATGACCACTTGCCCTCTCATTGTGTGCCATTACAGCCCGTGTGATGAATTTGAGAAACGTTTTTACTACATAATGAATATATGAATAAGTATAGACGTGTAAGTCACGTGTGACTGTACGTATGCGTTCTTCTGTGCATAGATACCGGAGTGGATATATTCTTAGGTTTTTTCGGTAAAGTCACGTAGGTAAAACATTTTAATTAATAAAAGTAAAATAAAACAAATTAAAAAATTGACGACGTTTCGGAAGCAACACAAGCCTCCGTCTTCAGGTGGAAACGTCACAGCCACGACAGCTGTATTTTTTTTGTATTTTCTTTTTTTACTTGATACAGCTGTCGTGGCTGTGACGGTTCCACCTGAAGACGGAGGCTTGTGTTGCTTCCGAAACGTCAATTTTTTAATTTGTTTATTTTTACTTTAATTTAATTTTTTTACATACGTGACTTTACCGAAAAAACCTAAGAATATGAATCCTTGCAGTCACGAAAGCTTCAAATCTAGAATGGTGTGGATATTCCTATTATCTGTCTGCAGCTGACGCTTCCTTCGACGCTTCCTCTGCAGAATTGGTCTGATGGAGCAAAGGCAGTCAGCACAGCTCGGTACGGCAAGGCAACAATGCGACCAGAGTGCATACAGCACGGAGCGCACTGTAAATTTGACACAGCACCAGAGAACACACACAGGAGAGAAACGTTTCAAGTGCACTGTGTGTGGGAAGGCATTTGCAAAGTCACGTAATCTTGTAATACACCAGAGAACACACACGGGAGAGAAACCCTTCAAGTGCACTGTGTGTGGGAAAGCGTTTGCACATTCATGTACTCTTGTAAGACACCAGAGAATACACACGGGAGAGAAACCCTTCAAGTGCAGTGTGTGTGCGAAGGCATTTTCTCATTCATCTGTTCTTAAAAAACACCAGAGAACACACACAGGAGAGAAACCCTTCAAGTGCAGTGTGTGTAGCATGGCATTTTCACGGTCATCTTCTCTTAAAAATCACCATAGAACACACACAGGAGAGAAACCCTTCAGGTGCATTCTGTGCGGGAAATCCTTTGCAAAGTCACATAATCTTGTAATACATCAGAGAACACACACGGGAGTGAAACCTTTCAGGTGCACAATTTGCGGGAAGGCGTTTGCACAAGCATCTGTTGTTCAGACCCACCAGAGAATACACACAGGAGAGAAACCCTTCAAGTGCACTGTGTGTGGGAAGGCATTTTCACTGTCATCTTCTTTTAAAAAACACCAGAGAACACACACAGGAGAGAAACCCTTCAAGTGCACTGTGTGTAGCATGGCATTTTCACAGTCATTTGCTCTTAAAAAACATCAGAGAACACACACAGGAGAGAAACCCTTCAGGTGTTTTCTGTGCGGGAAGGCGTTTACACGGTCAGAACATCTTCAAAGACACGAGAGAACGCACACGGGAGAGAAACGCTTCAAGTGCAGTGTGTGTGGGAAAGCGTTTGCACATTCATCTACTCTTGTAAGACACCAGAGAATACACACGGGAGAGAAACCCTTTAAGTGCAGTGTGTGTGCGAAGGCATTTTCACTGTCATCTGTTCTTAAAAAACACCAGAGAACACACACAGGAGAGAAACCCTTCAAGTGCACTGTGTGTAGCATGGCATTTTCACAGTCATCTGATCTTAAAAAACATCAGAGAACACACACAGGAGAGAAACCCTTCTGGTGCTTTCTGTGCGGGAAGGCGTTTACACGGTCAGAACATCTTCAAAGACACGAGAGAACGCACACGGGAGAGAAACACTTCAAAATTCACGACGTGACTTTACCGAAAAAACCTAAGAATATGAATCCTTGCAGTCACGAAAGCTTCAAATCTAGAATTGTCGGTAATGTTTAGAATTATCTACATTTTGACTCAAGACGCAATCATGCAATGGCCTACTCGTTTTGAATGACACAATAGTATGTTTTACATCCACTGTTAAGCAGACGGTGCATAATTATTTAAAATAGCTTAATACGATGTAACCTGGTGCAGTATATTTCACTGCAGTAATTACATTTTGTTAAAATGTAAAATGTCTGTCAATAATTTAGAATGAACACTGATTTTGTGTACATGCAACATTTTATTTACAAGGGTCAAACATTGAATAAGTGATGTTAGGACAAAGTGTGTGTTTTTGGAAGTAACCTGTACAGATAACTCAGGTGAGACCCGTTGTTCTTGTGATACAGCTCAAAGGGTAGTTTTAAATCCTTTATATTAAGTTCACTTGCTTGCTTACGACCGTGCAAATCTTTCGGTCATTTTTAACCCACTTCCCGTGATCCAATCGAGCTGACATTTTGCACACAGACTCGTTGTGCGTGACAATTAATTTTCGTGAAAAATTTCCAAAATTTTACACTGTTTAGGGAATTTTTTTAAAATATTTAATTACCAATTGCTTAATGGTGGCAGACAATCATCTGACCCATAGGTGGCAGCCATATCAAGCCAGAGGACGAGAGGACTCTCGCCGCCACGCATATAAAGGATTTATAGTGAAAAACTTTGTTTTTACGGGTTAATTTTTTGTGTTTCCGGAAGCATTTGTCTCTGGAGCAACTCATCGTCTTTGAAATAGGGAGCACGCTCGGATTATTTAATTATGTTGAATTTTTATTATGGTATTACTTCCCTTCTACGTGATGACTTTACCGAAAGAACCAAGAAGATGAATCCCTGCAGTCACGAAAGCTTTAAATCGAGAACATTTACCTAATTAGCGCATTGATTTTTGTGTTCGTTTAAGCGCCCGTCTTGATTGCAACACGCGTAGCGTTCCACGTATCGGCGCTATATTTAATTAATAAATAACCCCGCCTCCCTCTCTAAAGCACACAGACCAATTCTGACCTTATTGGTCACCCCGTGCCCTTATACATCTGTAGTGACATAAGAAGGGAGGGGCTGCTGGGGGCTCTGGGTTCCCGGGCGGGTCCAGACGCTTAAGCCTCTGGGCGCCAGGCGCTGGGTTCCCAGGGGGTCCAGACGCTTAAGCCTCTGGGTGCCGCCAACGGGGGGGGGGGCTGTGTGTGCTCTGTGGGATGTCTGGTGGCGCACACGGCCCCACCCCTCGTTGGACCAGGCATAAAAGGGGAGCTCCCTGGACGATCGGGGCCCAGTTGTAACTCAAGACCCAAGACCCACGACCAGCCATCTGAAGACCCTGGGATGCTGTGAGAGCCAGTGCTGGGACTCTGGAACTCTCGACTCTACGACCTTGTGAGGGCGAGTTCCGGAGCGTAGCCAGAGTAGAGTATCTAGGCTGTGTAGCTAGGCTGTGTACCTTGGCTTTAACAGAGTATCAGGACTGTTGGGAGTACTGTTGGAGTGTTGTAATAAAGAAGTTACCTCTACAAGTGTGTGTGTACACTGTGTACACACACACAGTGTACACACACAATGTACACACACTCACTGTGTACACACACATAGTGTACACACACAGTGTACACACACAGTCTACACACTCACTGTGCACACACACAGTCTACACACTCACTGTGTACACACACAATGTACACACACACTCACTGTGTACACACACATAGTGTACACACACAATGTACACACACACACAGTGTACACACACACTCACTGTGTACACACAGTATACACACACAATGTACACACACACAATGTACACACACACACACTGTGTACACACACAATAATGTCCACGTTGTAGTTTCTGAGCTCACGCACCCAAGGGGTCTCTGTTCAAGAGATGGAGCAATGGAAATTTAATCTAAAAACTTTAACTCCAATCCAGCTCTGTGACGTCACCCTGCACCGCGCTCTTGTGCGTGACGTCACCTCCGCGATGGTCACTGCTGAATCTGTGGGAGGGGACTGTCTTGTATCCCGGAAGTGACGTTATGTCACTTTCTGCTGCCGCGTGACGTCACGAGGTAACAGAAAGCTGCCCGCTCCGCGCTTTTTCTGAAATCTGAGGTGATAAATTCTTGTGGTGGTTTGTGGTTGTTGTTGTTTACCAAGGTAGAGCCTCTCGTAGGGATGTCAATTGAGCAGCATTGGAATCGATGTCCAGGTTGGAACATTACAAGGCGCGGCCTGGCCACGCGGGGCCTTGCCTCCTGCCCTCGCCTGAGTTAGTTTAGTTTGTCTTCACGCGGCTCGCCACTTTGTAACTCTGTTTTATTCTACAGTGAGGGGACAAGTATTTGATCTAAATTTAGATTTAAAGCTTTCGTGACTGCAGGGATTCAACTTCTTGGTTCTTTCGGTAAAGTCGTCACGTAGAAGGAAAGTAATAAAATAATAAAAAATAAAACATGAAAATTATTATATTACTATTATATTATTTTATTATGTTTTATTTTTATTACTGCCCTTCTACGTGACTTTACCGAAAGAACCAAGAAAAAGTATTTGATCCCCTGCTGATTGTGTACGTTTGCCCACTGACAATGAAATGATCAGTCTGTAGTTTTAATGGTAGGTTTATTTGAACAGTGAGAGACAGAATAACAAAAAAAAAATCCAGAAAGACGCGTCAAAATGTTATAAATTGATTGGCATTTTAATGAGGGAAATAAGTATTTGACCCCCTCTGCAAAACATGACTTAGTACTTGGTGGCAAAACCCTTGTTGGCAATCACAGAGGTCAGACGTTTCTTGTAGTTGGCCACCAGGTTTGCACACATCTCAGGAGGAATTTTGTCCCACCACTCCTCTTTGCAGATCTTCTCCAAGTCATTAAGGTTTCGAGGCTGACGTTTGGCAACTCGAACCTTCAGCTCCCTCCACAGATTTTCTTTGGGATTAAGGTCTGGAGACTGGCTAGGCCACTCCAGGACCTTAATGTGCTTCTTCTTGAGCCACTCCTTTGTTGCCTTGGCCGTGTGTTTTGGGTCATTGTCATGCTGGAATACCCATCCACGACTCATTTTCAATGCCCTGGCTGAGGGAAGGAGGTTCTCACCCAAGATTTGACGGTACATGGCCCCGTCCATCGTCCCTTTGATGCGGTGAAGTTGTCCTGTACCCTTAGCAGAAAAACACCCCCAAAACATAATGTTTCCACCTCCATATTTGACGGTGGGGATGGTGTTCTTGGGGTCATAGGCAGCATTCCTCCTCCAAACACGGCGAGTTGAGTTGATGCCAAAGCGCTCCATTTTGGTCTAAACTGACCACAACACTTTCACCCAGTTGTCCTTTGAATCATTCAGATGTTAATTGGCAAACTTCAGACGCGCATGTATATGTGCTTTCTTGAGCAGGGGGACCTTGCGGGCGCTGCAGGATTTCAGTCCTTCACGTCGTAGTGTGTTACCAACTGTTTTCTTGGTGACTATGGTCCCAGCTGCCTTGAGATTATTGACAAGATCCTCCCGTGCAGTTCTGGGCTGATTCCTCACCGTTCTCATCATTGCAACTCCACGAGGTGAGATCTTGCATGGAGCCCCAGGCCGAGGGAGATTGACAGTTCTTGTGTGTCTTCCATTTACGAATAATCACACCAACTGTTGTCACCTTCTCACCAAGCTGCTTGGTGAGGGTCTTGTAGCCCATTCCAGCCTTGTGCAGGTCTACAATCTTGTCCCTGACATCCTTGGAGAGCTCTTTGGTCTTATCCATGGTGGAGAGTTTGGAATCTGATTGATTGCTTCTGTGAACAGG
The DNA here is from genome assembly GCF_015708825.2 of Lethenteron reissneri. Lineage (NCBI taxonomy): Eukaryota > Metazoa > Chordata > Hyperoartia > Petromyzontiformes > Petromyzontidae > Lethenteron > Lethenteron reissneri. The sequence goes on from NW_026891084.1 coordinate 268,166, forward strand.
TGTCTTTTATACAGGTAACAAGCTAAGATTAGGAGCACTCCCTTTAAGAGTGTGCTCCTAATCTCAACTCGTTACCTGTATAAAAGACACATGGGAGCCAGAAATCTTTCTGATTGAGAGGGGGTCAAATACTTATTTATGCCATTAAAATGCAAATCAATTTATAACATTTTTGACATGCGTTTTTCTGGATTTTTTTGTTGTTATTTTGTCTCTCACTGTTCAAATAAACATAACATTAAAATTATAGACTGAGCATTTCTTTGTCAGTGGGCAAACGTACAAAATCAGCAGGGGATCAAAATACTTTTTCCCCTCACTGTAAATATTCACGCAGTTTCTATTTTTCATATTTTGTACCAGGCCAAGCCGGCTTGAGCTGCTCTACCGCTCTTGTTCTCAGAAGCTACCTGCCCACAACGCAAGGTGAGGTTTTGTGAACTTGCGTGTGAATGTGTTGCCTTAAAACTTTCGTGACTCCTGGAATTCATATTCTTGGTTCTTTCGGTAAAGTCACTTAGACAGAAAATTAAATAAAAATAACAGATGATGAAATAAAAATTATTAAATTGTAAATAAAGAGAAAAAACACGATGTTTCGATCGCAACACAAGTGGTCTTTATTTTATTTAATTTTATTATCTATTATTGATATTTTCTATCTACGTAACTTTACCGAAAGAACCAAGAATACGTGTGGTAATGTGTATCGGTCAAAGACGCTAAACGCGTACTGATGTTGACTCTAAATGTGGAGGGGAAACCCGGGAGATCCGGAGGAAAATCCACGCGACCACGGAGAGAGAGACACGCAAACTCCAAATATACAGCGGCAGGCGTCAGGGCCGGGATCGAACCCACGACTTCCTGCATACCAGGTGAGGTAGTTAACATCTCACCACGGAGAGAGAGACACACAAACTCCAAATATACAGCAGCAGGCGCCAGGGCCGGGATCGAACCCACGACTTCCTGCATACCAGGTGAGGTAGTTAACATCTCACCACGGAGAGAGAGACACGCAAACTCCAAATATACAGCAGCAGGCGTCAGGGCCCGGATCGAACCCACGACTTCCTGTATACCAGGTGAGGTAGTTAACATCTCACCACGGAGAGAGAGACACACAAACTCCAGTTAGCCTCGGCTATGTTGATTGATCCTCAATTAATTACTTGCTGGAGTGAGGAATCATTTATTCTGAGCAGATGAAGGTGGCCAGGCATGGTTCTGGTCAAACCACCACCTGTTAACCATGCCAGTGTGTGACAGTGTCAAGTTTGTGTTTGCAGTAAAGTCTATTAACTCTGTTGAACACGGAGGTTATATCAAAACAATAGTTTATTTTTGTTTCCCTCTGGAAGCACATGCAGCTCAATTCAGATCTGTTCATCCCAGCATTCAAGGACATCTAAGTTGTGATTGAACGTTAATTTATGCATTTCTGCATAGCACAAATAGAATTGTTTTCAACACCCTTTGCAATGTCAGCTGAATTTAGCTTTTATACATATTCCTTTTGTAGCCAGACAGCCGAAATTGTGTGCTCGGAGTTTTGGGTTAACATTCATTTTTAAGATACGAGGGCTCCCAGGCATATTTATGACCACTTGCCCTCTCATTGTGTGCCATCACAGCCCGTGTGATGAATTTGAGAAACGTTTTTACTACATCATGAATATATGAATAAGTATAGACGTGTAAGTCACGTGTGACTGTACGTATGCGTTCTTCTGTGCCTCGATACCGGAGTGGATATATTCTTAGGTTTTTTTCGGTAAAGTCACGTAGGTAAAAAATGTAAATTAATAAAAGTAAATAAAACAAATTAAAAAATTGACGACGTTTCGGAAGCAACACAAGCCTCCGTCTTCAGGTGGAAACGTCACAGCCACGACAGCTGTATTTTTTTTGTATTTTTTTTTTTACTTGATACAGCTGTCGTGGCTATGACGGTTCCACCTGAAGACGGAGGCTTGTGTTGCTTCCGAAACGTCGTGAATTTTTTTATTTGTTTTATTTTACTTTTAATTAAAATGTTTTACCTGCGTGACTTTACCGAAAAAACCTAAGAATATGAATCCTTGCAGTCACGAAAGCTTCAAATCTAGAATGGTGTGGACATTCCTATTATCTGTCTGCAGCTGACGCTTCCTTCGACGCTTCCTCTGCAGAATTGGTCTAATGGAGCAAAGGCAGTCAGCACAGCTCGGTACGGCAAGGCAACAATGCGACCAGAGTGCATACAGCACGGATCGCACTGGAAATTTGACACAGCACCAGAGAACACACACAGGAGAGAAACCCTTCAAGTGCAGTGTGTGGGAAGGCATTTTCACAGTCATAGCATCTTGAAAATCACCAGAGAACACACACAGGAGAGAAACCCTTCAGGTGCTTTCTGTGCGGGAAAACGTTTGCAAAGTCACAAACTCTTCAAAGACACCAGAGAACACACACGGGAGAGAAACCCTTCAAGTGCAGTGTGTGTGGGAAGGCATTTTCACAGTCACATAATCTTGTAATACACCAGAGAACACACACTGGAGTGAAACCTTTCAGGTGCACGATTTGCGGGAAGGCGTTTGCACAAGCATCCGTTGTTCAGGCCCACCAGAGAACACACACAGGAGAGAAACCCTTCAAGTGCACTGTGTGTGGGAAGGCATTTTGTCAGTCATCTACTCTTAAAAATCATCAGAGAACACACACAGGAGAGAAACTCTTCAAGTGCACTGTGTGTAGCAAGGCATTTTCACAGTCACCTGCTCTTAAAAATCACCAGAGAACACACACGGGAGAGAAACCCTTCAGGTGCTTTCTTTGCGGTAAGGCGTTTACACGGTCAGAACATCTTCAAAGACACGAGAGAACGCACACGGGAGAGAAACCCTTCAGGTGCACTTGGCGGGAAGGCGTTTGCACGGTCATCAAATCTTCAACGACACCAGAGAACGCACAAGCATCAGAAGATCTGCAAGGAGTGGAGTCTGAAATCAGCTTGTGAAAGTCAAAGTGCTGCAATGAGCCCATCCCTCATCAAACAATAACTGGAGGAAAATCCCAGCTTGGACACTTAAAGGTATCGAGGTGAAATGTGAAGAGGTGATGGTGAAGAGCAAAGAAGTGATGGTGAAGAGTGAAGAAGTGATGGTAAAATGTGAAGATGAAGATTATACTGCAAAATGGGACCTTCACATTGATGGAGGCAACGTGAAGCAGGATGAGAATTCTGACTGTGAGGCAGAGTGAGGCAACTCCCAGCAGTTTGTGGAGGTGGAGGTGTGGGTGGACTTCTTAGAAAACACAAAGTCAAGGTGAGACCCGGTAGATGTGTCAGCTTGAGACGTCGCTCCAATAGATGCTCCTTTGTCACGGGCCTTTAATGAAAATAATGTGAAGTTGAACACTCAGTTCCTGGGTTCAACCTGCAGAGTAAGAGTGAGCGGCCAGTCTTTGTGTTCCCTGTGGGTTGGGTAGATCCCTGTGTTACGATCTAAACTTCCTGATCTACTATTATTTTTGCTACCAACATGACTTTACTGAAAGAACCAAAGAGTATGTGAACAAGAGCCTGTCAGTAGGGGGGCGACGATGTTTCATGTCAGTTGTGTAATTTGTCGGTAATGTTGAGAATTTGCTACATTTTGACTCAAGACGCAAGCATGCAATGGCCTACTGGTTTTGAATGACACAATAGTATGTTTTACATCCACTGTTAAGCAGACGGTGCATAATTATTTGAAATAGCTTAACCTGGTGCAGTATATTTCACTGCAGTAATTAAATTTTGTTAAAATGGAAAATGTCTGTCAATGATTTAGAATGAACACTGATTTTGTGTACATGCAACATTTTATTTATGAGGGTCAAACATTGAATAAGTGATGTTAGGACAAAGTTTGTGTTTTTGGAAGTAACCTGTACAGATCACTCAGGTGAGACCCGTTGTTCTTGTGATACAGGTCACATGCCCGTTTGCTTTTAAATAAATGTGTGCATCTTTTGATTGAAAGCTTTCGTGACTGCAGTGAACTATTTGTCTTTTGTCAACGTGACAGAATCCTGTGTTGGGATCTTGAGAGATGACGATAGCTGGGGAGGCTTTCATTCAGCCATAGATCAATCACGGCTGACAATGGTCATTCCATTTACGAGACTTTACCCGGTGTAAGAGGCCGGAGTATACCCAAATGCCGTAGTATACCCACAGGCCGTAGTATACCCACAGGTGTAGTATACCCGGGGTCTAAACGGCCTAGGCTAGATTATAGCCGGGTATATTATGGCCTAGGCCAAATGATGCCCCTCTAGGTCAAATCATCATACCCCCGTGATAGTAATGGCGTTGAGCGATATACACGTGAATTACTAAATTTTTCCAACATTTTATTTTAAACTGTAAACACATCGACTTTGACTGCTTCAACCAGAAAAAAACTTTAATAATAACCCCTGAACCCTAAAAATGCTTCAATTGATCAAATTTAGATTCTTACTTCCACGCGTATGCGTTTTAGATATCGATAGAAGTTCGTTGTCGCCTTTTCTCTGTATGGATAATTGCCTTTGAACTTTCACACGGGGCATAGTCTGGCCTGGAGTGGTATGGTCTGGCCCAGTCGAGTTTAAACCCCCAGGGGGTCTAGTTTAGCCTTGGAGACTTCATCCCCCCCCCCCGGGTATACTCTGGACTGGGCCAAACTATACCCGGGTTTAATCGGGGCAGGGGTTATTTTAGCCTGTCGGGATGGAACTCACGACCTCCTGTACACCCGGCGAGGTAGTTAACATCTCATAGCCACCGTGATGATGAGATAGACACCGCAAACTCCAAATATACAGCAGCAGGCGTCGCCATGGTCTGGATCGAACCCACGACCTCCTGCGCACCAGGCGAGGTAGTCAACATCTAGCCACCGTGATGATGAGAGAAACACCGCAAACTCCAAGTGTACAGCAGCAGGCATCGTCAGGGTCGTGATGGAACTCACGACCTCCTGTATACCAGGCGAGGTAGTAAACATCTCCTAGCCACCGTGATGATGAGAGACACGCAAACTCCAAATATACAGCAGCAGGCGTAGCCATGGTCTGGATCGAACCCACGACCTCCTGCGCACCAGGCGAGGTAGTCAACATCTCCTAGCCACCGTGATGATGATGAGAGAGACACCACAAACTCAAAATATACAGCAGCAGCAGGCGTCAGGGTCGGGATGGAACTCACGACCTCCTGCGCACCAGGCGAGGTAGTTAACATCTAGCCACCGTGGTGATGATGAAAGAGAGAGACACAGACCTCCTGTAGACCAGCCGCGGTAGTCAACATCTCATAGCCACCTTGATGATGAGAGAGACACCACAAACTCCAAACATACAGCAGCAGGCGTAGCCATGGTCTGGATCGAACCCACGACCTCCTGCGCACCAGGCGAGGTAGTCAACATCTCCTAGCCACCGTGATGATGATGAGAGAGAGAGACACAGACCTCCTGCGCACCAGGCGAGGTAGTCAACATCTAGCCACCGTGGGGCAGTCACGGCTAGAGTGGTGGAGGGGGCGTGTCACCCTCCGTGTCTGGGCGGTGCGTTCGAGACCGGCTCTGGTTTGGCCCCGGAACCGTCTCGTTCTGAGTCGGTCAAGTGGCGTTCTTCGTTCGATTCAGCCCACTCCGAAGGAACGTGTTTTTTAAACGATGCGAAATAACGGCACTAAACTGTTCATTTAACTACTTTCAAGTTTCCGGATGGGAAAGCGGAACAGCGCCGGCTCACCGCGGGGCTTGCGGCGTGGAACCAGCGACTCGTCGTCAACGTCAACTCCACGGCTCGCGAGACAAACCTTTCGCAAGTCTAGCGTCCACACGGAGACAGACGGACGGGACAGACAGACACACGGAAAAAACACGTTCCTTCGCAGTGTGCAGGTCGGAACTTGGTTGGACAGCGCATTCGTGCACGACAGACAGACACATAATCCCTGGTGGGCAAGTGTGGAACCTGTTGTTCCTCTACCTGTGTACAAGATCACGTGACTTGAGGTAGCCAGGCAGCCAGCCAGGCAGACAGCCCCCTTCACTATCGGCCCCTCCCCTTACCCCCTCTCCCTTAGGCCCCTCCCCTGCCCCCCCCCCCCCCTCACTTAGGCCCCTCCCCTGACCCCCCCTCCCTTAGGCCCCTCCCCTGACCCCCCCCCTCAGGCCCCTCCCCTGACCCCCCCTCCCCTGACCCCCCCCCTCAGGCCCCTCCCCTGACCCCCCCTCCCCTGACCCCCCCCCTCAGGCCCCTCCCCTGACCCCCCCTCCCCTGACCCCCCCCCTCAGGCCCCTCCCCTGACCCCCCCCCTCAGGCCCCTCCCCTCTCCGTACCCGGCAGTAGGTCAAGTTCAAGTTCAAGTTCATTTATTAGGTATAGCCCTGTGAGCCATTCAGCTCTTGAATCGGGTGCAACCGCAACAAACAAAAAACAAAAACATGAACAAAAAAAACATCTTAAAGTGAATATGTGACTAAGTGCAAAGAGAAAATCCAAGAAAAGACAGCAAAAATATTGCAGAAAAAACACCGTACACCAACGCTGTGTGCAAAAATCCCAGTGGGATGCAAGTCAAACAACAACAACAACCACAAGACAACTTAGATTAAGGCCATCAGTCTAACTGTACTACAACAACACAAACATGGCTAAACCAATACACTTTTCGAAATCACCAAAATAAAGCCATGAAGGCAATGAAAAAGCAATCATAGGAACTGACGGAATTTTAACAATAAATGGCGTAAACAACATGTACTACCAAAACCCTGCAGCCATAGCTGGCTGCATGAGTCACTCCACAACAGCAGGAGCATCAATCGGAGTATTGTAATTTTTCAATGCACCTTTAAGATCAGCACACTAAATCAAAACACAGGTCATACTTTGTAGCGATCATCCGGAGCGAAACATTTTATTTTAGGTCACTGAATAGCACTGGCAGCTAGGGGTGTACAACTCCTCTAAAGCAGTTTTGAGTGAAGATCTCATAGGTAGTGACTCAAGTTTCAATTTATTTGCAACAGCATTCCAGACCCTGGGGGCATCAATAGCAAAGGCCCTTCCTCCAGTATATGTACGGCAATAGGGAATATTAAGCTGGTAAATGAGTGTAGACCTTAGGTCAAATTTGTTCTTTGAAACAGAGACGAGATCCAGCAGGTAATCTGCAGATTTTTTTGCAAGTACATCATGAATAAATAAGATCTGGTGCACAAGCCGTCGAACATTCAGAGATGTTAAGTTTGACCCAATGTAGAGATCACAGTGGTGAGTCCTATATGGGCAGTTCAATGCAAATCTTAAGGCCAGGTCTCCACCAATCAAAGAGCTGTGTGTATTATATATTTATTTATGCACGACAGACAGTCAGACAGACACGTGATCCCTGGTGGGCAGCAGTGTGGGACATTGTTCCTGCTGCCTGTAACACGTGTCTACCTACGTCACTCCATGGGCAGTGCTGTCAATGGGCGGTGCTTATCAATTCTACGGATTGTGATTCGCGCTCACGTGTTCTCCTATCCGCGCTACGTTTTCTAAAAGCGCTCTGCCAAGGCTCCACGCGATCACAGCCGCACGCGTTCGCCTGCCTGTGGTAGAGGCACGAAACGTTGGATTTCCACCACCACCCCCACCACATGAGGACACAGAAAAGAGCTCAAGACCCCCCCCCCCCCCAGACATCTACGCAGCGTTGCGCCGGTGAGTGACGTGTTGAGGCCTTGTCAACTTCATATTTGTCTTCTTGTTTTTTCGGTAAAGTCGTCACGTAGAAGGGAAGTAATAAATAATAAAAATAAAACATAATAAAATAATTCTCACGACGTTTCGGCCACAACGCAAGCAGCCGTCTTCAGGTGAAGAATGAGACACTGCCAAGCTTGGAGCTTGTATATAAGCTGGGTTGGAGGTGGAAGAAGAAGAGAGCCTTAACAAAATAATGTGCATATCAAGAGGAATCTGCACATTCTTTTGTTAAAGCGCCAAGCTCGGCAGTGTCTCATTCTTCACCTGAAGACGGCTGCTTGCGTTGTAGCCGAAACGTCGTGAGAATTATTTTATTACGTTTTATTTTTATTATTTTATTACTTCCATTCTACGTGACTTTACCGAAAGAACCAAGAAGATGAATCCCTGCAGTCGCGAAAGCTTTAAATCGAAATGTAACTTGATATTTCCCCCCGTGGCAATTGTTTCACACCACACAGCACTCGCGCAGACGTGCAAGTGCTGTGTTGGTCTCTCTCTATCCTGCAGGGTGTTCTCACTCGGGGGCTCTTTAAGTGATGGGAGAAACCTGGAGCTGTGGCTGATGCAGCGTTGCCCTGTTTGCTGGGGATAGTCAATGTTGGTTTTTAAATCCTTTATATTAAGTTCGCTTGCTTGCGTGCTTGCGTGCTTGCTTGCTTGCTTACGACCGTGCAAATCTTTTGGTCGTTTTTTAACCCCCTTCCCGTGATCCAATCGAGCTGACATTTTGCACACAGACTCGTGCGAGACAAGTAATGTTTGTGAAAAAATAATTTCTAAAATTTTACACTTCTTAGGGAAAACAAATTAAATATTTAATTACCAATTGTTTAATACTGGCAGACAATCATCTGACCCATAGGTGGCAGCCATCCCAAGCCAGAGGATGAGATGACTCTAGCAGCCACGCATATAAAGGATTTATAGTGAAAAACTTTGTTTTTACGGGTTATACTTATTGTTGATCTGGTTTCAAAAATCGGTGCCACTGGATGAAATGCAGCCGATGTGAAATGTAAACATTCTGCTGCTCAACGCAGGAGCACGTGACCATCAACTATGAGCGTGCATCCAAGTGTCCCTTGCAAAGGAGGTCTTTGACTGGTAGGAACCCACTGGTTGCACCAGCCCACAGGGGATTATTGTGTCCGTCCGTCGTGCAGGGAGGGGTTGGGTGGGGAGGGGCTGGGTGGGGGGTGGGAAGGGTAGGGGCTGGGTAGAGAGGGGCTGGGTGGGGGGTGGGAGGGGTGGGGCTGGGTGGGGAGGGAGGGGCTGGGTGGGGAGGGGCTGGTCACCCCGTGGTGCCCTTATAAAACTCAACGTTTAACCTACTCACGCCGGCTTGTGCCCGCCCTCACAGTCGGCCATATTTGCGGAATACACCACGCCGCCGTTGACCCTGCAGGCCATTGACCGAGCAACCCAACGTTCCTACCAGCTCCCTCCGCAGGAATGTGTAACCTGGCACAGTTGTCACCTGGTGTACTGGAGGTGGTGGGTTTGATACCGACTGACACTACCTGCTGTATATTTGGAGTTGACGTGCCTCACTCCCCGTGGTCACGTGGAATTTACTCCGGGTCCTCCGGTTTTTCCCTCAGCATTTAGAAACATGCGTTTAGAGTGCCGTGTTTTGTCTATACTGCAACATCAAACATTGGCTAGTTTTATTAGTATACTAGCTGGACTACCCCCGGCTTCGCCCGGGACTTGGATTCACCACACCCGGCCGCCTTTGTCTCCCCAGTGGCGATGTTCACACACCACACTAGTTACTCGTTTGAGGCTGAGTCGACCTAGGGGAGGCCCAGGACCGGTTCAAATAATCGTCACCGTTGGTGGCCGTGAGCGGGAATCGAACTCGGGTCGCCGGGTTCGTAGCGCGGCGTAGCGCTGACCACTGCGCTACACATGCGTGGGTCACGTGACAGATGTGACGTCACAGTTCACTTGCTGTGCAAAAAAATCTCTGCATTATTGAGCTCCCCCCCCCCCCAAAAAAGTGTATTTTTAATAATTTCTGCACGGTGTACAGTCTGGAAAGTAAAGCACCCACATGGCAAATTTCCAGTTCGTTGCATGTCGGGAAATACGCTAAACATTTTGAACAGACACATAATATTCACAACTTTGCCTTTAATATATATGTAGATATTTGTAAAGTGATTTGTTGACTCTTACTGTACTCTGCACTCACACCGTGTTGTTGTATTGTGTTTGTTGTCACGTTCTGACCCAGTGTCCCAGCTGGACATGTGTGAAAAAGAGCTTTATAGCGCTTCGGATTCATCCTCTTGCAGTTTAAATGCTTCTAATTCCTCCTGCTCCCCCTCCTACTCTGCTCCCTCCCTTCTACGCCCTCCTCCTAGCCAAGTGAAGGAAGCCCCCGGTCTGACCATCTGTCCCCCCCCCCCTGATGGAGGCCTTCCTCATCACCGCCCTTCTTCTGGCGTCGTTGTTGTTGGCTGTGCTGGGTGACCACCGCCACGCCCTGCCCCGTGACCGTGAGTAGCAAACTGCACCACTACCCCCCTTGAGACGATGCCCCCTCTCAACGCTACACCCACCAAATCGTCCACTAAAGACTATCAACTAAATCTTGACTTGAAGCTTTCGTGACTGCAGGAATTCATATTCTTTGGGGTTTTCGGTAAAGTCGCGTAGATAGGTTCAAAGAAAATATCAAAAAACTTAAACTACGACGTTTCATCTTCTTGGTTCTTTCGGTAAAGTCACGTAGAATGGAAATAATAAAATAATAAAAATAAAACATAATAAAATAATTCTCACGACGTTTCCACAACGCAAGCAGCCGTCCTCAGGTGTAGAACAGGTCTGTCGAGAAGACAGAGTCTGAATGTCTTCTCGACAGACCTGTTCTACACCTGAGGACGGCTGCTTGTGTTGTGGCCGAAACGTCGTGAGAATTATTTAATTGGTTTATTTTTATTATTTTATTATTTCCATTCTACGTGACTTTACCGAAAGAACCAAGAAGCTGAATTCCTGCAGTCACGAAAGCTTTAAATCGAAATTTTACGACGTTTCGATCGCAACACAAGCGGTCGTCTTCAGGATAAGGAGGGTTAGCTTCCAAGGCAAACTGTTTGTAAGGGTTTCAAATGGGCGTCGCCCAAATGTCAGCAGCCAATGGCAATGCAAGTGGTGGGCAGCAAACCCGACAGCGGTTGGTATTCCACCAATCAAAGGGCTGCCAGGTGCAAATTGGCATGTTAGTGAGAGATTAGCATGTTGATTGAAAATCGTAAAGCCGCGCGAATTGGCTGTGTTGGTGTGAATCTGCTATTGCCGCTGCTGCAAGCACAGCTTTGTTAACCCATCAATCTCTGGCAGGTACTCGCCCTCCGTTCATCACCCGGTATTCGCCGGAGGATTACGTAGTGGACCCGCAGGGCGAGATCGTCATGGAGTGTGAGGCTCATGGCAACCCAACGCCCAAGTACGCTACCTCCCCACCTCCCTTGTTGTTGTATATGTCGGGTTTTGAAATTTGTATAAAATAATAAAATACTCTTAGTTTTTTCGGTAAAGTCACGTAGGTAAAAAATGAAATAAAAATTAATAAAAATAAAGGAATAAGAATCGCGAACTTTCGGAGGCAACACAAGCTTCCGTCTTCAGGTGAAACGGTCACAGCAAAATATATCTGTATCAAGTGTATCAAGTGATACAGATATATCTTGATACAGATATTTTGCTGTGACCGTGATTTTTATTCTTTTATTTTTATTAATTTAAATTTCACTTTTTTTTACCTACGTGACTTTACCGAAAAAACTAAGCGTATGAATCCTTGCAGTCACGAAAGCTTCAAATCTCGAAGAATAAATAATAAAAATTAAATGAAAATGTTAAAATGTCGAATTAACCGAAAGTATGCAAATTTATGTAATTATGCGTTGTGGCCGAAACGTCGTGAGAATTATTTTATTATGTTTTATTTTTATTATTTTATTATTTCCATTCTACGTGACTTTACCGAAAGAACCAAGAAGATGAATCCCTGCAGTCACGAAAGCTTTACATCGAAATGTTATTATGTTTTATTTGTATTATTTTATTATGTTTTATTTGTATTATTTTATTATGTTTTATGTTTATTATTTGATTATGTTTTATTATTATTTTATTATTTCCCTTCTACGTGACTTTACCGAAAGAACCAAGAAGATGATTTGACCTCTCATGGCTTGATACCGTACCGCTCGTGTAGTTCTGATTCTGTAAGTGACTCAAGGTATGTCTGCAGCAGTGTTCACAGAGGCTCTCTCTCTTTCTCTCTGTGGGATACATTTTATCTTGGTTATGGGTGATGGACCTGTTCCGCCTTGTTTATCCTTGTGGTTGACTCTTGGTCGAATACTTCATAATTATTATTCTTTGGTTCTTTCGGTAAAGTGACGTATAAAGAAAAATAAATAAATTAAATAATAGCATACGACGTTTCGATTGCAACACAAGCAATCATCATCAGGTATAATGAAATAGCGACATAAAATCTAACCAGAAAAAATTATAGACAGACATATAAGCAGACAGATATCACCAAGATACACAGAGCGGGCAACACAGGTACAGAGAGAGGTGATCGTCTCTGTGGGGTGGCCTTAAATAGACAGAGGGGGGCGGAGGCAGCGAGAGGGAGGGGGTTAGAGACAAAATTTACATGTCAATGAGTGCAACAAAAGGAGTGAGCAGGCTTAGGGGGAGAAAGAGACACACTAAAATTAAATAACCTAGCAAAGTATCGAAATGTTATGTAAAACGACATAGAGAGTCGGTCAACACACGAAAGCTCCAAAGTTAAGATTCATAATTATTATTTGGTTTGTGTTTATCCAAGATTTGTGATTTAGCATCCAGGGATTTGTGCTGTTTTACTCGAGTTATATTTTGATGTCCTGAGGCGAGAGATCTAACTAAAATTTCACTTCAGCTTTCTTGACTGCTAGAATTCATATTCCTTGGTTTTTGGTAAAGTCACGTAGATAGCAAGATACAACAAGAAACAATGTGAGGTCAATACGAGTAAAACGAGGTAATTAATCAATCAAGGCCACCAATGTGACTGCAGTGTAGTTTTTAATCTGGGTGAGTGTGTTGGCAGACTACGATGTCGACTTAATCTACGTCGCTCAGTTTTGAACTTTTAACCGTTGTATTGAGAGAAACGAGAAAAAAAACTATTAAAATAACATTTTTGACTTGCGTTTTTCTGGATTTGTTGTTGTTATTCTGTCTCTCACTGTTCAAATAAACCCACCGTTAAAATTATAGACTGAGCATTTCTTTGTCAGTGGGCAAACGTACAAAATCAGCAGGGGATCAAATACTTTTTTCCCTCACTGTATATACAACACCCTCTCCTCTCCTCCCCACCCCTCCCTCCCTCTCCTCCTTCCATCCCTCACATCCCCTCCCTCTCTCCCCCCCTCCCGTTTGTGCTCGAGGTTTCGGTGGAGTAAGGACGGCCGGCGCTTTGACCCGAACGGCGACCCTAACGTGAAGCGGCGTGGAGATGGCTCAGGCACCTTCACCGTGGATATGGCGGCGGTGGTGGCGGCGTCCGCGGAGTCCGACAGCGAAGCCGCAGAGGCCTACGAGGGCGTCTACCGCTGCTCAGCGGAGAACCAGGATGGCACAACGCTCACCCCAAACATCACCGTGCGGCTGGCGCGTGAGTGGGTGGGGGGGGGACGCCACTCTTGGACCGTGGACTACCACACAGAACGCTAACCACTGTGCCACCACTCACACACACAGAACGCTAACCACTGTGCCACCACTCACACACACAGAACGCTAACCGCTGTGCCACCACTCACACACACAGAACGCTAACTGCTGTGCCACCACTCACACACACAGAACGCTAACCGCTGTGCCACCACTCACACACACAGAACACTAACTGCTGTGCCACCACTCACACACACAGAACGCTAACTGCTGTGCCACCACTCACACACACAGAACGCTAACCACTGTGCCACCACTCACACACACAGAACGCTAACCACTGTGCCACCACTCACACACACAGAACGCTAACTACTGTGCCACCACTCACACACACAGAACGCTAACTGCTGTGCCACCACTCACACACACAGAACGCTAACTGCTGTGCCACCACTCACACACACAGAACGCTAACCACTGTGCCACCACTCACACACACAGAACGCTAACTACTGTGCCACCACTCACACACACAGAACGCTAACTGCTGTGCCACCACTCACACACACAGAACGCTAACTGCTGTGCCACCACTCACACACACAGAACGCTAACTGCTGTGCCACCACTCACACACACAGAACGCTAACTGCTGTGTCACCACTCACACACACAGAACGCTAACCACTGTGCCACCACTCACACACACACAGAACGCTAACTGCTGTGCCACACACACAGCGCTAACCACTGTGCCACCACTCACACACACACAGAACGCTAACTGCTGTGCCACACACACAGTGCTAACCACTGTGCCACCACTCACACACACACAGTGCTAACCACTGTGCCACCACTCACACACACACAGTGCTAACCACTGTGCCACCACTCACACACACACAGCGCTAACCACTGTGCCACCACTCACACACACACAGAACGCTAAGCGCTGCGCCACACACACAGTGCGCGGTCGTTCTGCCGGCTGTGGTAATTGTACAGCAATCAACTGTTGTTACTGAACCGGCCCTGGGGCTCCCCAAGGTTGAATCGGCCTCAAGCGAGTCCCCGGTGCGATGTGCGGTAAACTTTGCCACCAGGGAGACAGAGGCGGCCGGGCGTGGTGCTGATCACCCGCCGACGCAGTGGAGGGGGTGGCTATGCAAGGGGGGATCTTTGTCTTCACAGGTGCTGCTACTCACTGACAGCACTTACCCCAACGGTCTTTCGCAGTGGCGGCTCCTGCAAAATCTCTCAGGGGGGGCAAATGTCTGGATGATTGGTAAGGATAAGGTCAACCCATGCAATGGATAAATTAACAGCTTAAGCATGTGTAGAGGTGATACGCGCTGGGATTAGAGATCGTATGCCAGCGCGTAATGATTGGCTGTGTAGGTGGTGACGTGCGCTGACGGTGGAGGATCAGGGGTCAGCGCGGGGTCGTGGGTTACGGGGTACTGATTGGCTGTGGACCGGTGACGTGCTGAGAGGGAGTGATCGGGTGGCAGCGCGGTGTGATTGGTGGAGGAGTGTTAACACGCGCTGGGGAAAACGGATCGTAGAGAGAGTGCGTCGTGATTGGTTCATTAAGGAGCGATGCTCACGTTGAAGTACGCATCAGCTCCGCCTCTCGTGAGCAGGGGCTATAAAAGGGGATGCACACAGGCGTGAGGGCAGTGTGTAACCAGCGAAGAATGAAGACGGGGATGAAGACCTAGGGCCCTGCGGTACCTAGTCCCGCTGTCCTAACGGGACCGGGACTCTGTGTAACCCAGAGGCGAGTGTAGTGTGTGTAGCCATAGGCATAAGGTCTACACGAGCCGAATGCAGTGTGTGTAGCCAGGGACATAGGGTCTACACGAGTCGAGTGTATTGTGTAGCCAGGGACATAGGGTCTACACGAGTCGAGTGTATTGTGTAGCCAGAGGCGTAGGGTCTACACGAGTGAAGGTTATCGTGTGTAGCCAGAGGCCTAGAGTTTACACGAGAGTAGTGGAGTGTGAAGTCGGAAGAAAGGAGACTACACGTTATATTTTGACACGTAAAGATTTAATAAAAAGTGTGTTCCCGTCAAGAAGTTCCTGCCGTCAATTCCCATACTTCACATGTAAAGGCAACTTCACTTCTTTAATATTAATGAAAAATAAAGTGACTCTTACAATACATTTTGTTTGTTTCTATACTCACTATTATTACAATCCACTCAGTTTATTTTATTAAAGATTCCACTAGGTGGCGACAAATAATATTGTTGACTGAAACGTGCTTACGTATGATGACGTAAGCACGTTAGTGCGAGCCCTCCCGGAAGCCATAGAGAATGCATTGCAGCGCCCGCCGTTCGAAAAAAAACATCTTTGAATGTAAGTCTATGGGAACACTCTGGGCGATTCTCAGCCGGAGTGAAATCGCCAAAAAAGAGGCGGTACTCCACAGAACGTGACATGACGCTGATTGGACTATATCCAGAGGCACAGTGACGGCTAGCGTAACTCTGTGGTTGAAAGACATTGGTGGTGCGTCGCCCAATCGCCCTAATGAAGAAACCGCCCCTGCTCTTTCGGTAAATTCAGGTAGGTATAAAATAAAATAAATCACGACGTTTCGGGCGCAACACAAGCGACCGTCACCAGGTGGGACAACCACAGCAAGAAACAATTGGTGAAGTGGGCAAAAGGGCTGCTGGAACACGTACACCAGGCCCTCAAGATGAATGGGTACTCGGACCGCATTATTCGCAAAGCTGTTTCTCCAACCATGGAGAAACAACCCCCTGAGACGCCGATCAAAACCATCACGTTACCATACATAGCAGGCGTTACCAAAAATATTTCCAAGATCTTAAACAAACGCAAGATCCAGGTCCGATTCAGTACAGTACACAACATACGTGATCTAATCCCATCGGTGAAGGATGTCATTCCTGACATGCAGTATCCTGGAGTCTACAAACTAAGTTGCACCTGTGGTGGCTGTTGCATTGGGGAAACGAAACGGCATGTGTCGGACCGTGTTCGCGAGCACAAGGCAGATCTGAAACACGGCAGAACTAATTCCTCCGTCGTGGCTGACCATTGCTATAACGCTGTGAGCTCTCATGATATTGTTTTTTCCGAGACCAAGGTACTCTGAAAACCTTCGGGCTACGATCAAAGGTTTGTTCATGAAGCCATGCAGATATCTAAACATAGACATAACTTCAACCGGGAAGATGGATACAAATTGAGCAATCATTGGAAGGATGTTATTAACCAGGTCAAACCTTAACTGCTTCATGGTGTTGCCTTCATATCCGCATCTCCAGTTTCTTCAGCTTCCCACTCCCAGCCCCGCTAACCCCCCCCCCCCCCCCGGCATTTCCTTGTTCGTTTCTTAATCCCTCTAGCGGCACTCCACTCACCCTACCCCCCACCCCCTCCCTGTCTCTCCTCCTTGGCTCCTCCCCCGTCTCTTACCTATGTAGAGGAGTAAAATGGGGACGTGACGTCAGGTGTGCCGTTCAGTGCGATGACATCACGTCTCCCGGGGTACTTAAGAGATACCCCGTGACGTGAGCGGGGTCACTGTGGGAACGGGTAGAGTAAGCAGAGTGAAGAGGGAACCAGGGGTAGAGAGAGGGATCGAATGGTGAGCCTGGAGAGAAGCCGGTGGTAGCCGTAGAGGTGCTTCTCTCTCCAGTCGGTGGAGTCGGCAGAGTCCCTGATCTGACACGAGAGAGAGAGACCGGAGCTCGCCGGCAGGGACCCAGACTCAGAGTAGGACCCCCCTAGCCCCTGGGAGTTGTGTACCCTGCTGTGTAATATAGATAAGTTTAATAAACCCTGGGAGTTGTGCACCCTGCTGCGTGTGTATTGTAACAGCTTTAATAAACCCTGGCGGAAGCCCCTAACTTACCTCCGTCTCCGAGTACGTCCGTCGGAACTACTCAACACCTATATAGCCTCTTGTCACGGCAACCCTTTTGCCCACTTCAGCAATTGTTTCTTGCTGTGGTTTTCCCACCTGGTGACGGACGTTTGTGTGTTGCGCCCGAAACGTCGTGATTTTATTAATTATATACCGACGTGACTCTACCGAAAGAACCAAAGAGTATGGATCCCTGCAGTCACGGAAACTTCCAATCGAGGTCTAAGGCTACATGGGTGGTTTTGTCTGTGTCCTGCAGGTGCTCCCCTGTGGCCCCGTGAACAGCTGGAACCCGTCATGGCCACCGAGGGCCTGCCGGCCGTGCTGCGCTGCCGCCCTCCCCAAGGCTTTCCTCCTCCCATCGTCTTCTGGATGGACGGCTGTGAGTACCACGGTGGCTGTGAGATGTTGACTACCTCGCCTGATGCACAGGAAGTTGTGGGTTCGATCCCGACCCAGACGACGCCTGCTGCTGTATATTTGTAGTTTGCGTGTCTCTCTCTCATCATCATCACGGTGGCTGTGAGATGTTGACTACCTCGCCTGATACACAGGAAGTTGTGGGTTCGATCCCGACCTAGACGACGCCTGCTGATATATATTTGTAGTTTGCGTGTCTCTCTCTCATCATCATCACGGTGGCTGTGAGATGTTGACTACCTCGCCTGATGCACAGGAAGTTGTGGGTTCGATCCCGACCCAGACGACGCCTGCTGCTGTATATTTGTAGTTTGCGTGTCTCTCTCTCATCATCATCACGGTGGCTGTGAGATGTTGACTACCTCGCCTGATGCACAGGAAGTTGTGGGTTCGATCCCGACCCAGACGACGCCTGCTGCTGTATATTTGTAGTTTGCGTGTCTCTCTCTCATCATCATCACGGTGGCTGTGAGATGTTGACTACCTCGCCTGATACACAGGAAGTTGTGGGTTCGATCCCGACCCAGACGACGCCTGCTGCTGTATATTTGTAGTTTGCGTGTCTCTCTCTCATCATCATCACGGTGGCTGTGAGATGTTGACTACCTCGCCTGATACACAGGAAGTTGTGGGTTCGATCCCGACCCAGACGACGCCTGCTGCTGTATATTTGTAGTTTGCGTGTCTCTCTCTCATCATCATCACGGTGGCTGTGAGATGTTGACTACCTCGCCTGATACACAGGAAGTTGTGGGTTCGATCCCGACCCAGACGACGCCTGCTGCTGTATATTTGTAGTTTGCGTGTCTCTCTCTCATCATCATCACGGTGGCTGTGAGATGTTGACTACCTCGCCTGATACACAGGAAGTTGTGGGTTCGATCCCGACCCAGACGACGCCTGTTGATATATCTTTTTACTCTTTTGTTCTTGCGGTAAAGTCACGTGGGTATAAAATAAAATGAATCACGATGTTTCGATCGCAACACAAGCGGTCGTCCTCAAGCGGAAAAAAATATAACCCGGCAGTGGAACTGCTGAACCAGCGAGAGAGCTGTTACAACAAGAGGTTATATATGTGGCGATGGGCAAGCAAGCGGGGTCTGAGCTGGAAAGGATTCCACCCCCGGACGCAAGCACGTCAGTTGTATTAATGGGGGAGATTAGGGAAAGAGGGATTAGGGAGAGAGAGATTAGCATGAATGAGCTTCCATCGCCGCAAAAGAGTAGCATGCCCTCATATGCGCACAACAGCTGTGTTGAGAGATTAGCACCATGAGAGTGCACTCCAAAGGGCATGTGAGACTGACAGTGCAATCCAAAGGACATGTGAGAGGTCTAAGAGAGAGGCATAGAGAGAGAGAGAGACACAGAGTCGGTAATAACAGCTGACATAGGCAGGTAGGATGGAAACATCACAGTCAGTTAAGACTTTACCTGGTTAATAACATCCTTCCAATGATTGCTCAGTTTGTACCCATATTCTCGGCTGAAGTTGTGTCTGTGTTTATATTTCTGAATGGCTTCATGAACAAATCTCTGAACGTAGCCGGTAGGTTTGCAGAGTACCTCCGTCTTGGAAAAATCAATTTTGCGTGAGCCCACTGCGTTAAAACAATGATCAGCAACGGCAGATGTATTGGTCCTACCGTGTTTCAGATCCGCCTTGTGTTCATGAACGCGGTCCGAGACATGCCGTTTCGTTTCCCAAATGTTACTGCTGCCACAACCACAACTCGGTTTGTAGACACCAGGGTACTGCATGGGAGGAATCATTTACAGATGGGATTAAATCACGGATTTTGTGTACTGTGTTTAAACGAACCTGGATCTTGTGTTTGTTTAATATATTGGAAATCTTTTTGGTAACCCCTAGCGCCTGCTGCTGTATATTTTGAGTTTGCGTGTCTCTCTCTCTCATCATCATCACGGTGGCTAGGAGATGTTAACTACCTCGCCTGGTACGCAGGAGGTCGTGGGTTCCATCCCGACCCTGACGCCTGCTGCTGTAGATTTGGAGTTTGCGTGTCTCTCTCTCTCATCATCACGGTGGCTAGCAGATGTTGACTACCTCGCCTGGTACGCAGGAGGTCTTCTTTTGTACAACTGCTGATGTAGATGCAGAGACAATGACTACAATTTCACAATGAGGTGGGCAAGCCAGGCAAGCGAAGCGGAGTGCATCATTGCCGCGATGTCTCCGTCCTATTTGTGGACCGGAAGCAGTGCGGCGTTGTCCGTTGTACGCTGTCTCTTCTGGGTGACCACATTTGCACCACTTTTGCAGGCATCCTCCACATCTGCCGCTGCTTCCATGATTTGCATGGCGGATGATGATGAAGACACAAGTAGTACTAATCACATACCTGCATTTCCCATATCCCCTCCCTTTAATGCTGCTAATCCTGCACAATGCACGGGCATAAGTAGTACTAATCACATACCTGCATTTCCCATATCCCCTCCCTTTAATGCTGCTAATCCTGCACAATGCACGGGCATAAGTAGTACTAATCACATACCTGCATTTCCCATATCCCCTCCCTTTAATGCTGCTAATCCTGCATAATGCACGGGCACAAGTAGTACTAATCACATACCTGCATTTCCCATATCCCTTCCCTTTGATGCTGCTAATCCTGCATAATGCACGGGCATAAGTAGTACTAATCACATTCCTGCATTTCCCATAAATATGCTAAATTCCTCTTGATATGCAAATTCCTTTGTCAAGGCGCCCAGCTTATATACACGCTCCAAGCACGTGTGCTGTTTCATTCAGACGCTGTCTCCCCGACAGACCTGTTCTTCACCTGAGGATGGCTGCTTGCGTTGTGGCCGAAACGTCGTGAGAATTATTTTATTATTTTTATTTTTATTATTTTATTACTTCCCTTCTACGTGACGACTTTACCGAAAGAACCAAGAAGATGAATCCCTGCAGTCACGAAAGAAGCTATAAATCGAAACGTAATTTTTTTGTTATTTTTATTATTTTATTACTTCCATTCTACGTGACGACTTTACCGAAAGAACCAACAAGATGAAAGTGTAGCTGGCGGTGTCTCGCACGCGATTGAAGTGTGTAAAGTAGAACGCACGCAGCTCTGAGTGAGGGCTACACGCTCGATGTCGATGCCATTAACAGCTTCGTGCGGGTCGCGATCTCAGGCCACCCCTAGACCGGGTCGCGAGGCTACTTGCAAACGAATTGATCGACGGTCCACGGGCAAAGCTTGCACTTGACGTTCCGCTTAAGCTGCTCCTTGCACCCGCACTGCATCTGCAGCGTGACTGGGGAGGGAACAGCAGAGGGGAGAGCGCTCACGAGGTCAGTTGAACACGTCGGAGGCTTTCGCGACCAGTATTATTCACAATCAACGTTGTTGGGTTTAGATGGCGTTGTTTATAATGGTAGGAACGAAGTGGACCAGCCTACAATAGATTATATCGTCCGTCCGTCCGTCCGTCTGACCGTGTAGCAACATCGCCCCCTACTGCAAACACTTGGCAGGACCCGACAAAAACCTTTAGACTCAGTGAGGCTTTCCTGGCTAAACAAGTGTAACATTCCCTTATAATTCCCTGAGATAGTTTTAATTAAAACATTTAAATAAAAAATTAACTCACAGCGGCGTAAAGCCTACAGCTAGGCCTAAAGCCTAGAACTAGGCCTCAAACTCTCCCTTCGTATCGTCCGATTAGGTGCAGCAACATCGCCCCCTACTGCAAACACTTGGCAGGACCCTACAAAAACCTTTAAGACTCAGTGAGGCTTTCCTGGCTAAACAAGTGTAACAATACATTATGTTTATATTCTTTGGTTACTCGTTCCTAACAGCCCACCACGCAGGGTCCTGTTAAATGTGTCGTGACCCTCCACCACCCGACACGGCCAATCGGTTAAAAAAGTGTCACGTTGACAAAAGACAAAATAGTTCGCTGCTTTAGCCCCCACGCCGGTGTGTTGTTGAAGCGTGAAGCCACAACTTTTACAATTGTTGAGTAGCACTACGACATTTTGCTGGTAATTGCGTCCAGCATCGTCGGGCAATTCGCCAGAACGGTGAGGGGCTCTGCTGTGTCGCTATTGCGCTATTGCGCGACCGCCGTTGACGTCGAAGATGAACAACATCTCCGCGCACTTCTCCCCGACGTTGTGAAATGCATCATGTAATTGCGTGGTGTACGGTACAGTGTAGTAGTGCCTTGTCTAAAGGTGTCAGCTGTTGCACCAGTTGCAAGAGTAAAAACCTACCACTATATTTTGCCACTAGCTAAAGTAGATGTCTCAAGGTGTATGATGCCTTGTATAAAGGTGTCAGCTGTTGTACCAGTTGAAAGGGTAAAAACCCACCACTACATTTTGCCGCTGCTAAAGGAGGTCTCATAGTGTAATGATGCCTTGTATAAAGGTG
Source organism: Lethenteron reissneri (assembly GCF_015708825.2). NCBI lineage: Eukaryota > Metazoa > Chordata > Hyperoartia > Petromyzontiformes > Petromyzontidae > Lethenteron > Lethenteron reissneri. Next base: position 290,410 of record NW_026891084.1, read on the forward strand.
TCAGTTGTTGTACCAGTTGAAAGGGTAAAAACACATCACTACATTTTGCCACTAGCTAAAGTAGATGTCTCATTGTGAATAGTTTTAGTCTATTTTCGGGGTGGTGGGTGGGGTGGTGGGTGAGGTGGTGGGTGGGGTGGCGGGTGGGTGGCGGGTGGGGTGGCGGGTGGGGGTGGCGGGTGGGGTGGCGGGGTGGGGTGGCGGGTGGGGGTGGCGGGTGGGGGTGGCGGGTGGGGTGGCGGGTGGGGTGGCGGGTGGGGTGGCGGGTGGGGTGGCGGGTGGGGTGGCGGGTGGGGTGGCGGGTGGGGGTGGCGGGTGGGGTGGCGGGTGGGGTGGCGGGTGGGGTGGCGGGTGGGGTGGCGGGTGAGGTGGCGGGTGGGGTGGCGGGTGGGGTGGCGGGTGGGGTGGCGGGTGGGGTGGCGGGTGGGGTGGCGGGTGGGGTGGCGTGGTGGGGTGGGTTGGTGGGTGGGGTGGTGGGGCACCTTGCGAGATGTCGTATCCCGTGTCGCAGCAAGCGGCGTTGATGTCGGAGCATCGCTCGTTTGCCTCGGAGGTGTCGTTGCAGCGCCGCCTCGCCGGAGCTCCGCCGGGAGCGCCGCGGACGCAGTACTCCGGGCTGGCCTCCACGTGCACCAGCTCGCTCGCTCCGGGCGCCGGCAGCCACTCGTTCACCGGCTGCAGGCGCCAGCGCGCGACGTCGCTGCTGCTGCTGTTGCTCCTCACCAGCCGCATGGCGGAACTTACGTTGTACTTTTCCTGCAGAGATCATTGACATCGTCGTCGTCGTCATCATCGTCGTCATCATCGTCATCATCGTCGTCGTCGTCATTGTCATCATCGTCGTCATCGTCGTCATCATCGTCATCATCGTCGTCGTCGTCATCATCGTCATCGTCGTCATCATCATCATCGTCATCGTCGTCGTCATCGTCGTCGTTATCGTCGTCGTTATCGTCGTCGTTATCGTCGTCGTTATCATCGTCATCATCATCGTCATCATCATCGTCATCGTCGTCGTCATCATCGTCATCATCGTCGTCGTCATCGTCATCGTCGTCATCATCGTCGTCATCATCGTCATCATCGTCGTCGTCATCATCATCGTCATCATCGTCGTCGTTATCGTCGTCGTTATCATCGTCATCATCATCGTCATCATCATCATCGTCATCATCGTCATCGTCGTCATCATCATCATCATCGTCATCATCATCATCATCGTCATCGTCGTCGTCGTCATCATCGTCATCATCGTCATCGTCGTCATCATCGTCGTCATCATCATCGTCATCATCGTCGTCATCGTCATCATCATCATCGTCATCATCATCATCGTCATCATCATCATCGTCATCATCATCATCGTCATCGTCATCATCGTCATCATCATCGTCATCATCATCATCGTCGTCGTCGTCATCATCGTCATCATCGTCGTCGTCATCATCGTCATCGTCGTCATCATCGCCGTCATCATCGTCGTCATCGTCGTCGTTATCGTCGTCGTTATCATCGTCATCATCATCGTCATCATCATCGTCATCATCGTCATCGTCGTCATCATCGTCGTCATCATCGTCATCATCGTCATCATCATCGTCATCGTCATCATCATTGTCATCATCATCATCGTCGTCATCGTCATCATCATCATCGTCATCATCGTCATCATCATCGTCATCATCGTCATCATCATCGTCATCATCATCATCATCGTCATCATCATCGTCATCATCATCGTCATCATCGTCATCATCATCGTCATCATCATCATCATCGTCATCATCATCGTCATCATCATCGTCATCATCGTCATCATCATCGTCATCATCATCGTCATCAGTGGTGGTGGTCGAGTGAATGCGGTGGAATGCTGTTAGGGACTCCCCTTCCCCCCCCCGTTTGTAACCCTGCTGTGGATTTACACCTTGAGACGTCTCCTTTAGCAGTGGCAAAATATAGTAGTAGGTTTTTATTTTTTATGTTTTTTTATGTTTCGATTTAAAGCTTCTTTCGTGACTGCTGCAGGGATTCATCTTCTTGGTTCTTTCGGTAAAGTCACCACGTAGAAGGGAAGTAATAGAATAATAAAAATAAAACATAATACCCTTTAAACTGGTACAACAACTGACACCTTTACACAAGGCATCACGTTTGCCTTGTATAAAGGTGTCAGTTTTGTACCAGTTTCAAGGTTAAAAACCTAATTCTAGATTTGAAGCTTTCGTGACTGCAAGGATTCATATTCTTAGGTTTTTTCGGTAAAGTCACCAGGTAGGTAAAACATTAAAATTAATAAAAGTAAAATTAAATAAAAATCACGACGTTTCGGAGGCAACACAAGCTTCCGTCTTCAGGTGGGACCGTCACAGCCACAACAGCCGTATCAAGTAAAGACCTACTACTATACTCCTGTGGATGAATCCCCGTCGCTCACCCACCCACCCACCCACTCACCCACTCACTCACCCACCCACTCACCCACTCACTCACCCACTCACTCACCCACTCACCCACTCACTCACCCACCCACTCACCCACTCACTCACTCACTCACCCACCCACTCACTCACCCACCCACTCACTCACTCACCCCACCCACTCACCCACTCACTCACTCACCCACTCACTCCCCCACCCACTCACCCACCCACTCACCCACTCACCCACTCACTCACTCACCCACCCACTCACCCACTCACTCACCCACCCACTCACTCACTCACCACCCACCACCCACTCACTCACTCACTCACCCACTCACTCACTCACTCACCCACCCACTCACTCACTCACTCACCCACCCACCCACTCACTCACCCACTCACACACTCACCCACCCACCCACTCACCCACCCACCCACTCACTCACCACCACTCACCCACTCACTCACACACTCACCCACCCACCCACTCACCCACTCACTCACCCACTCACACACTCACCCACTCACACACTCACCCACCCACCCACTCACCCACCCACCCACTCACTCACCCACTCACCCACCCACCCACCCACTCACTCACGCACCCACTCACTTACTCACTCACCCACCCACTCACTCACCCACCCACTCACCCACCCACCTACTCACCCACTCACTCACTCACCCACTCACTCACTCACCCACTCACCCACCCACCCACCCACTCACCCACCCACCCACTCACCCACTCACTCACCCACTCACTCACTCACCCACCCACTCACTCACTCACCCACCCACCCACTCACTCACCCACTCACACACTCACCCACCCACTCACTCACCCACCCACTCACTCACCCACTCACACACTCACCCACTCACTCACCCACTCACTCACTCACTCACTCACCCACCCACCCACCCACCCACTCACTCACCCACTCACTCACTCACCCACTCACTCACTCACCACTCACTCACCCACTCACCCACTCACTCACTCACTCACCCACCCACTCACTCACCCACCCACCCACCCACTCACTCACCCACTCACACACTCACCCACCCACTCACTCACCCACCCACTCACTCACCCACTCACCCACCCACTCACCCACCCACCCACTCACCCACTCACCCACTCACTCACTCACCCACCCACTCACTCACCCACCCACCCACTCACTCACCCACCCACTCACTCACCCACCCACCCACCCACTCACTCACCCACTCACACACTCACCCACCCACTCACCCACCCACTCACTCACCCACCCACCCACCCACCCACTCACCCACCCACTCACCCACTCACTCACCCACTCACTCACTCACCCACCCACTCACCCACCCACCCACCCACTCACTCACCCACTCACACACCCACCCACTCACTCACCCACCCACTCACTCACCCCCACTCACCCACTCACTCACCCACTCACACACTCACCACCCACCCACCCACTCACTCACCCACTCACTCACTCACTCACCCACTCACTCACTCACTCACCCACTCACTCACTCACCCACTCACCCACCCACCCACGCTTCGTGTCTCATCCCCGGCAGCCGTGCGCTCACCTTCAGAAAGTCGCCGACGCTGCGAAAGTCTTGGAGCCGCGGCAAGCAGACGCCGACACATTCGCCGGTTCTCTCGGCGCAACCGCATTTGAAGTACGACAGGTCTTCCACCGCCTGTAGCACCACCACCACCACCGTCACCACCGTCATTGTCACCACCACCAACACCACCACCACCACCGTCATTGTTACCACCACAATCATTGTCACCACCAACACCACCACCACCGTCACCACCGTCATTGTTACCACCACAATCATTGTCACCACCACCACCACCAACACCACCACCGTCACCACCTTCATTGTTACCACCACAATCATTGTCACCACCACCACCACCGTCACCGTCATTGTTACCCCCACAATCATTGTCACCACCACCACCGTCACCACCACCGTCACCGTCATTGTTACCACCACAATCATTGTCACCACCACCACCACCGTCACCACCGTCACCATCATTGTTACCACCACAATCATTGTCACCACCAACACCACCACCACCACCACCGTCATTGTTACCCCCACAATCATTGTCACCACCACCACCACCGTCACCACCACCACCACCACCGTCATTGTTACCACCACAATCATTGTCACCACCACCACCACCACCACCGTCACCACCACCACCACCGTCATTGTTACCACCACAATCATTGTCACCACCAACACCACCACCGTCACCGTCATTGTTACCACCACAATCATTGTCACCACCAACACCACCACCACCACCACCGTCACCACCGTCATTGTTACCACCACAATCATTGTCACCACCAACACCACCGTCACCGTCATTGTTACCACCACAATCATTGTCACCACCAACACCACCACCGTCACCGTCATTGTTACCACCACAACCATTGTCACCCCGAACACCACCACCACCACCACCGTCACCACCGTCATTGTTACCACCACAATCATTGTCACCACCACCAACACCACCGTCACCACCGTCATTGTTACCACCACAATCATTGTCACCACCACCACCACCGTCATTGTTACCACCACAATCATTGTCACCACCACCAACACCACCACCACCACCACCACCGTCACCGTCATTGTTACCACCACAATCATTGTCACCACCACCACCGTCACCGTCATTGTTACCACCACAATCATTGTCACCACCAACACCATCGTCATGTCACTGCCAATCGCCATTCGCCAATAAGTGGCGGTGACGTCACCACGACGGAGCTTGTGCCAGGCTGTGTGCACGTGAAGCGTCGGCAGAAGGTCACGGGGCAGACCCAGCAGGTGCCACGGGTCGACTGACCGAGATGACCGAGATGACTGGCTGATGCACCACCTGTGCCCCCTACTGTGCCAACTTGCTGTGCTTTAGCCACCCGGCGCTCCGCTCGTTGTTGTGAGCGTCGCTCCTCCGCCCTCCGTTGTTGTTGGAGGGCGACTGCCTCCGACTGCCCAGTAGCGTCCTTCACGAGCCTCCTCCACAGAGGCCGATCTTGACACCGCTGGTACCGGTCATCGGCAAGTCCACTCAGCTCCACGTCCTCCTGTACCACATCACTTCATCTCTTCTCTAGCCCGTGCCGCGCCCTTTAAGCACCCCCTGATCCGTTCGAACCTCCTTTGCCAGTAGCAAAATATAATTGTTTTTTTACCCTTTTATCTGGCAACTGGCAAATGAGGTTGCAATGGTGTAAATGCTTACCCCGAGCTCTGATACTCTGATGGTGCATTGTCTTTGAGTTGTGCGCCTTTTGGCGTCGTCTGGTCCAACACCATGTGAGACTAGGCTCTAAGAAAAGCTGTCTTGGGTGTGGACACAAATCAATGTCAAGGACAGTGCATACATTATCAGAGTTGTGGTTTTTGTTTGCATTCCGACCGCAGGTATTGTGGTCCATGCAAACATGACTCCTTGTAAAAAAGGTGTCAGTTTTGTTGCCAGATAAAAGGGTAAAATAAATAAATTATCACCCTCTATCCGGCCAAACCAAAGCGGTTATAGGCATGCAGTGGCTGGGCATGTGGGCTACATGGCCCAGCCAACGCAGCCTTGCCTGCCGGAGGAGCTCAATGGGACTTTGTCAAGATCTTTCAAGGATTTGTGAGCTCCTCACACAATCCAGCCTGTTGGTTAAACTCAGAATGGATTGGAGGCAGGCCAGCCTGAAATATTTCTAAGCAGATAGGGGGTGTGGGGGGGGGGGTCCATGTTTTGCAAGCGTAGAGGGCATGACCATGGCCAAGAAGACCCGAAGCTTTGTGTGGAGCAACAGACCAGGTAGCTTCCGCAAAGCATGGTGCAGTCGATGCAAAGATAATGCCACTCGATTGATTGAGAACTCTTCTGCCACAGAGCTGGTCATAGGCACACTGCCCAGCTACGGGAAACTCTCCACAACTGCCCCATCACCAATTGAGAGTTGTGGAGTGTCCGATGGTACAAAATACCCAGGCGGGTGCTTAGTTTTGGTGGGGCTGTAAGGGGGAGGCAAGGCCCCACCCTCTCAGTGGCACGCTCCAGTTTCAGCCAGCAGCATAAACGTGGTTGAGCAATACGGAGCCATCCCTTGACCGCAACCCGGGCAGGTGGCAAGATGCAGCAGCAGAACTGTTGAACAATACAACCCCTAAATTTCGATGTAAAGCTTTCGTGACTGCAGGGATTCATCTTCTTGGTTATTTCGGTAAAGTCGTCACGTAGAAGGGAAGTAATAAAATAATACAAATAAAACACAATAAAATAATTCTCACGACGTTTCGGCCACAACGCAAGCAGCCGTCCTCAGGTGGAGAACAGGTCTGTCGGTAAAGTTACGAAGAATGGAAGTAATAAAATAATACAAATAAAACACAATAAAATAATTCTCACGACGTTTCGGCCACAACGCAAGCAGCCGTCCTCAGGTGAAACCGGGTCTGTCGAGGCGACAGCGTCTGAAATACAACCCCTAGACAACTAAGCCCAACTATATACATGTGCAGCATTTCACAAAGGGGGTGATGTAATGAGAGCCTACGTCGGATTCACGTGGCGATCGGCTTTGCCGGTCCCGCTCTACAGCCAATGGGGGGAGAGCCTGGGAGCATGGCCCCGGCGTGATCACGGGATGTCAGCCAGGTGATTGGTTCTGCTGGTCTTGGCCTCAGCCAATGGGAAGACAAGTCGGGGCCTGGTCCCGGTAGTTGATGGGGAATCTCGGTGATTGGTTCTGCTGGTCTTGGCCTCAGCCAATGGGAAGACAAGTCAGGGACGTGGTCCCGGGAGTTGATGGGGAATCTCGGTGATTGGTTCTGCTGGTCTTGGCCTCAGCCAATGGGAAGACAAGTCAGGGGCCTGGTCCCGGGAGTTGATGGGGGGGATCTGGAACATTCGGCGCAGGCTGTTGAGGATTGGCTGGAGGGTACCACGTGACCCAGGCGTTAAATAAGGGGAGAGACACGGGGTCAGACACGGAACTAAGAGAGGGAGAGAGAGGGGCCACGCGCGAGTGGGGCTCCAGGTGCCACGTGGCGGTGGGTCTCTGGTGTCTGTCTGCCCGCTTCCCGTTGCCTGCCAGCAACGGGGAGTGTTTGTGAGCTGCAAGAAGTGAAATAAAAGGACCGATTCCACAAGCCGTCTCCAGCGTGTTATTACAAAACGATACTTTTTCCCGTAACAGGACCCTGCGGGGTGGGCTGGTAGGAACGAGTAACCAAAAAATATAAACATAATGTATTATTACACTTGTTTAGCCAGGAAAGCCCCACTGAGTCTAAAGGTTTTTGTAGGGTCCTGCCAAGTGTTTGCAGTAGGGGGCGATGTTGCTACACCTAATCGGACGATACGAAGGGAGAGTTTGAGGCCTACTTCTAGGCTTTAGGCCTAGCTGTAGGCTTTAGGCCGCTGTGAGTTAATTTTAAATTTAAATGTTTTAATTGTTAATGTAAAAGCTTTAAATGTAAATGTTTCTATTTAAAAACATCAGGGAATGTAACATTGTGAAACATTAACTCCCTTTCACACACGCGGGGGTACGATACGAAGGGAGAGTTTGAGGCCTAGTTCTAGGCTTTAGGCCTAGCTGTAGGCTTTAGGCCGCTGTGAGTTAATTTTCCCATAAAAAAAACATTCCTCACGACAATCCCTACCGCCCGCTCGCTCACCCGCCGGCCCGCTTCGTTGTTGTGCAGTTCCATCAGGAGGAACTTCGACAAAGACTTGCGTCGCCCTCCTTGCCTCCAGCGGTCTTTGACGCCCGCGTCCAAGAACAACTTGGCGAAAATGGCGTCCGTATTTGACGTTGTCTCCGGGAAGCAACCAGGGTTGGTAGGTCCACGTGCAGTTTTGCCGGATCACCTCTGACGTGTTGCAGGCGCGCGCCACGGCGTGCACCACGCCGGCGGCGGTGAGGGCGGAGAAGAAGGCGGCCTCGCGAGAGCCTGGGCCCCCCCACCCCCCCCCACCCACAAAACAATTTGATCATTTGTCTATAATGGAGGTTGTTTGTTTTTCTGGCGTAGATCGCCGAAATAGAAACGTCACCTCAACAACTCTTGGAACCTCCCAGTTCAACCAGTCTACACAACAAAGACTCATTCTTAGCAACGATTTCAGCCGCACCACCTCTACATAACAAAAGGCGCAGTCCCATTTACACGCATCTTTACATCAGCCGCACCTTAACAACTCTTGAAACCTCCCGGTTCAACCAGTCTACACAACAAAGACTCATTCCTAGCAACGATTTCAGCCGCACCACCTCTACATAACAAAAGGCTCAGTCCCATTCACAGCAGCCGCACCTTTACATCAGCCGCACCTTAACAACTCTTGGAACCTCCCAGTTCAACCATTCTACACAACAAAGACTCATTTTTGGCAACGATTTCAGCCGCACCACTTCTACATAACAAAAGGCTCAGTCCCATTTAGACGCACCTTTAAAATCATCCGCACCTTAGTTTACACAACAAAGGCTCATTCCTAACAGCGTGCTTCAGCCGCACCGAACCCCACAACAATAATATTCAGGGCCTACCCTTAGCTCCTCCCACCCTCAACCAGTATATATATACAAGGACTGTTTTCTTGGAATTTCCCTCACTTGATACAGCTGTCGTGCTGTGACGGTTCCACCTGAACCTAACCCAAACCTAGATTTGAAGCTTTCGTGACTGCAAGGATTCATATTCTTAGTTTTTTTCGGTAAAGTCACTGTGTAGGTAAAACATTAAAATTAGTAAAAGTAAAATAAAAATCACGACGTTTCGGAGGCAACACAAGTCTCCGTCATCAGGTGGGACCGTCACAGCCAGATTTGCTGCATCAAGTGAGGCAATCTTGAATCTTTGCCTCACTTGATGCAGCAAATCTGGCTGTGACGGTCCCACCTGATGACGGAGACTTGTGTTGCCTCCGAAACGTCGTGATGTTTATTTTATTTTACTTTTATTAATTTTAATGTTTTACCTACACGGTGACTTTACCGAAAAAAACCTAAGAATACTAACCCTAAGCCTAACGCGCTCGTTACCCTGGTACAGCACTGACCTGTTGCCGTGTGTTGGAAAGTAAATTCTCCGCCACATTTACAACGCGGGTATCGCGATCTTTCGCCGAGGGGACAACCGCCGTCACGGGCGATAGCCAAAATTGGCCACATTCTATTTAAGCGACACTCTAAACCAAACTGAATTGGCCGTGTCGGATGGTGGCGGGTAGACACCGCAGCATTCACGTTGATGCGATCTAACACAAAACCTTGATGATGAGCAAGCACCTTGTGAGACACAAGACACGGCTTCATACCTGGGGACTGCCTGGGCCACACTTGGGCAGGGTGACCAACCCCGACTTGAAGGGGTCACCGTCAAACAGACGCGGTCACCCCGTTGCGTGCTTTCAGGATACATTACACTACGCACCGCACACTGATACACTACTGTAGTGTGTAGTACACTACGCACCGCACACTGCTACACTACTGTAGTGTGTAGTACACTACGCACCGCACACTGCTACACTACTGTAGTGTGCAGTACACTACGCACCGCACACTACTACACCACTGTAGTGTGTGGTACATAGTGTAGTAGTACACACTGTGTACTACACACTACAGCAGTATAGTAGTGTGCAGTACACAGTGTATAGTACACTACGCACCGCACACTACTACGCTACTCTAGTGTGTGGTACATAGTGTAGTACACACTATGTACTACACACTACAGCAGTATAGTAGTGTGCAGTACACAGTGTGTACTACACACTACTACGCTACTGTAGTGTGTAGTACACACTGTGTACTACACACTACAGCAGTATAGTAGTGTGCAGTACACAGTGTGTAGTACACTGCGCACCGCACAATACTACACTACTGTAGTGTGTAGTACACTACACACCGCACACTGCCACGCTACTCTAGTGACGTAGAACGGCTCGCTACGGCGCCAAGCGCCCGTCACTCAAACCCGCCCGTCACCGGCAGAGGCTCGAAGCCGCCTCTCACCCGGGCGACGATCTCCTTACCCGACCGAGCCAAAGGGACCAGCCCGTCCTCCGTGCACTCTCACCCGGGCGACGATCTCCTTACCCGACCGAGCCAAAGGGACCAGCCCGTCCTCCGTGCACTCTCACCCGGGCGACGATCTACGGCAAGGTTTCCTTACCTGCCCGAGCCAAAGGGACCAGCCCGTCCTCCGTGCACGGCGCCTTGCGCTTGCGCTTCGCCTGGAACTGGTGCCGATACTCGGCGATCGCCAGTCGCGCGCCGTCCACCACGAGCTTCATGAAGTGCGGCTGCTGCCGGCAGACGTGGCGCTGTGCGGGGGACAGCCCCGGGGCCACGCTGCACAGCAGCAGCGGACGCTGCGAGGGGTCCACTGCCGGGGGGACCCACATTGCCAGCGACCTGCAGAGGAGGGGTGGGAGGTGGGGGGGGTCACGGTGGCTAGGAGATGTTGACTACCTCGCCTGGTACGCAGGAGGTCGTGGGTTCGATCCAAACCCTGACGATGCCTGCTGCTGCTGCTGTATATTTGGAGTCTGTGTGTCTCTCTCTCATCATCGTCACGGTGGCTAGGGGATGTTAACTCTCTTGTCTGGTACGCAGGAAGTCGTGGGTTCTATCCAGACCCTGATACCTGCTGTATATTTGGAGTCTGTGTGTCTTTCTCTCTCATCATCACGGTGGCTAGGGGATGTTGACTACCTCGCCTGGTACGCAGGAGGTCGTGGGTTCGATCTAAACCCTGACGCCTGCTGCTGTATATTTGGAGTTTGTGTGTCTCTCTCATCATCACGGTGGCTAGGAGATGTTAACTACCTCGCCTGGTACGCAGGAGGTCGTGGGTTCTATCCAAACCCTGATGCCGGCTGCTGTATATTTGGAGTTTGCGCGTCTCTCTCTCTCTCATCATCACGGTGGCTAGGGGATGTTGACTACCTCGCCTGGTGTACAGGAGGTCGTGGGTTCGATCCCAACCCTGACGCCTGCTGCTGTATATTTGGAGTTTGTGTGTCTCTCTCTCTCATCATCATCACGGTGGCTACGAGATGTTGACTACCTCGCCTGGTACGCAGGAGGTCGTGGGTTCGATCCCAACCCTGCCGCCTGCTGCTGCTGCTGTATATTTGGAGTTTGCGTCTCTCTCTCATCATCGTGGTGGCTAGATACATTTTTAATGACAACATTTATACATTTACGCGATCTAACCCCCCCCGCAAAAAAACTCTTGTGGATGATATTGGTCACGAAAGCCCTGCCCGCTACCAGGTGTACGGGGGGCGTGTGTGTGCAAGACGTTAGGTAAGGTTGCTCATAAATAAATAAACTCAGAAACGTGTCGCGCTCATCGCAGCAGCGGAGGATTGACGAGGAAGAGAGCGGCGCTTACCACCAGGCGGCGCTGGCGACTGCCCCCAGCTGTGCGAAGGCGCAGAGTCCCAGCAGCAGCAGCAGCAGCGGCGGGGAGACGGAACCCATCGGAGTTCTCACTGGCCAGCGACTCTGTGCAGAGAGAAGCGGAGCGGGGGTGACGATGTCAACACACCTCGCACGGTACGCAAGAGGTCGTGGGTTCCATCCCGACGATGCCCGCTGCTGCTGCTGCTGCTGTATATTGTGAGTTGTCATGTCTCACTCATCATCGTCGTCATCATCACGGTGGCTGGGAGATGTTAACTTCCTCGCCTGGTACGAGGGATCGAACCCACGAGCGCTTGTGTACCGGGCGAGGGAGTCAACATCTCACTCATCGTCATCATCACGGTGGCTGGGAGATGTTAACTTCCTCGCCTGGTACGAGGGATCGAACCCACGAGTGCTTGTGTACCGGGCGAGGGAGTCAACATCTCACCACCGTGGTCGTGATGAACTCCAACTGCTGATGTCTGTAGCCGACCGACCTTATAACCAGATGAATCCCTGCAGTCACGAAAGCTTTAAATAAAACAATTCTAAATTCAAATTTACGCATTTTGATGTCACGTCACATTTCTCAACCCCAACCCCCATCGTCACAAATGTCTGACCCCCCCCACCCCCCAGGTACGTGACGTCATTTATGGACGGCCCCAAAGGCCCCGCGCCACAACCAAGAGCAGAACATCTGTGGAGATAATTCAGTGACGAAAACATGTTTTATTGTTGTCCCTGGGTAGTAAAGTGTCATTACCTAATAACCCACTCCACTAACAACAGTGTGACAACAACATTGACCCTTAGTGGTAGAGTGTTACTGCCTAATAGCTAGTGCCTCACAAGTAGAGAAAGGGGCTCTTAATACTCCACACAAACTTTGTATTTGTGACCCAGCACACACAAGCAGAGTGAACAATCCACTCCATTAACAACAGTGTGACAATAACATTGACCCTGAGTGGGAGAGTGTTACTGCCTAATAGCTAGTGACTCACTAGTAGAGAAAGTGGGATATTAAGCTCCACAAATTCTAGATTTGAAGCTTTCGTGACTATAAGGATTCATACTCTGAGGTTAAAATCACGTAGGTAGAAATAAATACTAAAATAAATTTAAAATAAATAAAAATTAAATAAATTCTCCCCAAAAACTTTGCTTCTGTGACCCAGGACATTGATATTTATACATTTAACAATTTTAAATAAAAAAAAGACGCGGCGTGCATTTGTCTCATCCCTTCACGTAAAGCCCTGCTCACAAAAGCAAAGTTTGTACGGAATAATAATAATATCCATTAAATCTAATTTGTAGGCAATTTAACAACAACTCGCAGCAACACTTCACTACGCAAGGCCAGACCTCGCGTCAGCTCGTGTGTTCTCGTTGTTGTCGAACCAATAAATATAGTTTAGATATGCAAGGAGACCCATGCACTGTATAGGTAAACCCACTCAAATAAACTCCTTTAAAAAATTGTAAAAAAAAATTAAAATTAAATTTTTTTAATACAATTTTTTTTTAATACATATTATTATTATTTTTTTTACATTTTTTATTGAAAGGTGGAAGTGGACGACGTTTCGACCACGAGCCTTGAGCACGACACACAAGAGAGGAGAGGAATGAAGTTGAATAATAAAACTTTTACTTTCGACACTTGAGCTCCACGCTCACCGCGTGTTGACAAGTTCCCGCGTCAGTGGCGCCTGCTTCGTGCGCGAGGCGATTCCAGAGTTTAGGGACCGCGGCGTTTTCACCTTGCACAACAATTAACACGCCAATTTTAACACAGTGTGCAAAATGTTTAATTGATTAGACACCAGGAAGTAGACTAAACATTTTATTACAAGATATTGGCCACGACACTACAGAGGAATATCACGTGAAGTGAAAGCGTTGAAAAATATAAAGGGGCAGAAATTATTCCATCGAGAAAACAACATTTTTATTCAAACCCTGTACACATGCAACGTTGAGCCAATTTGGTAAACAGGTGTTCACACACAGCGTGGTAAACATAGGTGTACACACACAGACACCCAAAGAGACCCATAGAGACCCACAGAGACACACAGAGACCCATAGAGACCCATAAAGACCCACAGAGACACACAGAGACACACAGAGACCCACAGAGACACACAGAGACACACAGAGACACACAGAGACCCACAGAGACCCACAGAGACACACAGAGACCCACAGAGACACACAGAGACACACAGAGACCCACAGAGACACACAGAGACACACAGAGACCCATAAAGACCCACAGAGACACACAGAGACCCACAGAGACACACAGAGACCCATAGAGACCCACAGAGACACACAGAGACCCATAAAGACCCACAGAGACACACAGAGACCCACAGAGACACACAGACCCATAGAGACCCACAAAGACCCACAGACACGCATAGAGACTCACAGAGACACACATACACCCATAGAGACTCACAGAGACCCACAGACACCCATAGAGACTCACAAAGACACACATACACCCATAGAGACACACAGACACACACATACACCTATAGAGACTCACAGAGACACACAGAGACTCACAGAGACCCATAGAGACCCACAGAGACCCACAGAGACACACAGAGACACACAGAGACCCATAGAGACCCACAGAGACACACAGAGACCCACAGAGACACACAGAGACCCATAGAGACCCACAGAGACACAGAGACCCATAGAGACCCACAGAGACACACAGAGACCCACAGAGACACAGAGACCCATAGAGACCCACAGAGACACACAGAGACCCATAGAGACCCACAGAGACACACAGAGACCCACAGAGACACACAGAGACCCATAGAGACCCACAAAGACCCACAGACACCCATAGAGACTCACAGAGACACACATACACCCATAGAGACTCACAGAGACCCACAGATACCCATAGAGACTCACAGAGACACACATACACCCATAGAGACACACAGACACACACAGACACCTAGAGACTCACAGAGACACACAGAGACACACAGAGACCCACAGAGACACACAGAGACCCATAGAGACCCACAAAGACCCACAGACACCCATAGAGACTCACAGAGACACACATACACCCATAGAGACTCACAGAGACCCACAGACACCCATAAAGACTCACAGAGACACACACAGACACCCACAGAGGCACACAGACACACACCTGCTGGGTCTGTCACGTGACCTCCTCCTCATGCACCTAGCCTGGCACAGCAGTACAACCCATGGCACCTGCTGGGTCTGTCACGTGACCTCCTCCTCATGCACCTAGCCTGGCACAGCAGTACAACCCATGGCACCTGCAGGGTCTGTCACGTGACCTCACACTCACAGGAGCTGTCAGGCTTTCTTCACACAGAGGGCTCGTTCACACTCACAACTCTGAGTCAGCTTTCTTCACACAGAGGGCTCGTTCACACTCACAGGAGCTGTCAGGCTTTCTTCACACAGAGGGCTCGTTCACACTCACAGCTGCTGAGTCAGCTTTCTTCACACAGAGGGCTCGTTCACACTCACAGCTGCTGAGTCAGCTTTCTTCACACAGAGGGCTCGTTCACACTCACAGCTGCTGAGTCAGCTTTCTTCACACAGAGGGCTCGTTCACTCTCATAGCTGAGTCAGGCTTTCTTCACACAGAGGGCTCGTTCACTCTCATAGCTGCTGAGTCAGCTTTCTTCACACAGAGGGCTCGTTCACACTCACAGCTGAGTCAGGCTTTCTTCACA